>NC_086444.1:877070438-877427938 GCF_028390025.1 Pseudophryne corroboree | reverse complement strand
TCATTTTTGGTGCACTGGAAGGGGTATGGCCCGGAGGAGCGGTCGTGGGTGCGCAGTTGTGATCTTCATGCCCCCAGACTGATACGCTCTTTCTTCTCGCAGTTCCCCGATAAACCCGGTGGTAGAGGTTCTTTGACCCCTCGTCAGAGGGGGGGTACTGTTAGGGTCTCCTGCCCTGTGCTGCCACGTCGTCATGGCAACCGGGAGACAAGTGCTAGTGGAGTAACCTGAGCGCAGCTGATACTCCGGTTCGGGTCTTTTGCTGTGCAGTGGTTATAGGCTCTGTGCACGGCAGGGGATCCGGTGCTGGTTTTTGTGCTCACAGTCTGTGAGGTCTGAGTGGGGCGTGGACAGCACCTGCTTTATAAGGCCTCTTTTCAGGGTAAGCAGATGCTGCTGAATCTTTGTTGGTTAGTCAGTTCATGAAAGTTAGCCAGTACTGTGTAGCTTTGTATTTGTTTGTTGCTTACTGCAAATAGGCCTGGGGATTTGGTATTACACTCTGCCAATCCAGACCTAGCAGTAAGACTGGAGTCAGTCGTTTAGCTTGCTGGGGTTCTGTTACTACTCTGTGAACTTAGCAAGTTTGCGGCTGTATTCTAAGACTTGCCTGTCTAATCCTGTCTCACTGTGCTAGGTGTCAGGGGTCAGTTTAGTGGCAGTAAGCTAAAACCTGTGCACTGCAAGTGAGAAATAGGATTGTGGAGACTCTCCTTGTGTCTATCATTCCATCTCTGACCAAGGAGTTTACTGCCACACCCGTTGGTAACCCTTTAGGGTTTTGCTGTTGCCCTTAGCAACAGCATTTCGGGTTCTCTATGTATTAAAACACAACATCTTGCTTTTTCCATCTGTGCAGTTCTAATACAAGGGAGATACCCAGTTCCTTAGCCTCTGGGCTTCTCTGTTCACTTTGTGTGTATTTTGTTACCCTATTACCTTCTGTGTACGTTATGTCATATTCCCCAGTTTGTCTGTGAGTCCATTTGTTTTGCATAACAGTTCAAACACCAGTACATTCCTGCAGACACTGGAGTGCATAACAGTTCTGACACCAGTACTTTCCTGCAGGCACTGGTGTGCATAACAGATATATATATATTTTTTATATCATTATCATCCAGTCTATACTAGCAGACGCAGTACGGTAGTCCACGGCTGTAGCTACCTCTGTGTCGGCAGTGCTCGTCCATAATTGTATACCTACCTGTGGTGGGGTTTTTTTTCTATCTTCTTCATACTAGTAGTTTAGGAGTCTGCTGCTGACAGTGTCCAGCAGGTCCGTCATTATATAATATATACCTGTCCTGCAGTAGTGATATATATATATATTTTATATCATTATCATCCAGTCTATACTAGCAGACGCAGTACGGTAGTCCACGGCTGTAGCTACATCTGTGTCGGCAGTCACTCGTCATCCATAAGTATACTAGTATCCATCCATCTCCATTGTTTACCTGAGGTGCCTTTTAGTTGTGCCTTTTAAAATATGGAGAACAAAAATGTTGAGGTTCCAAAAATAGGGAAAGATCAAGATCGACTTCCACCTCGTGCTGAAGCTGCTGCCACTAGTCATGGCCGAGACGATGAAATGCCATCAACGTCGTCTGCCAAGGCCGATGCCCAATGTCATAGTACAGAGCATGTAAAATCCAAAACACCAAATATCAGTAAAAAAAGGACTCAAAAATCTAAAATAAAATAGTCGTCGGAGAAGCGTAAACTTGCCAATATGCCATTTACCACACGGAGTGACAAGGAACGGCTGAGGCCCTGGCCTATGTTCATGGCTAGTGGTTCAGCTTCACATGAGGATGGAAGCACTCAGCCTCTCGCTAGAAAAATGAAAAGACTTAAGCTGGCAAAAGCACAGCAAAGAACTGTGCGTTCTTCGAAATCACAAATCCACAAGGAGAGTCCAATTGTGTCGGTTGCGATGCCTGACCTTCCCAACACTGGACATGAAGAGCATGCGCCTTCCACCATTTGCACGCCCCCTGCAAGTGCTGGAAGGAGCACCCGCAGTCCAGTTCCTGATAGTCAGATTGAAGATGTCAGTGTTGAAGTACACCAGGATGAGGAGGATATGGGTGTTGCTGGCGCTGGGGAGGAAATTGACCAGGAGGATTCTGATGGTGAGGTGGTTTGTTTAAGTCAGGCACCTGGGGAGACACCTGTTGTCCGTGGGAGGAATATGGCCATTGACATGCCTGGTGAAAATACCAAAAAAATCAGCTCTTCGGTGTGGAAGTATTTCAACAGAAATGCGGACAACATTTGTCAAGCCGTGTGTTGCCTTTGTCAAGCTGTAATAAGTAGGGGTAAGGACGTTAACCACTTCGGAACATCCTCCCTTATACGTCACCTGCAGCGCATTCATCATAAGTCAGTGACAAGTTCAAAAACTTTGGGCGACAGCGGAAGCAGTCCACTGACCAGTAAATCCCTTCCTCTTGTAACCAAGCTCACGCAAACCACCCCACCAACTCCCTCAGTGTCAATTTCCTCCTTCCCCAGGAATGCCAATAGTCCTGCAGGCCATGTCACTGGCAATTCTGACGAGTCCTCTCCTGCCTGGGATTCCTCCGATGCATCCTTGCGTGTAACGCCTACTGCTGCTGGCGCTGCTGTTGTTGCTGCTGGGAGTCGATGGTCATCCCAGAGGGGAAGTCGTAAGACCACTTTTACTACTTCCACCAAGCAATTGACTGTCCAACAGTCCTTTGCGAGGAAGATGAAATATCACAGCAGTCATCCTGCTGCAAAGCGGATAACTGAGGCCTTGGCATCCTGGGCGGTGAGAAACGTGGTTCCGGTATCCATCATTACTGCAGAGCCAACTATAGACTTGTTTGAGGTACTGTGTCCCCGGTACCAAATACCATCTAGGTTCCATTTCTCTAGGCAGGCGATACCGAAAATGTACACAGACCTCAGAAAAAGACTCACCAGTGTCCTAAAAAATGCAGTTGTACCCAATGTCCACTTAACCACGGACATGTGGACAAGTGGAGCAGGGCAGACTCAGGACTATATGACTGTGACAGCCCACTGGGTAGATGTATGGACTCCCGCCGCAAGAACAGCAGCGGCGGCACCAGTAGCAGCATCTCGCAAACGCCAACTCTTTCCTAGGCAGGCTACGCTTTGTATCACCGCTTTCCAGAATACGCACACAGCTAAAAACCTCTTACGGCAACTGAGGAAGATCATCGCAGAATGGCTTACCCCAATTGGACTCTCCTGTGGATTTGTGGCATCGGACAACGCCAGCAATATTGTGTGTGCATTAAATCTGGGCAAATTTCAGCACGTCCCATGTTTTGCACATACCTTGAATTTGGTGGTGCAGAATTATTTAAAAAACGAGAGGGGCGTGCAAGAGATGCTGTCGGTGGCCAGAAGAATTGCGGGACACTTTCGGCGTACAGGCACCACGTACAGAAGACTGGAGCAACACCAAAAACGCCTGAACCTGCCCTGCCATCATCTGAAGCAAGAAGTGGTAACGAGGTGGAATTCAACCCTCTATATGCTTCAGAGGTTGGAGGAGCAGCAAAAGGCCATTCAAGCCTATACAACTGAGCACGATATAGGAGGTGGAATGCACCTGTCTCAAGCGCAGTGGAGAATGATTTCAACGTTGTGCAAGGTTCGGCAACCTTTTGATCTTGCCACACGTGAAGTCAGTTCAGACACTGCCAGCCTGAGTCAGGTCATTCCCCTCATCAGGCTTTTGCAGAAGAAGCTGGAGACATTGAAGGAGGAGCTAACACAGAGCGATTCCGCTAGGCATGTGGGACTTGTGGATGGAGCCCTTAATTCGCTTAACAAGGATTCACGGGTGGTCAATCTGTTGAAATCAGAGCACTACATTTTGGCCACCGTGCTCGATCCTAGATTTAAAACCTACCTTGGATCTCTCTTTCCGGCAGACACAAGTCTGCAGGGGTTCAAAGAACTGCTGGTGAGAAAATTGTCAAGTCAAGCGGAACGCGACCTGTCAACATCTCCTCCTTCACATTCTCCCGCAACTGGGGGTGCGAGGAAAAGGCTCAGAATTCCGAGCCCACCCGCTGGCGGTGATGCAGGGCAGTCTGGAGCGACTGCTGATGCTGACATCTGGTCCGGACTGAAGGACCTGACAACGATTACGGACATGTCGTCTACTGTCACTGCACATGATTCTCTCCCCATTGAAAGAATGGTGGAGGATTATATGAGTGACCGCATCCAAGTAGGCACGTCAGACAGTCCGTACGTATACTGGCAGGAAAAAGAGGCAATTTGGAGGCCCTTGCACAAACTGGCTTTATTCTACCTAAGTTGCCCTCCCACAAGTGTGTACTCCGAAAGAGTGTTTAGTGCCGCCGCTCACCTTGTCAGCAATCGGCGTACGAGGTTACTTCCAGAAAATGTGGAGAAGATGATGTTCATTAAAATGAATTATAATCAATTCCTCCATGGAGACATTCACCAGCAGCAATTGCCTCCACAAAGTACACAGGGAGCTGTGATGGTGGATTCCAGTGGGGACGAATTGATAATCTGTGAGGAGGGGGATGTACACGGTGATGAATCGGAGGATGATGATGAGGTGGACATCTTGCCTCTGTAGAGCCAGTTTGTGCAAGGAGAGATTAATTGCTTCTTTTTTGGTGGGGGTCCAAACCAACCCGTCATTTCAGTCACAGTCGTGTGGCAGACCCTGTCACTGAAATGATGGGTTGGTTAAAGTGTGCATGTCCTGTTTATACAACATAAGGGTGGGTGGGAGGGCCCAAGGACAATTCCATCTTGCACCTCTTTTTTCTTTCATTTTTCTTTGCGTCATGTGCTGTTTGGGGAGTGTTTTTTGGAAGGGCCAGCCTGCGTGACACTGCAGTGCCACTCCTAGATGGGCCAGGTGTTTGTGTCGGCCACTAGGGTCGCTTAGCTTACTCACACAGCTACCTCATTGCGCCTCTTTTTTTCTTTGCGTCATGTGCTGTTTGGGGAGTATTTTTTGGAAGGGCCATCCTGCCTGACACTGCAGTGCCACTCCTAGATGGGCCAGGTGTTTGTGTCGGCCACTTGGGTCGCTGAGCTTAGTCACACAGCTACCTCATTGCGCCTCTTTTTTTCTTTGCGTCATGTGCTGTTTGGGGAGTGTTTTTTTGAAGGGCCATCCTGCGTGACACTGCAGTGCCACTCCTAGATGGGCCAGGTGTTTGTGTCGGCCACTAGGGTCGCTTAGCTTACTCACACAGCTACCTCATTGCGCCTCTTTTTTTCTTTGCGTCATGTGCTGTTTGGGGAGTGTTTTTTTGAAGGGCCATCCTGCGTGACACTGCAGTGCCACTCCTAGATGGGCCAGGTGTTTGTGTCGGCCACTAGGGTCGCTGAGCTTAGTCACACAGCTACCTCATTGCGCCTCTTTTTTTCTTTGCGTCATGTGCTGTTTGGGGAGTGTTTTTTGGAAGGGCCATCCTGCCTGACACTGCAGTGCCACTCCTAGATGGGCCAGGTGTTTGTGTCGGCCACTTGGGTCGCTGAGCTTAGCCATCCAGCGACCTCGGTGCAAATTTTAGGACTAAAAATAATATTGTGAGGTGTGAGGTGTTCAGAATAGACTGAAAATGAGTGGAAATTATGGTTATTGAGGTTAATAATACTTTGGGATCAAAATGACCCCCAAATTCTATGATTTAAGCTGTTTTTTAGGGTTTTTTGAAAAAAACACCCAAATCCAAAACACACCCGAATCCGACAAAAAAAATTCGGTGAGGTTTTGCCAAAACGCGTTCGAACCCAAAACACGGCCGCGGAACCGAACCCAAATCCAAAACACAAAACCCGAAAAATTTCCGGTGCACATCTCTACTTCACATAGTACCCCCCTCACAGGTCACACTGTCTTTAGACAGCACCCTCTTCATAGATTGCAGTTTCTAACCAGCCTCTCCATCACAGATCACACTGCCTCCATACATCCCCCCAAGTCCCCTCACAGATCACACTGTTTCCATACATTCTCCCACCCCCTCACAGATCACACTGCCTGCATACATCCCACCACAGATCACACTGCCTCCATACATCCCCCCAATTCCCCTCACAGATCACACTGTTTCCATACATTCTCCCACCCCCTCACAGATCACACTGCCTGCATACATCCCACCACAGATCACACTGCCTCCATACATCCCCCCAAGTCCCCTCACAGATCACACTGTTTCCATACATTCTCCCACCCCCTCACAGATCACACTGCCTGCATACATCCCACCACAGATCACACTGCCTCCATACATCCCCCCAAGTCCCCTCACAGATCACACTGTTTCCATACATTCTCCCACCCCCTCACAGATCACACTGCCTGCATACATCCCACCACAGATCACACTGCCTCTATACATCCCCCCAAGTCCCCTCACAGATCACACTGTTTCCATACATTCTCCCACCCCCTCACAGATCACACTGCCTGCATACATCCCACCACAGATCACACTGCCTCCATACATCCCCCCAATTCCCCTCACAGATCACACTGTTTCCATACATTCTCCCACCCCCTCACAGATCACACTGCCTGCATACATCCCACCACAGATCACACTGCCTCCATACATCCCCCCAAGTCCCCTCACAGATCACACTGTTTCCATACATTCTCCCACCCCCTCACAGATCACACTGCCTGCATACATCCCACCACAGATCACACTGCCTCCATACATCCCCCCAATTCCCCTCACAGATCACACTGTTTCCATACATTCTCCCACCCCCTCACAGATCACACTGCCTGCATACATCCCACCACAGATCACACTGCCTCCATACATCCCCCCAAGTCCCCTCACAGATCACACTGTTTCCATACATTCTCCCACCCCCTCACAGATCACACTGCCTGCATACATCCCACCACAGATCACACTGCCTCCATACATCCCCCCAAGTCCCCTCACAGATCACACTGTTTCCATACATTCTCCCACCCCCTCACAGATCACACTGCCTGCATACATCCCACCACAGATCACACTGCCTCTATACATCCCCCCAAGTCCCCTCACAGATCACACTGTTTCCATACATTCTCCCACCCCCTCACAGATCACACTGCCTGCATACATCCCACCACAGATCACACTGCCTCCATACATCCCCCCAATTCCCCTCACAGATCACACTGTTTCCATACATTCTCCCACCCCCTCACAGATCACACTGCCTGCATACATCCCACCACAGATCACACTGCCTCCATACATCCCCCCAATTCCCCTCACAGATCACACTGTTTCCATACATTCTCCCACCCCCTCACAGATCACACTGCCTGCATACATCCCACCACAGATCACACTGCCTCCATACATCCCCCCAATTCCCCTCACAGATCACACTGCCTCCATACATTCTCCCACCCCCTCACAGATCACACTGCCTGCATACATCCCACCACAGATCACACTGCCTCCATACATCCCCCCAAGTCCCCTCACAGATCACACTGTTTCCATACATTCTCCCACCCCCTCACAGATCACACTGCCTGCATACATTACATTGGCTGTGAACGCCTCTGCCTGATTGACAGGGAGAGGCATTCATGGGGTGGCAACATGGCATTGTGGAGGCGGGACGCTTCAAACAGGCTGTAAAGACAGGGGTCATCCACAGTTGCTGCAACTGTAATTATATTGCAGTCACAGCCACTGGGCAGGACTGTCAGCAAGGTGGACAGCATTGTCATGCGCTAGACGACTCTATCTTTAAATTTCTTTCATCCTTATAAATGCTATCAATGAGGTTGTTAATTTTGGGTTTCTTAGGGATGGTCAGTCTCCTGTCAACCACCTCCATCATGTGAATGAAGTATTTGTGCTTCACTGTCCAGGCTGGCAAACCAGTACGACCTATCCATAAGGCTAGAGCTCTCTCTTTGGTTTGTTGTTCTTTTGCTGGATGGTACTTTGAAGCCAAAGTGATTACATTTGGAAGGGTTGTCTGTTGTTTATCCTTTTCCCTTTCTGTACAGCAATAGTCCTCGGAAACTGAAGGATTAAAAAAGTGTTTTATATTATTAGTACAGACTATTGAATTACTTCATAATCAGTCTCCCCAGATTTATTATCACCGTCTGTATTGGTTCTCGCCACTGAATACCTGAACTGAATTGTTGATAACTCTACAATAAACTCCACCAACTTGCTGCCTATTGTTCCCCACATTCAATATGTTTTGACTCAAAATCAAGTTACAGTCACAGGTTACATTTAAAAAGCATCCAAAATATGGCCATATTTACAAGATACTGCAAAAACTCTCATCCATATGCACAATAAGACTCTCCTACTAGTCTCCGGGAGGGGGTGGGGGGGGGGGGTGGGGGGCAGGGTACTGAAGACATGGGGCCGGGGCCCCCTAAGAACTAATACTGTATACATATGGTATCTCTCAACCTAGGAATATATCAGCAGTGCGGGTGGCACAAAGAAAACTGGGGCCGGCTCACAGTGGCAGCTGTACAATAACTATGTGAGCATTGGCAGCTGCTGGGGGCAGGCAGCTCAGATGTATTTTGAAAAAGTGCTCTCGCGCTCTGCAGCCATGCTCCCTCACCGTCGGTGACTTGGCTCCTGTGCCTGGCCCGGGCCCCCTGGAACTCGCCAAGCCCTAAGCTGGTGCCTACGTTGCTGTTATGAGCCACGGCTGTGGCTCATTCCTGTTTTGCATTTTTGTTATGTATTTTATGTTTATTTAGTTGTCTTGCATGCCAGGATTTCCCATTGCTCTGTTTTAGATTACTCTTGTCTGCTGCCGCTGGTGAGTCTGTGCAATTGCAGCTTGTTCCCATGTGTTCAGCCTCATCTGGCTGCTAATTGCATCTTGTCAGCTTGGAGTCCTGCAATAGGCCAGCTGCACTGGATTATTAATTAGGCCTCTCTGTTATATGCTGGCTGATTGCAGTTCGCAGATGCTGGTGATATTTCTGGGTTTTCAGTCTGCTTGAGTTCTGAGCTTGGTTCCTGCTAGTTCCTGAGCTTCCTGAATGCTGAATCTGTTTGCTGAAAGTGTTTCCAGTCCTGCTGTATCCGGTCGTTCCTGTTCTCAGTTGTCCTGTACTCGGAAGTCGTCATCTGTTCCTGGAGTCCTGACTGAGCACCTTTGAACATCCAGTGGTGTTCGTGAGTCACGGCGTAGCCGTGTGTTGCGGCTTGGGCCGCTTAATTATTTATCTTTTATTATTTGTGTTCCGGAGCTTTTGCGGAGGATTCCGCTCCCACAGATCCACTCTGGTATCCAGCGGTGCTGGGTAGGAGTACGGACTAGTGGATTTTGGTTGTCCTTTTCCCTGGCGGGTTACCGCACATACCTCAGGTTTAGTCAGTTAGCTTGTAGCCCCTGGCCTGGTTGTTTAGTCAGAGGGCCCCTTGTTATCACCCTGTCTCGGATTTCCCTTTGTCTCCCATTAAGACCTGAGGGGGCATCGGAGTTGGGCAGACATAATCCGCCCTTCAAACGCGGCTGCCATGGGCTCAAGCAACCATAGTCTCGCAGGGGATTTCTGACCACACGGGCGAGACAACGGAGTTAGGGCGCCAGGGGCTATTCCCTTTCCATTTCCCTTTCCCAGCATTACGTCCTGGTGCTCTGGACTCGCTTCATAACATCTCCCTTGTTCTGAGCACCAGGAACCTAACATTATCACCATCCATACCACAAAAAAGAAATAAAACTTTTTTTTCTTTTTTGGCCCAGTCCAGTGTCTAGTCTAGAATCCAGTCCGGTGTTTAGAATCCAGTCCGGTGTTTAGAATCCAGTCCGGTGTTTAGAATCCAGTCCGGTGTTTAGAATCCAGTCCGGTGTTTAAAAAAAAAAAAAAGTCTTGTTTTGTTTAGCAAAATTTAGTCTTGCCTTGCCTTGCCTTGCCTTGCCTTGCCTTGCCTTGCCTTGCCTTGCCTTGCCTTGTCTTGCCTTGTCTTGTCTCGTCTAGTTTTAAAACCTCCTATGTCTACTATGCAAGCCCTGCAGGCATCTCTCGCAGCTCTGAACTCTGTATTCAGTGCTTTGAGACCAGAGCGACTAGAAGTTTTGCAGCAATCCCTAAAGCAACTGCAAAACCTTCTGACTAAAATCTTGCTCATTTTGCCAGAAGTCGTTGAGAGTACATCTATCTCTAAAGAGACTCTTGCTCACAGTATGGTGACAAGAGAATCCTCTGGTCTAATTGAAGAGAAAAGGTTTAAAAGTTTTCTGCGGCCCAGGCTCTCAGAAGAGGAGCGTCTGCGTCGCAGAAACTTAAACTTATGCCTATATTGTGGGGGTTTAGGCCATTATCTGCAGACCTGTGAGTTGCGCAAGCCAAAGTGTGGTGACGAGTCTTGCCCTCTGGCCAAGTTGAGTCATGATACAAGACCTACTCCTGTCTCTACTGTGGCAGAGGCACTTGTCACACAACCCACACAAAAAAGCTCTCTGTCCTATAATTGGGGTCCTTGGGCAAGGGAGCCCCATTATAGATTCAGGAATCAAAAGAGAATGTTTCTCTCCTCTCTTGAGGTTCCTGTGGAAGCGGAGTTGCAAGTCCCTGGAGTGATGCCTGATGCCCAGGTTCCTGGAGTGGTGCCTGATGCCCAGGTTCCTGGAGTGGTGCCCGATGCCCAGGTTCCTGGAGTGGTGCCCGATGCCCAGGTTCCTGGAGTGGTGCCCGATGCCCAGGTTCCTGGAGTGGTGCCCGTAGCCCAGGGTCCTGGAGTGGTGCCCGTAGCCCAGGGTCCTGGAGTGGTGCCCGTAGCCCAGGGTCCTGGAGTGGTGCCCGTAGCCCAGGGTCCTGGAGTGGTGCCCGTAGCCCAGGGTCCTGGAGTGGTGCCCGTAGCCCAGGGTCCTGGAGCGGTGCCCGATGCCCAGAGTGCTGGAGCGGCACCCGATGCCCAGAGTGCTGGAGCGGTACCCGATGCCCAGAGTGCTGGAGCGGTACCCGATGCCCAGAGTGCTGGAGCGGTACCCGATGCCCTAGCTTATAGAGGGACATCAAATATTATAGTTCAGGTGTCCATATCGGAAGGGGTCTCAGAAGCTGTTACCCCAGGTAGGGACTTGAAAAGCGCAACCCTGGAAAGGGTCTCTAAAGCCATAGTTCTTGAGGGGAACTCGAGAAGCAAAACCCCAGAAGGGATCTTTGAAGTAATATCCCCAAGTGGGGTTTCGAGAGACGCAGCCCCAAAGAAGGGTCTAGAAGTCGCTTCCCCAGGAAAGAACTTAAGAAGCATAGCATTAGTGGAGGATCTGAACGTTATTGCTTCAGCAAAAGTCCCGGAAGTCATAGTCCCGGGAGAACTTTCGATAATTATCGACTCAGAGAGGGAGGCCGATGGCCCGATCCCAGTCAGGGAGGCCAACGGCCCGGTCCCAGTAAAAGAATCCGAGGTGCTGGCCCCAGCGGGGTTCTCGGAGGCCACTGCCCCAGCGGGGTTCCCGGAGGCCACTGCCCCAGCGGGGTCCCCGGAGGCCACTGCCCCAGCGGGGTCCCCGGAGGCCACTGCCCCAGCGGGGTCCCCGGAGGCCACTGCCCCAGCGGGGTCCCCGGAGGCCACTGCCCCAGCGGGGTCCCCGGAAGTCACTGCCCCGGGTGGGGTTCAGAAAGTCACTGCCCCGGGTGGGGTTCAGAAAGTCACTGCCCCGGGTGGGGTTCAGAAAGTCACTGCCCCGGGTGGGGTTCAGAAAGTCTCAGCCCCGGGTGGGGTTCAGAGAGTCTCAGCCTCGAGTAAGGTCAATAGTGACCAGGTCCTAGCAAAGCACTCCAGTCAGTCAGATGAGAAGGAAACAGATCCTGACTCTGATATCTCAACATCCATAACCTTTGATGGGGACTTCGCCCAATTTCTGGCGCTTTTCAAACACTATTACACTATTATGTTGTCTAGACCATTTCTGGGCATCACTTCAGAAAACCTTGGGCTCTATCTGATTTATTCTTTTAGAGGAGAGCCTTCTGAGTGGGCAACCAGCCTAATGAAAGCTGAAGATCCCATTCTTCAGGATCCCCTAGCATTCTGTGATGCAATTGTTAAAAGATACGGTTCCAAAGAAATTGGTTCAGGTTCCTCTAAGTCACCCGTCTTGTCTGTAAAGAGTCCCAGCCCGATGTTTTGACTGCAGGATGTGCTTTTTTGACTTCTTCTTCTTCTAATAATAGTACTTTACCAGAAAGTTCAGCTCCCAAGGGTAAGAAACCTGTCTCTGATTTGAACGCAGCCTTGCTGGGTGGTACCATCAGTTCAGACAGTGTTTGGGGAATTACCTTGGTCAGACCTAAAGAGCTTTGTAAAAAGAAGAAGAAGAAAAAGAAATGATTTTTTGACTCTTGCCTTGATTTAAAAAAAAAAAAAAAAAAAGAGATTTTTTTTTTCTTCTCCTTGTCTTGTGTCCTGTGGCCACCGTTAGGGGGAGGGCACTGTTACAAGTTGTTGCTACAGCTTGTTTTTGTTTTCTTGTCTGTTAGACCAGTGTGTCAGGTTTTTGTTTTGTTTTTTGTATCCCTTGTTCTGGATAGTCTGAATTTTGGGGTCTTTTGACCCCTCCTCAAGGGGGGGGTAATGTTATGAGCCACGGCTGTGGCTCATTCCTGTTTTGCATTTTTGTTATGTATTTTATGTTTATTTAGTTGTCTTGCATGCCAGGATTTCCCATTGCTCTGTTTTAGATTACTCTTGTCTGCTGCCGCTGGTGAGTCTGTGCAATTGCAGCTTGTTCCCATGTGTTCAGCCTCATCTGGCTGCTAATTGCATCTTGTCATCTTGGAGTCCTGCAATAGGCCAGCTGCACTGGATTATTAATTAGGCCTCTCTGTTATATGCTGGCTGATTGCAGTTCGCAGATGCTGGTGATATTTCTGGGTTTTCAGTCTGCTTGAGTTCTGAGCTTGGTTCCTGCTAGTTCCTGAGCTTCCTGAATGCTGAATCTGTTTGCTGAAAGTGTTTCCAGTCCTGCTGTATCCGGTCGTTCCTGTTCTCAGTTGTCCTGTACTCGGAAGTCGTCATCTGTTCCTGGAGTCCTGACTGAGCACCTTTGAACATCCAGTGGTGTTCGTGAGTCACGGCGTAGCCGTGTGTTGCGGCTTGGGCCGCTTAATTATTTATCTTTTATTATTTGTGTTCCGGAGCTTTTGCGGAGGATTCCGCTCCCACAGATCCACTCTGGTATCCAGCGGTGCTGGGTAGGAGTACGGACTAGTGGATTTTGGTTGTCCTTTTCCCTGGCGGGTTACCGCACATACCTCAGGTTTAGTCAGTTAGCTTGTAGCCCCTGGCCTGGTTGTTTAGTCAGAGGGCCCCTTGTTATCACCCTGTCTCGGATTTCCCTTTGTCTCCCATTAAGACCTGAGGGGGCATCGGAGTTGGGCAGACATAATCCGCCCTTCAAACGCGGCTGCCATGGGCTCAAGCAACCATAGTCTCGCAGGGGATTTCTGACCACACGGGCGAGACAACGGAGTTAGGGCGCCAGGGGCTATTCCCTTTCCATTCCCCTTTCCCAGCATTACGTCCTGGTGCTCTGGACTCGCTTCATAACATCTCCCTTGTTCTGAGCACCAGGAACCTAACAGTTGCCTAGCAGTAAATCTGCTTCTGCCACTACGCCATTTTTCCAGAGATTTGCACAAGCACATTAGGGTCTGAGCACTCTAGTGTTCAGGCTTTCTACAGCGCTGTGCAGCTGCCCGTGCCAAGCGGCCTGATGGAGGAGGCTCGTCTTAAAATGCCCCAGATTATTTTGGTAATGTACCCAGAATTGTAGATTTAAACTTTACGTTTACTTCCTAAGTGGAGGTACCCATGGCAGCCGAGGAATATTATCTTCCAACAGACGCTGGCAGGTTCCTCTTACATGGATGCATCAGATGGTTGCGTGGTGGCATCTCCATGCCAGGCAAGTGACTAAACAGCTTAGTGACCTGTATTTTGCATTATATATTTTGTCAGTGTTCCAAAGAATACAAATAGTCATGATGAATTGATGATAGGAAATATCCTTCATTTCGTTGACAGACAGCAAGGGAGTTTGCCACATAACTGATCACACAAAAATCGTGAGTAACTTATCCTATTGAACTTCCAAAGCTTTATTATGTAAACACAGTATTTTCAATTATGAAATTGCAAAGCTAAAGTTGAACTATTTTTTCAGCAAAATCAAATTTAAGAAGAGGAATGTTTTTCGTCACAGAGGAAAGGAAAGCTTTTCTGCACAGACTACTGTCTCCAGTATAAACCTATCCCTGAAGCTGTAAACATGGTGCCAGAATTCTCCCACTGGTCACTTGTGTCATTGGTGCAATCTCAAAAACAATGGACCTGATGCAGATTTGAAAGTAAATCATGTATGCAGAACATTGCTTAAAAGTAGAGTGTACTGGAAAAAAGTACATATATGTCCTGTACTATGGGGGTCATTTCGAGTTGATTGCACGCTAGCTGTTTTTAGAAGCTGTGCAAACGCATAGTCGCCGCCCACGGGGGAGTGTATTTTCGCTTTGCAAGTGTGCGAATGCCTGTGCAGCTGAGCTCTACAAAAACATTTTGTGCAGTTTCAGAGTAGGTCTGAACTTACTCAGCCCTTGCGATCACTTCAGTCTTTTTTGTGCCGGAATTGACATCACACACCCGCACTCCAAACGCACAGACACGCCTGCGCATTCCCTACCACTCACAGAAAACGGTCAGTTGCCACCCATAAACACCCTCTTCCTGTCGATCACCTTGCGTTCGGCTGTGCGTATGGATTCTTCATTAAATCCATAGCTGAGCAAAAAGAAGAAAAAAGAGAGACTCTGTGTTGGGGCACACTTAGAAATTTGAAATAAATTTATTAAAACTTAACATTTAATTGATGACAAATAAAAATAATAAAGAGTTTGATACAAAAAAAATTTCAAAAGCACAAAGTATACATATAATAATGACAGAGGTTGCAGCAAAAGATTTGTGGTACTAAATTAAAATCAGGATAAGCCTGATACAAGATAGAGAGCACCTGTGGTGAAAAATATAACGAAAAGCACAATGAAATGGTGCCTGAGTAGATCAGAAATCAATAATGGGGTAGAGGTAGACGACATGTACATATAATCACCGCAGTGATAGTAGTAGGAAGACACCTAGTCTGAATACCTCATAGAAATAGATAAAGGGCACAAAAGTTCATAATTGAGATGTCAAATGACTAAAGGTAATCGCCTGGTAAAGAATCTGTTTGCTGAAGAAGTGGATCCTTAAAGGTAACAAAGCATTTGAGAGAAAAAATTATAACTTTTATTACGATACCAAAAAAGCATTAATAAATAGACACAAGGGCAGAGCCAATTGTTGATAAAATAGAAGGTTTGCAGGGAAATTGGATAAAGAATAGGAAGGTTCAGAAGTTGCTCTAACACTTCTGCTGTTTGTGATCAGAGGTCATAAACTTACTGCACCTGATATTCCCAAGAGGTCACCCTACTAGGTACTGATCAGGCTTGTCAGCGCTTAGCTTCCAAGATCGGATGAGATTGGGCGTTGCTGCTGAAATATGGCAGTAATAGAAACACTAGGACACAATTGAGAGTGTAATGAGTAGTGAGCAACAAGGTACTTCTGCTGTCCAGTTTCTAGCGCAGATTCTCTGTTGCTAAAATTATAAGACAGTGGACAGCAGAAGGCAGGGTTCCCTCCCTATTCTGAGCATATCTCACCTCTACTATTTTTTAGTACCCTCTCATCCAGATGCGAGACTACTCTCTGCAATGCCCACAGCAACAGGCTTATCCTGATTCTAACCAAAAATCTTTTGTGCAACCTCTGTCATTATTATATGTATACTTTGTGCTTTTGAACATTTTTTTGTATCAAACTCTTTATTATTTTTATTTGTCATCAATTAAATGTTAAGTTTTAATAAATTTATTTCAAATTTCTAAGTGTGCCCCAACACAGAGGGGTAAATTTACAAAGATTCGTATTTTCCCGTTTGAGGTCAAAGTTCAATTACGAATGACATCGAAAGTGTAAATATGCAACTTTTTGAATTGATTACGACTAATTTACTAAGCTGCCGTATTCTGCATTTTCGGGTTTTCCGATGTCGATGTCATTCGTTTTTTTTGGCAGTGTTTTACGCGAGTGACTTGTAAAACACTGCCGACTTTAATACAATGAATCTCGGCCGGATCTGAGAGATCCGTGCTGGGCTTCATTGTGCAGCTTGTAAAAAAAAAAAAAAATGTTTAAATGTTAAAAAAAAATTGCGTGGGGGTCCCCCCTCCTAAGGCAAACCAGCCTCGGGCTCTTTGAGCCGATCCTGGTTGCAGAAATATGGGGGAAAAATGGACAGGGGTTCCCCCATATTTAAGCAACCAGCATCGGGCTCTGCGCCTGGTCCTGGTTCCAAAAATACGGGGAACAAAAAGAGTAGTGGTCCCCCGTATTTTTGAAACCACCACCGGGCTCCACTAGCTGGACAGATAATGCCACAGCCGGGGGTCACTTTTATACAGTGCCTTGCGGCCGTGGAATCAAATATCCAACTAGTCACCCCTGGCCGGGGTACCCTGGGGGAGTGGGGACCCCTTCAATCAAGGGGTCCCCCCCCCAGCCACCCAAGGGCCAGGGGTGAAGCCCGAGGCTGTCCCCCCCCATCCAATGGGCTGCGGATGGGGGGCTGATAGCCTTTGTGAAAAGTGAATGATATTGTTTTTAGTAGCAGTACTACAAGGCCCAGCAAGCCTCCCCCGCAAGCTGGTACTTGGAGAACCACAAGTACCAGCATGCGGCGGAAAAATGGGCCCGCTGGTACCTGTAGTACTACTACTAAAAAAATACCCCAATAAAGACAACACACGCACACCTTGAAAGTATAACTTTAATACATCCATCCACACCTCCATATACACATACTTACCTTATGTTCCCACGCAGGTCGGTCCTCTTCTCCAGTAGAATCCATGGTGTACCTGTAGAAAAAATTATACTCACATAATCCAGTGTTTTCGGCTCCTCGGTAAATCCTTTTGTAATCCACGTACTTGAAAAAATAAAAAAACGGATACCCGACCACGAACTGAAAGGGGACCCATGTTTTCACATGGGCCCCCTTTCCCCGAATGCCAGAAACCCACTCTGACTGATGTCTAAGTGGGTTTCTTCAGCCAATCAGGGAGCGCCACGTTGTGGCACCCTCCTGATCGGCTGTGTGCTCCTGTGCTCCTGTACTGTATGACAGGCGGCACACGGCAGTGTTACAATGTAGCGCCTATGCGCTCCATTGTAACCAATGGTGGGAACTTTCAGGTCAGCGGTTGACCGAAAGTGACCTCACCGCTGACCTGAAAGTTCCCACCATTGGTTACAATGGAGCGCTTAGGCGCTACATTGTAACACTGCCGTGTGCCGCCTGTCATACAGTACAGGAGCACACAGCCGATCAGGAGGGTGCCACAACGTGGCGCTCCCTGATTGGCTGAAGAAACCCACTTAGACATCAGTCAGAGTGGGTTTCTGGCATTCGGGGAAAGGGGGCCCATGTGAAAACATGGGTCCCCTTTCAGTTCGTGGTCGGGTATCCGTTTTTTTATTTTTTCAAGTACGTGGATTACAAAAGGATTTACCGAGGAGCCGAAAACACTGGATTATGTGAGTATAATTTTTTCTACAGGTACACCATGGATTCTACTGGAGAAGAGGACCGACCTGCGTGGGAACATAAGGTAAGTATGTGTATATGGAGGTGTGGATGGATGTATTAAAGTTATACTTTCAAGGTGTGTGTGTGTGTTGTCTTTATTGGGGTATTTTTTTAGTAGTAGTACTACAGGTACCAGCCGGCCCATTTTTCCGCCGCATGCTGGTACTTGTGGTTCTCCAAGTACCAGCTTGCGGGGGAGGCTTGCTGGGCCTTGTAGTACTGCTACTAAAAACAATATCATTCACTTTTCACAAAGGCTATCAGCCCCCCATCCGCAGCCCATTGGATGGGGGGGACAGCCTCGGGCTTCACCCCTGGCCCTTGGGTGGCTGGGGGGGGGGACCCCTTGATTGAAGGGGTCCCCACTCCCCCAGGGTACCCCGGCCAGGGGTGACTAGTTGGATATTTGATGCCACGGCCGCAAGGCACTGTATAAAAGTGACCCCCGGCTGTGGCATTATCTGTCCAGCTAGTGGAGCCCGGTGCTGGTTTCAAAAATACGGGGGACCCCTACTCTTTTTGTTCCCCGTATTTTTGGAACCAGGACCAGGCGCAGAGCCTGATGCTGGTTGCTTAAATATGGGGGAACCCCTGTCCATTTTTTCCCCATATTTCTGCAACCAGGATCGGCTCAAAGAGCCCGAGGCTGGTTTGCCTTAGGAGGGGGGACCCCACGCAATTTTTTTTCTGAAAATTTAGAACATTTCCCCCCCCTTCCCACTGAAAAACATGCACGGATCTCATGGATCCGTGCATGCCTATACAAACACGGGATAAAAAAGCAGGTCTGTTTTTTTTTAGCACTTTTTCACGATTTGTATTTTAGCACGGCAGTGTTTGGCTATTGTCGGCAGTGTTTGTGTTTTGCACTTTTTAGTAAATGACCGATTTCTAGCAAATTGCAGGCGTATTTGACCGATGGTGTATTGATTCGTGATTTTTTCCTAGGACTTCCAAAATATTACGAATGCCCTCATCACTGCCGTGATTTTTGCTTAGTAAATTACCGAGATGACACTTTGAAGAAAAAACGGCATCTCGGTCAAAATCGGGACCTTAGTAAATATACCCCAGAGTCTTTCTTTTTTCTTCTTTTTGCTCAACTATTACTGACTCTGGGAGCACCACCAACCTAAATAATTGTTTAGATATCTTCATTAAGAATCTTCAAACTCAGTATCGTTGGTCATTCTCTGAACAGTTTTCTACAATCTGTGTATTAATCTGTGTTCTTCATTATTATATTTTTCCTGTGCGGAACCAAACCAAATCTCCCTGTTAATCCTTAAATCCATAGCTGGCAACGTTCCGCATTGTACCTGTACGACGTGCGTGCGCATTACGGTGCATACGCATACGCAGTAGAGACCTGTACACAGCGCAGCGAATATCGTCAGCGTGCGATCAACTCGGAATGACCCCCTATGTGTGCAGGACAAACATATTTTATACAACTTCAAAAAGTCATTTTTTCAGTTACATCGAGCACTCTATAAGCTGCAGTTGTATAAACACTCACTGAATTTTGCCTACATGACAAGACGAAGCCAAACCCATTTCTGTTTCCTTAGTCACTATGCATCAAGCATAACGACAGTAATGGGAGTCAGCAATAGGACTTATTAAAATTAAAAAAGTGTCAATCATTTTCAAGCATTGAGGACCAAGTTTGAGAACCTCTGCTATAAGGTAATGCTAATCAGCTAATCAGCCTTTCCCCTAGTGTACATGCATGCATCTAAATGTGCAAGGACTGAGACAGCGTGTTCTTTGACACTGTATTACCACTTAGGGGGATATTCAATTTGGCCCGAAGAGACATGTTTCTTCGGGTGCTGCGGTCGGACTATTTAATTAGCTCGGCCGGTAAAACCTGGTTTTTCATCCGTAAACACACAGGTTCAGTGAAACCTGTGTGTTTTCGGGTGAAATAGCCCTGTTTTCGGATGAAAACGGGGCTGTTATCGGACATTTTGCTTCGCCTTCCAGAGGCAGGTGAAGCAAAAACCCCGATAAGCCGCGGCACCCGCCAGCTTATCGGGGCCAATTAAATACCCCCCGGCGGCGATACTTATCACCCGCCAGCTTCGGGCCATATTGAATAACCCCCTTGGTATGCCACCATTGGTCGCAACACTGAAACTTGCATCAGCCCAATGGTAAGTGCAAATTTTCTATGTATGGTATCCAATGTGAGAGATTAAGGGGCATACAGGGTTGGACTGGCCCACAGGGGAACAGCAGAAACCATGCACTATCTAATGGTTAGGCAAGCCTCTGTGGCACCTGGCCACACCCCCTCTGGAGGCCACACACCTAAACATGGACCGCTACAATTACATTTCGCCAGTTGGCCCTTCATGGCCCAGTCCGACACTGGGGGGTATATTTACTTAAGTGTGGTTTTTAGAAGTGGAGATGTTGACCATAACAAATTATCAGATTCTAGCTATTATCTTCTAGAAGGTGCTAGATACATGATAGGTAGAATCTGATTGGTTGCTATGGGCAACATCTCCACTTCTGTAAACCCACACTTTAGTAAATATAGTTTCTGTGTACTCAACCACTTTAGCAACACTTATATAACACGCCCATAAGATGGAACATTTTTGCTTGTCTGAATAGCCACTTCTTAGTCAACGCCCAGGGCCACCCAGCACATTTCCAATACATTTCTGATACTGAGCGTCTCAGTCACAACTGCACCTTTGCACATACACACTTTGCACTACATGTGCTATAGAAAAAAATGCACAACTGTGGATCATTGGCATTGCGTGCAACTCATAATTACGCCCTAAGTTTAACATTCAGTCAATATTCAATCATAAAATGATTACAGGATTAGATATTTGTCTCATTCAGTCAGCCACTTCAGTCAGCCACTAGTACAAATGAAATAAACACCTACAATTTATAACAACTTTTTGATGTCCCCGGTGCTGCTATTATAGGCAGTAACAAATGTACAAATTGCATATAGTAAAATATATATATAATTGCATAAAAATATATAATTACATATATATATATATATATATATATATATAATTACATAAAATTAAATATATATTTATAAAAAAATTACTATGCACATACGGAGCACAATATTAAGCCCCTTGCACCATATTAAGTCCCTACAGTAATGCCCCTTACATCATATTATGCCCCCACAGTTATGCTCCTGTCACCATATTATGATCCACACAGTAATGCCCTTCAAACCATATTATGCCCCCACATTAATGCTGCTAGTACCTGCTCATTGACCGGGGTACTGCTCGTTGTCAGAAGTTCTGCTCGTTGTCAAGAGATTTCCCCACCTGGGCGCTGCTGCAGGTCCATCCTCTTTTTGTGCCTGCATGCTTCTATTGAAAAAAGTCCCTCCCAAAATGTCCGCCACCTCAGAGAAGATAGTTTTTAAAGATACTACAGGAAACTCCTCTATATCTTTAATAATTGTCTCCTCTGAGGTGGCGGCCATTTTAGGAGGAAAGGTTTCAATAGAGGGTGGCGGAGTGCGGACAGATGGGGAAGAATGAGGACAGGTGATGGCAGGCAGGCAGCGGCATGAGCAGCCTGGGCCTTTCCTTCTCTGACAGAGAGGCCAGGCCGGGACAGTTGTGCCCCCAGTACACCCCTGATGGCGGCCCTGTTCCCAACCATTCCAATGTTGACGAGACCAATTTGAGGGGACTGTCCCACAGTCAGCATATTTGTCCTGCTATATTGGCAAAATGGTGGCAAGCATGTCAATAGTGAGCTGGTGCTGCACACAGCAGAAACTAGTGCCACACTTTTAAAGGACGAGAAGACTTTGGAGATGGCCTAGTATTACAGACGTGCTAAGCATACTCACTGGGGATGTCACCCCACTTTGGTGCAGAGAGAGAAATTTAGCCACACTGGAGTCTTGTATTAATATTATGTTATTATTATTATCCTTTATTTATATGGTGCTACAAGAGTTCTGCAGTGCCTAACAAACTACATAAACAAATAAACAAAACAAGAAAACAGCAACTTACAGTACAAGACAATGTAGGACAAGTACCGTATATACTCGAGTATAAGTCGACCCGAATATAAGCCGAGGCACCTAATTTTACCACAAAAACCTGGGAAAACTTATTGACTCGAGTATAAGCCTAGGGTGGGAAATGCAGCTCTAGCCGTACACAGCCCTCAGTGCCAGATATGCCCTCATACTGCCAGATATACCCCTACAGTGCCAGATATGCCCTCATACTGCCAGATATGCCCCACAGTGCCAGATATGCCCTCATGCTGCCAGATATGCCCTCATACTGCCAGATATGCCCCACAGTGCCAGATATGCCCTACAGTGCCAGATATACCCTCATGCTGCCAGATATGCCGCACAGTGCCAGATATGCCCTCATGCTGACAGATATGCCCCACAGTGCCAGATATGCCCTACAGTGCCAGACATACCCTCATGCTGCCAGATATGCCCCACAGTGCCAGATATGCCCTCATGCTGACAGATATGCCCCACAGTGCCAGATATGCCCTACAGTGCCAGACATACCCTCATGCTGCCAGATATGCCCCACAGTGCCAGATATGCCCTCATGCTGACAGGTATGCCCCACAGTGCCAGATGTGCCAGATATTCCCCACAGTGCCAGATATGCCCCACAGTGCCAGATGTGCCCCCACAGTGCCAGATATGCCCTCATGCTGACAGATATACCCCAGTGCCAGGTGTGCCCCACAGTGCCAGGTGTGCCCCACAGTGCCAGATGTGCCCCACAGTGCCAGATATACCCCACAGTGCCAGATATGCCCCACAGTCCAAGTTTGTTACTTACCCTCCGTCGCGCCCGCGCTGTCCCGTCGCTCCCGCGCTGTCTTCTGAAGGAGGGACACGGAGGGCACAGCGCACGGCTCTCCTGTGTCTCCGGCGGCAGCGGCGTGTGTGTGTTAAAGGAAGTGCCGGTTTCTGGCACTTCCTTTAACACACACACACCGCTGCTGCCGGAGACACAGGAGGGACACAGGAGAGCCGTGCGCTGTGCCCTCCGTGTCCCTCCTCTAACACACACACACGCCGCTGCCGCCGGAGGGACACAGGAGAGCCGCGTGCTGTGCCCTCCCATGTCCCTCCTAAATACTCACTCGTGTATAAGCCGAAGAGGCTTTTTCAGCACAAAAAAAGGTGCTGAAAAAGTCGGCTTATACACGAGTATATACAGTATTTAATCACTTCTGCATCAGCGGACATGACACTGAAATAAGCTTCAGGGTGGCCAAATCTGAGGACTACTGTAGGTGCGGAGTATGGTGTAGGAGATAGTTTAAGTAAGACAAGGAAAGCACATGATGTAAGAGGACCCTGCTCGTGAGAGCTTACATTCTAAAGGGGAGGGGCAGACAGATGGGGTAGATAGTGAGCATGGAACAGAGGCTTAGGATGAGAGATGACTGGGTTTGATGTAGAAGTGGGTCTTGCAGTTTTGTAGAGATGTGAAATGTCTGATGGAGAGAGGAATTCCAGAGATATGGAGCAGCATGTGCAAATTCTTAGAGGCAGGAATAGGAGGAAGTAATCAGTTGGGAGGAGAGGCAGCGTGCATTTGTGGAGCAAAGAGGATGGGCAGGAGTGTAATGGGAGATAATGGCAGATAAGGTCAGAGGAATGGGTGATGGCCTTATAAGTGTGTGAGGAGGTTTAATTGGATTCTGAAGGTGAAGGGGAGGCAGTGTATGGCTTGTAAGAGTGGGGAGTTGGAAGTAGTATGTTTGGAGAGGAAGATGAGCCGGGCAGCAGAATTAATGATTTATTGGAATGGAAAGAGGCATTTGTCAGGGAGGCTAGATAGGAGAAGATTATAGTAGTCTAATCTGGGGATGACCAGTGAGTGGAGAAGGATCTTATTAGCATCCATGGTGAGAATGGGTTTGATCCTGGAAATATTTTGAGATGGAAACATCAGGATTGTGAGAGGTACTGAATGTGTGGTTTGAAGGAGTGGGATGAGTGAAGCTTTACTCAAAGGCAGGATAATTGGGGGCTACAGGGGATAGTAGTGCCATCAATAGATAATGAAATTGTTGGAAGTGTGGTTATGTGGGAGGGCAGGAAGATGATCAGCTCAGTTTTCGACATGTTAAGTTTAAGAAAGCGCTGGGACATCCAAGAAGAGGTAGCAGAGAGACAGTTGGAGATACAAGTGAGGAGCATAGAGATGATAATCAAAGCCAAAAGAGCTAATGAGCTTACCTCAGAGGATGTATAAAGAGCGAACAGGAGAGGTCCAAGAACAGCACTTTGGCTGTGTCCATTTCTGAATCAGCCCCCAATTGCTAAATGCTGGCTTAATTATCTATACCAATCTCACAGTTACATTTATGTGGCGAGGAAAGGACTTAAGGCCTGATTCAGTGAAGCCGGTGTTCCAATGTTCAATGGGACTGATTGATTATCAGCAGACTGGGCATGTGCTGCATTGCCCATGAGTCAAGGTGCCGCTGCTAACTCGCACACAATGAGGACCCCTTCGCAAAGTGGTTGACAGGAAGTGACCATTTGGCTATGTTAACATTTTGTTTGCAGGGATGGTTGTAAAAATGTAGGCGTGTCATGGACGTTTTCGAAGCATGTATCTGACATTAGCAATGAGCCCTTATGTAGAAAAACATGGTGCCTGCGTCACTACTGCCGGGTCCAGTCTGTGTAGCCATATGTCTACCCTTAAGCCTGATGTTCCTTGTTCTTGCGCATAGGCTGTGTATGTGTAAACAATTGCGAATGAGTTGTGGTAGCTCCGTTAAGTGCCTATTTTTCATTTCTGGGTGGCAGCTTCACTTACTGGTATCAGCAGCTGCGTTGTGAAAAAAATAGCACTTGCAGCTGCATTAGCATACTTTTCTGAATAAGGCCCTTAAATTAAAAGGACTAGTAAGTTCTACCATATTCCTAAGTATACTAATACCAGTAACATTTCAGGAGGATATTTATTTACTAACCAAGCTTTTATACTTACGAAGACACATTTTTATTATTTACCAGTTTCTGTGCATGGATAATTATTTTGTTGAGTTTTATTTATGGATATCTTTTGAGTCCATATATATGTACAGTATATGTTTTTAGTGTTCATTCTAATGCTCTGCACCTACTCAGTGAGGGCGACATATTTTAATTTTTAAGGGAAAAATATTATGCATGATGTATTAAAGCTACAGTAGCTGTAGTGATACATAACGTATAAACTTTAGGCCTTAAAAATTTAAATATGCCCCCTCACTGATTAGGTGCAGGGTGCTAGAATGAACCGTTTTCATACTTGCCAGTGTTTAAATATATGTGCGTATTATATACTGTTTAATAAATATCTGACATTATTTCAAGTGATAGTCTTATTTTTTTTAAAAAGCATTGGTTTAAATATTGATGGCCAATATATCAGTGAGTCGATGATCTGAGCATTGCGACCATCGTGACTTCACATTTTCCCGGTAGCTGCTCCTCTCTACAGCCATCAGGTGTACACAGGGAAGGTGTGTAATGTAATGGCATCACAAGGCGGGCGCAGGGGGTGTGGCCTACACCCGGGTGTGACACCAGAATGTGGGCTCCACCGCAGTGACAGGAGCCAGGTGCTGCAGTGTGAAAGTCTGCTACAGCACCTGGCTCCTGTAATAGAAGAGGAGCCGACAGCACTGGAAGACAGTCTCTGGGGGGCAGCCCAGTACAGCCCAGAATCTCTAGAGATGCTGGGCACGCCCCCGGAGTTCCCTACAAGATCACACCCCTTAATTTACAGCCACGCCCACTATTTGACACGAGCGCCCCCCGGAGTGACGATCCTTGCCAGACCACGTCTCTTTATTTATGGCCACACCCCCTTTTTGCTGCGAGTGCGCCCCCCGACGTGCTGGGTGATCAAAGGTGTGCACCGGGTGTCACCACACCCAGTGACGCCTCTGGTGTGTTGTTTTTTTACATTTATCCAGTGGCTACTTATCTCTGCAGCTGCAGGATGGGGGCGCCGCTGAGCTGCCCGATCAGCAGTGATCGGCCATACAGCAGGCACTGGGAGAGGGATCAAATAAGCAGAGGGGCCAGGAGGTCTCTCTGAGATTGGCAGCTGGTGGAAGATTATATTCTAGCAGCTGCCTCGTGGGCATTTTAACTGGTTGCATTAGATGCATTTACCATATATCTAGGCAGAAGAAACAGCTCACTTTTACCATTCCACAAAAAGCGGAAGAAAATAAAAAGCTGTGATATATTATTTAGAAATACATAAGAAACCTTGACCTATTCTAATTGGAAACAAGTAAATGTTGCCAACACAGTCTGAGTCTCCTACATCCAAAATTCCAAAATACAAAATATTTGTGAGCACAACTGAGATAGCGACAGGTTGTTTGTATAAGGTGTATATGAAGCAAATTAATTTTGTATATGAACACAAATTTTGTTTCATGCACAAAAGTATTAAACATATTCTATAAAATGACCTTCAGACTATGGGCCTAATTCAGACCTGATCGCTCCTCTGCGTTTTTGCAGAGGGCTGCGATCAGATAGTCGCCACCCATAGAGAGTGAAAACCCGTCCCGTGCAAGTGTGTGAATGCATGCGTACGCCGTGCAAAAAACCTTGTCAGACAGCGGACATCTGAAAATCCGTTAGCAATTCACTCACCATAGAATAATTTTTCTAGTCTGCAGTCTGTGCGTAGCCCAGGACTTACACCTACAGTGCGATACAAACAGGCTGGTCAGAGCTGATGTCACACACCCACCCTAGAAACACTAAGGCACGCCTGCGTTTTTCCTGACACTCCCAAAAAATGTCCAGTTACCACCCACAAACATTCGCTTCCTGTCAATCACCTTGTGTACGCCTAGCAATCGAAATTATTTGCACCATTGTGTCGCTGTTTGGGCTTCCGCCTGCGCATTGCGGTGCATACACATGCGCAGTCATTCGACAATCGCCCGTTGTGCGATTTTGCCCAACAGCGATCAGGTCTGAATTAGGTCCAATATGTATAAGGTTTATATGACACATAAATGCATTCTGTGTCCTATATCCACAATATCTCATTATGGTATGCGAATATTGCAAAATATGGAAAAATCCAATACTAAAATTCCTCTGGTCCCAAATATTTTGGATATGGAAGACCCAGCCTGGTACTATTTTTAAAACCAATTAAATTTTTCCATGCATAAAATATGAATTATTTATTTTACTAAATTGCTATTATTTCACATGTCAAAAACTGTTCCCATTTTCTCCTTATGCCAAGTACACAAGCAACTCTTAAGCCTGGAGAATTGTGCAACAATAAGTTTATATAAAATAAAAACTCTCTGCATTTTTAAAAACAAGACAAATTTTTGTTGTTTCAAACTGCGTGAAGCCTTATGAAAGTAGTATTCTACATGGTATAAAAAAAAAAACTAAAAGTACAGTACTTGACTGACACAATTGCTTTAATGTGTAATGTTACTGCGTGCGGCATTACTCAGTCAGGAAATGTGACAAACTGCATATTACTGATTTTGGAATTTACAATGTTGTAATCAAGTACATATGATATCAGAGTGACCATGCCAGAACTAGCATATAAATACCATCCACTTCACAGCTGGAAAGCAGAGCTAAAGAAAACCTGAAGTCAGCCAAGTAGCTCCAGAAGAAAACGTAAGCTACAATGTTCACCAAAACTTTCTCTGCCGCTGTGGTCATCATTCTGCTCTATATAACTGCATCAGAAGGTATTTAACCTGATAATTTACAAAATTTGACTTTTGCAATTCATTTTTTTTCCACAAAAAATAATAATAATGTGATAATTTATATGATATTCTATAATGTGTAAAATACATTTATAGGTTGAAGTCTAAATTAATTAATTATTTACAGATTTTAATAAATTCAATTATATATGGGCAATTATTTAATCTATCTTTCACAACCTATATATGTAAATAAATATATATATATATATATATATACACACACACACACACACACACATATATATATATATATATATATATATATATTATTTCTACTCACAGGAATTTATTATTAGTAGTTGAACAATTAAAGTATTTTATATTATTGGATTGTTAATGTTAGAAAATTTCAAAATTTTTGTTGTAGTCCACTAGGTAACAAATTATACTGTATGAATAATAAACACATATTACTGTAATTGGTTAATTTGATATAGTGCTCAATTTATTCTAGTATGTTTATAACATTTACATAAAATTCAATACTACATATATAAAGTTGCATTAGATGATGTAGCTCAAGTTGACCTGACTTTGCATTCAGCACCAACCTGAAAGGGTCATTATAACATCATTATGGAAATGCATGTGTTGTACCTTTGACATTCTGCTGCACCAGATAATATTGTATGTTCTAAAATTGATTTTCTTCTCTATCGCTATAAGTGCCAATTTGTTTTATATAGTATATTTGATCACAGAAATTAAGTATTTATCAATTTTCCATAGGTAGTTTCATAGTAGTTCTTAAAAATATTTCTATAAAACTAACATGTAAACTAGTATTTTAATTAATAAATACAATTTTATGTTTTATTTTTCAAAAAATAAAACTCAGAAAAGTACTGTATCAAACTAGGCAGTAAGTTATATTTGTGAAAATTGTTGCACACTGAGTACAGAAATATGCATTGTAATCCACAACCAGCAACTCCAGTCATATTGGTGTGTGTTGTTATGAGTTACATAGCAGTGACCCAAATATTACTTTCAGAAAGGTCCCAATATAGGGGGTCATTCCGAGTTGTTCGCTCTGTAAATTTCTTCGCATCGCAGTGATTTTCCGCTTAGTGCGCATGCGCAATGTTCGCACTGCGACTGCGCCAAGTAAATTTGCTATGCAGTTAGGAATTTTACTCACGTTTTTTTCCTCGTTCTGGTGATCGTAATGTGATTGACAGGAAGTGGGTGTTTCTGGGCGGAAACTGGCCGTTTTATGGGTGTGTGTGAAAAAACGCTACCGTTTCTGGGAAAAACGCGGGAGTGGCTGGAGAAACGGAGGAGTGTCTGGGCGAACGCTGGGTGTGTTTGTGACGTCAAACCAGGAACGACAAGCACTGAACTGATCGCAGATGCCGAGTAAGTCTCGAGTTACTCAGAAACTGCACAGAGATGTCTTATCGCAATATTGCAAATCTTTCGTTCGCAATTTTAATAAGCTAAGATTCACTCCCAGTAGGCGGCGGCTTAGCGTGTGCAAAGCTGCTAAAAGCAGCTTGCGAGCGAACAACTCGGAATGACCCCCATAGCTGTGTCATGTGCAAATATACTCAGTTTTAGACAAAAGATGTGCATGTCCCTGCAGCAAATGGTTCATCTTTGCATTTCTTTGAAAATTGTCTTTTGAATGAAATATGATAGCCTAGTTGCTACCAAAAATATTTCATTTTAACATTTTAAAGAAAAAAAACTACTTTGGTTTGTCAAAGCTGTATGTCTCATGTAATGATAAGGCAGAGATAAAGCTGTATGCAAACATAATAGATTTTTCTTCTCTCTCCCATTTAATTGCAGCTATGACTTTAGCAAGAACAGTGTCAGAGTTACGGTGTCAGTGCATCAAGCTTGATTCAAGGCAAATATCTACTAAACTAATGAATAGCGTGGAGCTCATACCCAGTGGCCCCCACTGCAAAAATGTTGAAGTAATGTAAGTATTATGTATTGTTTATAGTGACTAATATATATATATATATATATATATATATATATATTCATCATACTGTACATCATATATTGTTAATCCTTATATATTGCTCCTCTATATATTTTTTTAATCCAGGACAGCAGTTCCCTAACTAAAAATAATAATTGAACAAATTAAATTAATTATTAATAATATTTATAATGCAGATTTGTTGTTTTTTTGTAAGAATAGGTAATCAGGGTATTGAGTCAGGGTAGGATAACTTGAATTATACATCTGTACATTTTTGCATGTATTCTGTTGCTGTGAGTGTTATAGGAACAAGTTTTGCATGACCACAATTGATTTTGAGACCCAAAATGATGTGTGCCTGAGCATGACCCCCTAGCAGCTCTGCTTATCTTTGACAACAATGTGTGTGGCATGCTTTCTGGCAACTGCATTGTCACATGCTGCGCTACTGGTGCCCATACCGCTCTCCCTTACCTTGACTTCTGTCTGATACTGTAGGATACCAGAATCCAGCAGGTGGATATTCAACCCCATATGGTGTAGTGAGGAACTGTCTTCAGGGCACGGTCATACATAATAGGTTGATAGGGAAAATATATGTAAACTATGAAATGCAAAACAATGGTGTCATACTTACTGACTATCTGGCTGCTCCCTCTTTCTACCAGCCAGATTGGCTCAACAGTGCGCGGCACATCGGCATAGGCGGACAGTTCATAAGCATTGTAAATCAGGGGGCGGGGCTATGATGACACAATTCTGCACACATCGCTTTATCCCCCCGCCCACTTTTGTTCACCACACAGGCGGGTGCAGAGCAGCGGGTGACTGGAGGCCAACTCGAGCAGACTTGTCTACTTTTCAGGGAGGCCGGGAGTGCCACTTGATTTTCATGAGCCTTTCGGCCTTTCTGGGAGGGTAGGCAAATATGTGGTGAGTGGGGTGGCCAGGAAATGTCCTATGCAAGATGAAGTTTAAAACTTTAAGGATGATTTTACCTATAGTTGTCCTAGGAAAAATAAAATGAATTGGATAGGGTTGTGGAAAGAAAAATGCATTGCCAGCTCAGTCTTAGAAGCTGTTTCTTTGCAAGTTTGACATTTGTAAGGAAATGTAAAATTAGCTACTTATATCTATAACATAGGCTAAAAAATTAAATCAAATATGCTACAATTACTTAAAATGGACAATAAAGGAAATAACTTACATTTCTTAATAGCTCCACAGTTTGTGGATGTAGCTTGAGCAGCAACGTATGTAGAACAGCTCCGGAGGGGCTCTGCGCGGGGTCTCTGGACTAAAGCTCAGATATTGGCTACGGAGGCAGAATATAACTAAAACTAGGGAAATGGAACCAGTCTGGAAAATGAACTACTGTAGCAAATCTGCGGCATTGCCAACACTTGTGATCACACACTTCAGAGAGCTTCATCGGTCTTGCAGCAAGCCAGCTTTCTATGAAAATATTTAAATATGATATTACTGAATTTATATTTCTCCTGTAAGCCAAACCAGTGTTTATTTAAAAAATGTACTTTAAGCGTGTTACTTTGCAGTCATGCATGCAGTATTCAGCTTTAAAGCTTTAGTTTAATACTTTCTTAGCAAACCTATTATTGTTTAGTTTAGTGCATTTTAACATATGTTTGTCTTTCTTTTTCTAATATATTCAGCATTACTCTTAAATCTGGGGACCTGGTTTGTGTTGACCCCTCTGCTTCTTGGGTACAGAGAATTATCAGAAAGATAATAGAAAGGTATGTATGATGCATTTGAAAAGTTAAACCTCATAACAAAAATTATTAATTCATAATTTGGTCAAAATATTTAAGTTCCTAATTTAAAGGATCCTAATTTTTTGTACCTACTCACGTCTGTAATGCAGGTGAAATCAGGGATGTCACCTCAGTACTTAGGAGGCTAAATGTGATACTGATGTTACACTATAAATCAAATCTCATTAGCCTTTCATAGGATGGCTGCATCGTTAGGTATTTTAAATAAGTAAAAACAGAAAATAAATAATTTTGCAATTTGACTCACCTGACTTTTAGGTAACCAGCTGCATAGACATGTAAATGTGCTATATGTATTAAAAAATAATATTTGCTGTCAGCACTTATATTTTAAACTACATTGTATAATGTATTTGGAAAATGAAAAAAAAAATATTTTAATAAAAATGAAGAGAATTTGCATGATTCGAAAAGTTGTACTGTAGAAGATTATGCTTTGTTTAACATTTTAGCAGCAAAATTAGTGTGGTGACATCCCAGGTGTAAAGTGGCCATGATGATTCTATACAGTCAATGTAGCATAATTGCCAACTTTTACTAATTTTCAGGGACAGTCTCAGAATTTAAAGTTTATCCATGTAGATTTTCAGTCCTAGAAACTTCCCTACAGTATATAGCAAACTGAACCAACTGGCCAAAACATTTTATATTATTCTGTATGCCAGGTGTGATTATAATGATCTTTTTGCATTCTCTAGGCTTTAGAAATTAATATTTATTAAAGAAAATTGTTAAAAATGCTAAATTTATTATTATTAGTATTATTATTATTATTATTGTTTAATGAATGAAGAAGGTTATGTAATGGTGAAGAGTATAGTACGTCAGGGTCCTCTTGCTATTGCATCATATGCAACATGTGAACCTGGACATAGTTTTCAAATGTTGCCAACTACAGTATATTATGTATTGCTTTATAAATAACTATTATGTCATTACTTTATTCAATTATTATATATTAAATAACAGTATTGTTTAATATGATATTTTAAGTAGCTAATTTTCTTTTTCGTATATTAAATATAAAATAAAGCAATGTTTCTTTTTAGAAGAAGTTGGTAAAACATATTTATTTTTCCAGCATGTAACATACTTCTTTTTCCAACAACAGTCAAGAAAACAAGCAAGAAGCATCATCAGTATCTCAGCAATGAAAACTTCTTTCTCATCCTCCACCCAATCGTGGATCTTACTATTGAATTATTTATTTTTCATCATAATAAGAAATAATTATGTATTATTTATTTATTTAATACATATTTGCTTCATTTATGTGCAGTTGGGCGTTAATTATGTAGAAATATACCTAATTTTAACTTAACTGGAGAGGATTAAACTGCAATGGGAATTGTAGACAGGAATTGTGAGTTTTACATATAACCTTAGGTGAGCTGGAAAACTTGGCAAAACCATTTATTCCAAAATTATATTTTAAATGTATAATTAATGAGTTTGCTAGATGATATTTTGTAGGTCTTAAGATATCGGTCCATGTAACATTATTGCACAGCACACATTTTTCTTGAAGCAGACTATAAAATGTTTCTTTTATGTACAGTATATGATAAACATAATTATAAGATCTTATGATCGCCAAGCTTATTAGCTCAAGTCAAATCAATCACATTTTGTTTTATACATTCAGTATATTTGTTTTTTTTCCCCCATTGTGTTGTACAGCACATGGGAACATAATCTTAAACAATGTGTGAGTAATTTAAAAATTTTAATATATTGTCCTTTCAATTCGGACAATGTATTAAAAGTATTAAATTATTAATTTATTTATTTATGTATTTAAATTATTTATAAATGTTTAGAATAATAGACATTATTCGATTTTATCCTTTTTTCTATTGTGTTTTTAAATAAATAAATTTTTTAAAATATATTACAAATGGCCTGTTTATTTGCAGTATCTGAAACATTTGCTCATTTATTATTGTACTTATAATAGCTTTCCTTATTATTGTACTTTTAATAGCTTTCCTTATTTAACAATTGGTTTGATAGAGAATAAAAAATGCCAAATGAACTCTTCATAGAGTGATCCATGATAGTTGTTGTTTCTCCATTATTAAAAAGCATTCTCCAAATCGGATCCCCTCTTCCTCTCTCATTTAACATCAGACTTCACTGTCCCACCTTATTAATAAAAAGTATAGTGCATATTGGCCCTATTTCTTCCCCATTAAAAATTAATAATTCAAATATGAATGTGCAACAAGTCCCTGCCAGCCCCACACCATTAAAAGTCATACCCCTGATCTGAATTCCCCTGATATTTGTGGAGCCTTACTTTGTGAAAATAGGTAAGCACAGTCCTGTTCTAAAATCATGTTTCCCACAATACTGCACATCCATGTCTTACCTCCCAGGGAACTGTAAATAAAATATATAAATCATCTCCCTCATAAGTATTAGAAGTGCCCTACAATCTATACCAGGCACTGGACCTGAAACTGAATACATAGACCACGCCAGCAAATATTGACTTTCCAATATATTTCACCACTCAGTAGAAAACAAACAAAAACCAAGAGGAGCGCAAAAAGGAAAAATGAATGAAAAATTTAATAAATGTATCATTCGTAGTTCAGAAGGACCTTAGATAAAATATGTATGCAAGTACAAATTTATCCATATACAATTGTACATAGAATGACCTCACACATAGTAGAGACAGTCATTAAGCATTGCAACTTTAAAAAAATGTACTACACTGTTGGATCGTATATTCCTTACATCCATCTGCAGTACGGAAATTTTATTGGTAGGGAGATTTTACAGATGTACCGGCTTTAGATTAGAAGAAAGGAAAGTCTTGTTACAGCCACACTAATTTAGGGCAGAAATTAATCATACAGCTATTAGTAGGGGCATTGCAGGGAATAGGAGGTGGGCCTGTGTGTGTGTGTGTGTGTGTGTGTGTGTGTGTGTGTGTGTGTGTGGCGGGGGAGGGGGTGTACCTATCTTAAACTGGCTCTGATACAGCTCTGTATTAGTTTTTGACTTATATACATGCTCTGCTATTCTCAATGTCCTCAAGACGATGGGAAAGAAAAACAACTAGAAAGGATAAAGGATTACATGCAAGCTCTAGGAGAATAACTATTCTTAAACTACATCTGTATATTATAGATTATATATTAAACTACCTCCGTATATAATAAGTACTACCTCTATATATTATAAGTAACAGGTCTCCCCATATCCCTTTTCTTGGTCTGACCAACTATAAACTAATTTGTCAGGATGTTTATCTTCTTAAGATTAAACAAAAATATCAACACAGCCAGGTAGTAGTTCAACAAGGCAAGCACAGTTTCCTACAGAACAAGTATTCAGAAAACAAATCAGAAGTCCCAAATTGTTTTGGTCATTAAAATGATCATTTAGGTCTGTCACTATACCACACTCTGCCCATGTGCAGCTTGTCAGTGACTTCTCCACTGCTGACACTATAGGCCAGGTGTACTAAGACTTGAAAAGTGATATAGTGCAGAGTGATAAATTTCCAACCAACTAGCTCCTAACTATCATTTTTCAAACAGGGCCTGTGACATGGCAGTTAGGAGCTACTGGCTGTTACTTTATCCACTTCATCACTTTTTAATGTTTAGTATATCTGGCTCACAAGGGCCGTATTCACGGCCCGATTTGGGGAGAGATGTGTGCTGAGCAAACCCAGCGGGGAAAATGAGCGACCTGCTAGATTGAGCCTGCATGCAGGCCAATCTAGCACCGGCGATAGCGATGCGTGGGGCTGCACATGGGTGGTACACACAGAGAGATCATGCTTAAAATCTAAGCATTCTTGTCAGATTGCTTAGATTTTAAGCAGCGATCGCTCCGTGAGTACCCCTCTTAAGTTCCACAAAGCCATTTGCCAAAGCAACCCTGGTAACTTGCAGCCCTGTTTGTCTGCTTCAGGCCTCAGTATAGAGAACTTGTAATCTGAAATTGAGTGAGAGCTACTCCATTCTGAACAGCTAACACATGCAAAGCATAAAGAAAAGGTTCCCTTAAAACACAGTAGAATTGTGTCATAACATGTTAAAGACAGTGAAGATACTGTAGGTTATTAATGGCCATTACCACACTGATGTCATTGCAGTGAAAGTATACACTCCGATCCTGAAAGTCTTTTCATAATAATGTAGCACTGCTTTGACTAATTCAACTGACCATTTATCCTTCCACCATTTACCTTGAAAGTATGCCCCAAACCCCAGTGATCTGTCTCTATAAACAACTAAGTTCTCATTGTCCACAAGAAGGGGTGAGTAATGGCCCATGCAGTGCCATGGAAATTTTATGCCAGAGGTACAGGGAGTACTGTACAGCCAGTACCTCAGAAGCTAGCCAATCAAGCTACTCATTGAAAGTGTAAATGTGGAGAGTTGTTCTGGTGCTTCCCAGTCCTCATAGAGTAAAAGCCTCTAATTACATACAGTGAGTTCAATGTGTAGATGGAAATACAAAGGAGTAGGTATAGTATACACTCTGCATAACAATGGAACAAAAGAGGTGTACTAATTATGCTCATTCATCTTTTGATGGAATTTCTGGTAATATCACTCCACTACTCGGTGGTTATTGCTTCTGCCGCGATGTGTTGCGGTGCTCCTATAGCAGGTTGGCAATCATTCCTCCAATGTTTGGTAAGGGATTACAAGATGGAAAACATAGTGTGTATACCATTTCATAGATAGGGAAATCTTTCCAAAACACATTGGGCCTAATTCAGACCTGATCACTGCTGTGCGTTTTCGAACAGCAGCCGATCAGGTCTGAACTGCGCATGCGCCGACGGCTGTCTCAGCAATGTGATCTCTGCCTGATTGACAGGCAGAGGCAGTCGCTGGGCGGGAAGGGGCGGGCCGGCGGCATTTGGCCGCCGTTTAGGGGGCGCAGTCCGGGCAACACAGGTGTGACTGGACCGTTGGGGGGGGGCGGGCAGCTGCGCTGGCAGGGAGCTACTCCTAAATTACAAAAGCATCACCGCTGTGCGATGCTTTGGTACTTGTGCCGGGGGGTCGGGCCTGACATGAGGGGCGGACTAGCCCTGTGCTGGGCGTCCCCCCGCATGTCTGTGTGACTGATCGTAGATGTGCTAAATTTAGCACAGCTACGATCAGGTCTGAATTAGGCCCATTGTGTGTGGTAATCACATTCTAAATACAAAATCTCAGTAAGAAGGAAAAAGAAACCCTTAAACAGTTAACTGACAATGAAGATATTATGTAAAAACCCACAGATAAGTGAGGAGGAACCGTGATCATAAACAATACGATGAAGAAACTGGTCAGCTACTGAATGATGGAGAAACTTATAGACAAATGAATCATGATCTCAACACCTTATTTAAGTAGAAATTATGGGAGTGATTCAGACCTGATCGCTGGTCTGCTAAATTTGTTGTGCTGCGATCAGATAGTCGTCGCCCAAGGGGAGTGTATAGTCGCCGTGCAAGTGTGTGTTTCGCAAGTGTATGCCAAGCTGCCAAAAAAACCGTAGTCAGCGGACAGCTGCAAATTCGTTCGCACCACACTCACCATCAAATAATTTTTCCAGTGTGTGCAGTCTGTGCTAGAGATGAGCGGATTCGGTTTTACTCGGTTTTACTCGGTTCTCAAAACGGCATCCGATTGGCTATCCAAAACACGTGACATCAGTGAGCCAATAAGATGCCGTTTTGAGAACCGAGTAAAACCGAGTAAAACCGAATCCGCTCATCTCTAGTCTGTGCACAGCCCAGGACTTACTACTACAGTGTGATCAGAACCAGCTGATCGTGTCCAGAGCTGACGTCACACACCCTCCCTGAAAATGCTTGGGAATGCCTGCATTATCCCTGACACTCCCAGAAAACGGTCAGCTACCACCCACAAATGGCCTTTTCCTGGCAATCAGCATGCGAATGGCTGTGCAATTTAAATTTTCACACCAGCCTGTCACTGTCCGGCGACATCTGTTGTTGTTTGGCAAAGCGCGTGCACATTGCGGCGCATATGTATGCGCAGTATATCGATGATCGCCCGCTGTGCAAAAATGCACAACAGCAATCAGGTCTGAATCAGGCCCTATATTCCATGATCAAAAGCATTTCAGCAAAAGTATTCTCCTGAAATCAGAATTAAACTTTCTATGTACCATGGGAGTGATTCAGAGCTGATTGTAGATGTGCTAAAATGACGATCATATTCTCTGGAATGCGGGGGGACGCCCAGCATAGTGTCCGCCCCGCATGTCAGGCCCTACCCCCCTCCCCCTGCACAGGTGCGAAAACGGTGATGCTTTTGCACCCGGCAAGTAGCTCCCTGCCTGCGTAGCCTAGCTGCTCCGGCAGGCGGCTACCTGCCATGCTCTAGGTCGCACGCTTCCACCATGGACCACCCCAGCAACGTTCTGGCCAAACCTGTGCCCCCTCCCACCAACGGCGTTCCAACGCTGTTGACACGCCCCTTCCCCCCCTGTCAATCAGGCAGAGGCAATCGCACCAGTAAGATGCTTTCACATCTCACTGGGTGTGCATGCCCAAAAGCAAGGCCAGCTCCAGGCCTACTAGCACACCGAGCGACATAACTTTGAAGGACCCCCCTTCGGCGTGCGCGCTCCTGGAAAAATGCCCGTGGCCTCGCAGTAGTGTTCCTTACACATAATGTCTCCAGTATAGCGCCAGATACACATGATATGCCCCAAGCAGTGCCAGATAGACATGATTTGCCCCGCAGCAGTGCCAGATACACATGATATGCCCCCAGCAGTGTCAGATACACATGATATGCCCCCCAGCAGTGCCAGATACACATGATATGCCCCCCCAGCAGTGCCCGATACACATGTCCCCACAGTGACAGATACAGATATGCCCCCACAGTGCCAGATACATATATGCCCCACAGTGCCAGATACAGGTATGCCCCCAGTGCCAGATAAATATATATCCCCAGTGCCAGATAAATATATATCCCCAGTGCCAGATAAATATATATCCCCAGTGCCAGATAAATATATATTCCCAGTGCCAGATACATATATGCCCCCAGTGCCAGATAAAAATAAGTTTCCCCAGTGCCAGATACAGATATGCCCCAATGCCAGATAAATATATATCCCCAGTGCCAGATAAATATATGCCCTCAGTGCCAGATAAATATATGCCCCCAGTGCCAGATACAGATATGCCCCCAGTGCCAGATAAATATATATCCCCAGTGCCAGATAAATATATATCGGTATCCGGACTCCAGGTCGACAACAAAAAGGTCGACACACCTTAGGTCGACGTCAATTGGTCGACACACCTTAGGTCGACATGGACAAAAGGTCGACGTGGACAAAAGGTCGACAGGAACAAGGTCGACATGGAAAAAGGTCGACATGAGTTTTTCCCGATTTTTGTCTTTTTTTTTGAACCTTTCAAACTTAACGATCCACGTGGACTACTATTGGAACGGTAATCTGTGCCGAGCAAAGCGGTAGCGGAGCGAAGGCACCATGCCCGAAGCATGGCGAGCGGAGCCGGTGCACTAATTGGGGTTCCCGGTCACTCTACAAAGAAAACGACACCAAAAAAAATAAAAAACTCATATCAACCTTTTTCCATGTCGACCTTGTTCCTGTCGACCTTTTGTCCATGTCGACCTTTTGTCCATATTGACCTAAGGTGTGTCGACCAATTGGCGGCGACCTAAGGTGTGTCGACCTTTTTGTTGTCGACCCTGAGTCCCAGACCCATATATATCACCAGTGCCAGATACATATATATCCCCAGTGCCAGATACATATATACCCCCAGTGCCAGATAAATATGTGCCCCCAGTACCAGATAAATATATATCCCCAGTGCCACATACAGATAAATATATATCCCCAGTGCCAGATACATATATGCCCCCAGTGCCAGATACATATATACCCCCAGTACCAGATAAATATATATCCCCAGTGCCAGATACATATATGCCCCCAGTGCCAGATAAATATATATCCCCAGTGCCAGATAAATATATATCCCCAGTGCCACATACAGATAAATATATATCCCCAGTGCCAGATAAATATATATCCCCAGTGCCAGATACATGTATACCCCCAGTACCAGATAAATATATATCCCCAGTGCCAGATACATATATACCCCCAGTACCAGATAAATATATATCCCCAGTGCCACATACAGATATGCCCCCAGCGCCAGATAAATATATATCCCCAGTGCCAGATTCATATATGCCCCCAGTGCCAGATAAATATATATCCCCAGTGCCAGATAAATATATATCCCCAGTGACAGATAAATATACTGTATATCCCCAGTGCCAGATACATATATGCCCCCAGTGCCAGATAAAAATATATCCCCAGTGCCAGATAGAGATATGCCCCCAGTGCCAGATAAATATATATCCCCAGTGCCAGATACATATATGCCTCTAGTGCCAAATAAATATATATCCCCAGTGTCAGACACATATAAGCCCCCAGTGCCAGATAAATATGTATCCCCAGTGCCAGATACAGATATGCCCCCAGTGCCAGATAAATATATGCCACCAGTGCAGGGGCGCTGGAATGATTTGAAGTTGGGCGGGCATAGAAAAAATGACATTTTGGCACCCCCTCCAACCCTCCCCCCCAGCCCCCCCACCTCCAGTGTGGGTGAGCGGCGCTTACCTCCGTGCGACTCCTCCTGTAAAATCAATGTGCTGCCGCTGCCTGCTATGCCCCATGTCCTCCTAGCCGGATCTTCACAGATGTATTACTGGGATAAGCCAGGGAGGTCCCAGCAGACTCAGCACGGCCACGCCTCCCTCCCAGTAATGCATCAGTGAAGAGCCGGCTAGGAGGACATGGAGCATAGCAGGCAGCGGCAGCACATTGATTTTACAGCAGGAGTCGCCCACGGGGATCCGTGGGTAAGCGCTACCCCTAACACACGCCTGCATCTCGTTTTGGGGGGGCATGCTGCGCCCCTTGCCCCCCCTCCCATTTCGACGCCTATGCCCCCAGTGCCAGATAAATGTATTTCCCTAGTGCCAGATACTGATATGTCCCCAGTGCCAGATGAATATATATCCCCAGTGCCAGATAAATATATATCCCCAGTGCCAGATAAAAGCAAATTATACTTACCGATAATTTCATTTCTCCGAGATACTTCATGGCAGCCCTTACTCTTGGGATTGTATCCCATTCCTAACTTTAGACAGGGAATTTTTACTCACTTAGGGACCACCCACTTTGGGTATATAGCCCTGCTCCTCCCCTTCCTCCACTAGTCTTTTGAGTGTCTCCTGCGACCAGGCTATATTAAGACTTTACTAAGGGAGGGTATATTGTAGGCTGCCATGAAGTATCTCGGAGAAATGAAATTATCGGTAAGTATAATTTGCTTTTTTCTCCTACACTACTTCATGGCAGCCCTTACTCTTGGGATATACCAACGCTCAATATTGGGAGGGCAATATAAATATACAAGAGACATTGTCCTAATGCTGAAAAGCATAACTCATTTAATTCAATGCCCCCTTAAAGATACGTTTTCCAAAGTGGACGTCTACAACATCTACCACATAATGGCTAGAGAATGTATGTATGGAAGACCATGCAGCTGCTGCACATAAATCTTTCGCCGAGAGCCGTGCCTTCCTAGCCCAAGAAGCTGCAACAGCCCTGGTAGAGTGTGCCTTTAGCTCCTCCGGAACCTCACGACCATTCTGCTTGTAAATAAAACGTCAGGAGTCCCGTAATCCATCTGAAAATGGTTTGTTTCGTAGGTTTCTCGCCCTTTCTTGCTCCTGAATACAAAACAGGTGCTTTGTTTTACGAAACTCCTCAACTCTTTCAAGTAGACTGAGATTGCTCTTATTAGATCCAAAATATGCATTCTCTCCTCATTCTGCGGATGCGTGTAGAATGATATTAATACAATGTCCTGATTCAAAATGGAAATCTGACACCACTTTAGGCAGAAAATCTGGATTAGCTCTTAGAACAAGTCTATCCGGAAAGAAATTGAGATAGGGCTCCTCGGACCATAGAGCCTGTAGCTCTCCAACTCTTCTGGTGAGGTGATGGCTACCAAAAACACTACTCTCCAAGTTAGAAATTTCATTGAGACGTCCTGTAACGGTTCAAACGGGGACAACATTAATGAATTCAAAACTAAATTTAAATCACATGGAGCGAGAACCGACCTAATCAGAGGTCTTATCCTTTTAATTGCCTGACAGAACTTCTTCACTAGGCCCTCGTCGGACAATCTTCGCTCCAACAGGACACTCAGAGCTGCTATCTGGACCTTGATAGTGGACACTGCCAGCCCCTTTTCAAAGCCATCAAACAAGAATTGTAAGACCTGAGACGTCCCTGCCTTCTGCGGGCTAAATCTTGAGTCGGACCAAGAAATGAAAGTCTTCCAGACTCTATAATAGACCTTAGAGGATACTTTTTTCCTCGACTGAATCAGCAAACTCACGACTTGTTCAGATAAACCTTTGTTTTTCAATAATTGCCATCCAATTTCCATGCCGTCAAATGAAGTTGCTGTAGATTTTGGGTGCAGCAATGGACCCTGACGTAACAGATCCGTTACTAGCGGCAACATCCAAGGTTCTCCTACTGCCATCCTCAGTACTGAGGGAAACCACACTCTCTTCGGCCAATATGGGAGAACCATTATGATCTGCGCCCTTTCTTCCCTGATCTTTCTTAGAATACGTGCGATCATTGGAAACGGAGGGAAACAAATGCAAGCTTTAATCTCCACGGGAGAGAAAAGACATCCACTCCGCCACTCCTGGGAGACGATATCGGGAGAAGAACAGAGGAACTTTCGCATTGATGTGCGTGGCCATTAGATCTACCTGAGGCTGGCCGAATTTCTGTACAATCTGCCGTTCAATTCCCATTGTCCTGGTAGCACCTCTTGTCTGCTGAGGAAATCCGACAGACAAGAATTGTAAACAGAATTGTTTACTCCTGGAACATGTAGCGCTGACAGGGACTCGAAATGACCCTCTGCCCAACATAGTATGTTTGACACCTCTTCCATTAATACCTTGCCAATTGCCACTGCTACATTGTCTGAAAATATCCTGGGATGTCTCCCCTGAAATTGCTCCTGGAAATACTTCATCGCTTTCCACACGGCTCTCATTTCTCTGTGGTTTGAAGACAGTCTTTCTTCTTCCCGGTTCCACCTGCCTTGGCAGTTCTGCTGCAACAGGTGTGCCCCCCATCCGACTGCACTTGCATCTGTCATTAGAATAAGATAGTGACGATCTGACAAAGCAGTCTGTCGACCAGTTCAGTCTCCATCCACCAGTCTAGGTAGCGCCTTGCTTTTTGACATAACTTTATGCGATAATTCAGGGAATAACGTCTCCGACAGTAGCTTAGGATATCTAGCTGAAGATCCCTCATTCGCCATCTCGCCCAAGGGACCACGTCTATGGTGGAGGCCATCATACCCAAAAGACGCATCCCCTGGCGCAGTGTCACGCTGTTGCACTCTTTTAGCAGAGAAGCCAGATCCCGAATTTTTGAGCACCTTTCTTCCGAAATACCTATCATATAACTGATAGTATCCACCTGTACTCCGAGAAACTGGATCTTTTGCCTTGGTTCTAGCTGGCTTTTTTTTTTTTTTTTTTTTCAGTTTATTAACCAGCCATGCTCTTGTAGGATCTGCAGCGTCACCTCCAATGCTTCCTTTACCTTCCGAACTGACTCTCCACATACTAGTAGGTCGTCCAGATATGACCAGATCGCTATTCCTCATCCTCTTATCACGGACACCAGTGCCGACAGGACCTTGGTAAATATCCCTGGATACGTCTTCAGACCGCAAGGGAGGCACGTAAACTGAAAAGGTTTGTTAAATTGTCTGCGATCTAGTATAGTCCTGAAGTCTCCAGACGCCTTTTTTATCAGGAATATTCTGGAATAGAACCCGCTCTTTCTTTCTGAAGGCGGGACAGTCTCTACTGCTTTTGCCCTGATTAGTTTTTCTAAACTGTCCTCCGGGGCTCTTAATTCCAGACTCACAGTTGGTCTTTCCGAGATTACGAATTTGTCCTTTCTTGGGACCTCGGAGAACCCTATCCGGTTTCCCTGAGATATCACGTCCAGTACCCACGTATCCCGAATTGAACTCTGCCACTGACTGACAAACTTCTGGAGTCTGGCTCCTACTGGAAAGGATACTGGGACCCTGCAATAGTCATTGTCTTCGTCCACCTTTCCTCTAAGCCCAACAAAAGGGCTGCCTATTCATCCCCGAGGAATATCTCCCCGTATAAGGTCGTCCTGGCCTATAACTTCTTGCCTTCTTAACTGCTGTCTGGAGGAAGGAAATGGAAATCTATTTCTTCTGTCTTGAGGTAACCTCGCTGATTTTCCTCCTTACATCTTTTGTATAATGGCCTCTAGTTTATTGCCAAATAATAGAGAACCCTCGTACGGTAAGGGCACCAGTCGGTTTTTGGAATGCATACCTGCTGACCACGACCGAAGCCACAGGGCCTTTCTGGCCAATACACCTGCCGCCATGGACTTTGCTGCAAAATCCAGCATATCCAAAGAGGCTTCGCACAAATACTCTATGCCTTTAAGCATGAAACCTAGACTTCTTCGCAAATATTGTCTCGAGATCTTTTCCCCCACATCCGTGGACAACACTGATCCCCAAACTCTCAATGCTCTGGAAACAGACGCAACAGCCACACCAGACTTTAAAGACCCCACTGAGGACATGTGTAATTTCTTTATTACACTCTCCATACGCTTATCCATGTCATCCTTCAGGACTGCCCCGTCCTCTAACAGAATAGTAGTTTTGGACACCATTTCTGCCACTGCAGTCGATGCGACTTTAGGCACTGCACACCAGCCCACAAATTGCTCATCCTCTATCGGGAATATACGATCAACTCGTTTAATATTGCCAAGTCTCTTATCAATGTTTTGCCACTCCTTAGACACTACCTCCTTCAATGCTTTGTGAACCGGAAACCACCTGTTCTTTCTGGATTTGTCCCCAAACAGAACATCCTCATCATCATCACCTTTATCCGCCTGCTTATAATTCATGGTCTTAAATATATTCTTTAAGAGACTGCCCACAAGTTCCAAGTTACATTTTCTATCCTCCTCTTTCTCCTCTGACTCCGTACTAGAAGCCTGATAATCAACATAATTGCAATCACCAGAGGCTGATTCATCCTGAGAATCAATACTAGCCAGGGATCTAATCTTTTATTTCCCTGCAAATCAGCCAGCTGTTCCTTAGTAACAAAGGATCTCTTAATCCAGTCCCTTAACACCTGTATCTGTCTGGATTGATTAGCCTGCTGAATATCACTCTGTGTACAGTCCTCACAGAACTTCACCTTCTCAGTAGAGGAACATTTTTTATCACAGGCTGCACACTGCCTATTTTTACACAGTCTCTTCTTAGGCGGAGACACACTACAAAATCACACCAAAAAAATACTATTGAAAAAACCTACACTAACCAAGCTTTCCAGATAAAAAATTTAAAACAGAAAACAAAACTGAAAATCTAGAAAAACATGCCCTCTATGAGGACTTACCTCTTTTGGACACTGACTGGCTTTTGGGGGGAAGGCTCTCTTTCCATCCTGCTGGTAAGCACATATATCCTGCCCAGCTCATAGGAGTTTCTCATCACTCCTGGTGTGCAGCGCCATTTATTTTAAAACAAAACCATAGAGACAGGCGCTGAGCAGACCGTCCCACAGCCTAACCAGGACGGCCGCTCCAGCACTTCCGCCCGCTAGCCGCCGCACGCTGCCTCTCCTTACAGCGCTTCCACCCGCCAGCCGTACATCCCCTTCACTGCGCTGCCCTTCCAGCCACCGCTACTTCCGGGTCCGCCGGAGACATGGGGCGCTGCGGCGAGCGGAGGAAACCTGCACCCGGGGAGACGGCTCTAGGCAGCGGTTCGGGAGGGAGAGGGACCAGCAGCATTACAGAGCGGGCGGACACCTTTAGCTGACAGCGGGGACTTACGTGACAGCCCCAAGCACACACAGCCTTCCCCAGGGAGCCACCCTCTTCCAGTACGGCTGCAATGAGGCGTATTACTGGGAAATAGAGGTAAATCCTGTAGCAAAAAACCATTACCCTGTCAAGCTAGGAGACAGGAAAAAGACTAGTGGAGGAAGGGGAGGAGCAGGGCTATATACCCAAAGTGGGTGGTCCCTAAGTGAGTAAAAATTCCCTGTCTAAAGTTAGGAATGGGATACAATCCCAAGAGTAAGGGCTGCCATGAAGTAGTGTAGGAGAAAAATATATATCCCAAGTGCCGGATACATATATGCCCCCAGTGTCAGGTAAATATATATCCCTAGTGCCAGATAAATATATATCCCCAGTGCCAGATACATATATGCCCCCAGTGCCAGATAAATATATATCCCCAGTGCCAGATACATATATGCCCCCAGTGCCAGATAAATATATGCCACCAGTGCAGGGGCGCTGGAATGATTTGAGGTTGGGGGGGCATAGAAAAAAAATGACATTTTGGCACCCCCTCCAACCCTCCCCCCCCCACCCCCCCAGTGTGGGTGAGCGTCGCACAGGATGCGACCAGTCAGATAAACAGTGTTAGCAGCGTCAGGGCAGGGAAACTTCCCTCCACTGCTGCTGTCAGAGGGACCGGAAGGTCCCTCTGCCTTCCAGCCGCCAGTGTTGCCATGCTGACGATCATTGCTGATCGGTCAGCACGGCAGGATCCCCCACCCCCAGCGACTGCAGACAATAGCGGCCACTAATAAGTGTAAATCATCGCCCCCAAGCACCCCCACCCCCCGAGTACCTGGCAGCTGTCTGGGCTCTAAAAACTATAGTCGCAATGTTACCGATGTTCCGATGGTCGTGATGTTCCTTTTTGATGTTCCGTTGTTTGAAAAAATATTTTTTTTTAAATCAAAACAAATTATTTTTTTATTTTTATTTTTTTTAACTAAAATCATTTTGGATAGGGTTAAATTCATGTTCTTCACCTAATTCACTCATAAATAAAACACCGACAATTTCTGAGCTTTTTTTGGGGGGGATATTCGTCAGTTAAGTGGTTAAAGACTTCATAGAGGTAATTAACCTAACTAAAAAAAATCAAAAGGCAAAAAGACTTCAACTATTATTTTTTTTTACAAAACTGAAAAGAAATATGCCATTGCTCTGTGTTACCTATATTCAGGGGCAGATTTGCCCACTAGGACACCACAACAGATTTCGATGGGCCGGTCCCATATCCCCCTCAGCAAGGCCGATTCACATTGCTTCCAGTACTTGCGGTTCATTGGAATGTAATCCGAAAGTTAGGCTAGTGGGCACTTCTAGGTGCCGCTAGCCCTGAAAAGTGGTGATGCTGTTCTACCAACGAGGGACCTAGAGAAAGTTAACCAGCCCAGCAGCATCCTCTCTCTGGCCTCGGCCAAAGGTCTCTTCAACGAGCCCAACCCGGGAGCAGCAGCATAGCGATGGTCAGAGCCGGATTCACTACACTCGCCTCCACCACCCTAGCTCCAACACCCTCACTGAACTGGCCCCAGAAGCGGCAACTGAGCACTGAAGGGGACCCAGCAGAGAGGTTATTTTTAATTACATTACTTGAATTATCATGATGGTGTAAGGATTAAGGCGTCGCCGGTCGGACTGGACAGGAGCAGGCTGTACCTTATTCTCAGGATGCCAGCTGATCAGGTTGCACTCACAGCCAGTCCTGGGACAATCTCTTTTGCAAAGTCCTTCAGCCCTATAGCTGCCCAATGTCTGTCTATGATGATGGGCCTATTTATGTAATGTGGTGGCTACATACAGTATGTAATGCGGGGGCTACGTATGTAAGGTGGTGCTATTTGTGTAATTACGTGCTATATGTGTAATGTGGTGCTAGTCGTAAAATGCTGTGCTATACGTGTAGTGTGGTGCTATACCTGTAATGTGGTGCTATTTGTGTTATGTGGTGCTGTACGTGTAGTGCGGTGCTATATATGTAATGCGGTGCTATACGTGTAATGTGGTGCTATTCATGTTATAAAGTGGTGGCTATGTATGTAATCAGGGGCGGATTGGCCACTGTGACAGATTCCGCTGTGCTGGTCCCCTGTGTCTGTGTTTCACTACTTGTATGTGCCCCCTCCCTGTACTGTGCTGTATGTAGTGTGTGCTCCCTCCATGTACTGTATGTAGTGTGTGCTCCCTCCCTGCACTGTGCTGTATGTAGTGTGTGCCCTCTCCCTGTACTGTACTGTATGTAGTGTGTGCTCCCTCCCTGTACTGTATGTAGTGTGTGCTCCCTCCCTGTACTGTGCTGTGTATGTAGTGTGTGCTCCCCCTCCCTGTACTGTATGTAGTGTACGCTCCCTGTACTGTGCTGTATGTAGTGTGTGCTCCCTCCCTGTACTGTGCTGTATGTAGTGTGTGCTCCCTCCCTGTACTGTGCTGTATGTAGTGTGTGCTCCCTCTCCCTGTACTGTGCTCTATGTAGTGTGTGCTCCCCCTCCCTGTACTGTGCTGTATCTAGTGTGTGCTCCCTCCCTGTACTCTGCTGTATGTATATGTGCTCCCCCTCTATGTACTGTGCTGTATGTAGTGGGTGCTCCCCCTCCCTGTACTGTGCTGTATGTAGTGTGCGCTCCCTCCCTGTACTATGTGTTTGTAGTGTGTGCTCCCCCTCCCTGTACTGTGCTGTATGTAGTGGGTGCTCCCCCTCCCTGTACTGTGCTGTATCTAGTGTGTGCTCCCTCCCTGTACTCTGCTGTATGTATATGTGCTCCCCCTCCCTGTACTGTGCTGTATGTAGTGTGTGCTCCCTCCCTGTACTGTGCTGTATGTAGTGTGTGCTCTGTACTGTGCTGTATGTAGTGTGTGCTCCCTCCCTGTACTCTGCTGTATGTATATGTGCTCCCCCTCCCTGTACTGTGCTGTATGTAGTGTGTGCTCCCCCTCCCTGTACTGTGCTGTATGTAGTGTGTGCTCCCTCCCTGTACTCTGCTGTATGTATATGTTCTCCCCCTCCCTGTACTGTGCTGTATGTAGTGTGTGCTCCTCCTCCCTGTACTGTGCTGTATGTAATGTGTGCTCCCTCCCTGTAATGTGCTGTATGTACTGTGCCCTCCCCCTCCCTGTACTGTGCTGTATGTAGTGTGTGCTCCCTCCCTGTACTGTGCTGTATGTAGTGTGTGCTCCCTCCAGGGCCGGCGCTACCCGCTCAGCAAGGTCTGCAAAGCAGGGAGGCGCTGGGCTAGAGAGGCGCTCTCCCTGCTCCGCAACCATACTGACGAGCAGCGCCAGCCTCACTGTAACATGCTGCTGCGCCGCCGGCCGTACAGAGGATCTTAATCTCGGATCTCCTCCTACAATAGGGCCCTTCCTGCTCACTCCTCCCTGAAGACACAGCACAGCAGTCTTCAGCACCGCCCGCTCTCTCCCCTCCCTGTCCGTCACGTGATACACACTGACCTGTGTGTAGTGGAGGAGGAAGCAGCGTGAGGAGGAGCAGCAGTAACAGCCAGCCACACGAGGAGTGGTGGCTCAGGTTAGTGCAGCTGCTGCAGATAAACAAAGGGGGGAGACTGTCCTATTACTGTGTACTGGGAAGGGGGGGGGGGGGTCCTATTACTGTGTGCTGGGAGGGGGAGGGAGGTCCTATTACTGTGTGCTGGGAAGGGCGGGTCCTATTACTGTGTACTGGGAGGGAGGTCCTATTACTGTGTGCTGGGGAAGGGGGGTCCTATTACTGTGTGCTGGGAGGGGGGTCCTATTACTGTGTGCTGGGAGGGGGGTCCTATTACTGTGTGCTGGGAGGGGGAGGGGGGTCCTATTACTGTGTGCTGGGGAGGGGGGGTCCTATTACTGTGTGCTGGGAGGGGGGTCCTATTACTGTGTGCTGGGAGGGGGTGGGAGGTCCTATTACTGTGTGCTGGGAGGGGGAGGGGGGGTCCTATTACTGTGTGCTGGGAGGGGGAGGGGGGGTCCTATTACTGTGTGCTGGGAGGGGGGGGTCCTATTACTGTGTGCTGGGAGGGGGAGGGGGGTCCTATTATTGTGTGCTGGGGAGGGGGGACCTATTACTGTGTGCTGGGAGGGGGAGGGGGGTCCTATTACTGTGTGCTGGGGAGGGGAAGGAGGTCCTATTACTGTGTGCTGTGGAGGGTAAGGAGGTCCTATTACTGTGTGCTGGGGAGGGGAAGGAGGTCCTATTACTGTGTGCTGTGGAGGGTGAGGAAGTCCTATTACTGTGTGCTGGGGAGGGGGGTCTTATTAATCTGTACTTGGGGAGGGGGGTCCTATTACTCTGCGCTTGGGGAGGGGTGTCCAATTAATCTGTGCTTGGGGGGGATCCTATTAATGTGGGAGGGGGAGGGGTGGCCTATTCTGTGCTTGGGAAGGGGGGTCATACTAATGTGTGCTGGGAAGGGGGGTGTCCTATTAATGTGTGCTTGGGGTTCATATTAATGTGTGCGGGGAGGCGGATGCAGGGTAGCAGCGATGTAGAATGTGGGGAGTGTGGTTCAGGGTAGCAGCTGCAGTGTAGTATGCGTGGAAGGGGGGCAGGGGTAGTACCAGAGCCGGCGTTACCCGCTCAGCAAGGTCTGCAATGCAGGGAAGCGCCGTGCTGGATAACGGCCAGCAACTATGTCAGCATCTTGCAATGAGTCAAATTGACTCATTACAAGCCGCCTGTGCTGTGTGCGCCACCGGAGGAGAAGAGGAGCAGCGTCAGGGGAGGACCCGGAGGAGAAGGAGGGAGGGGGACTGGAGCCACAGCAGCGCTATGTAATTGGTAGCGGTGCCGTTGCAGCAGTCCCTCTCCTTCCGCATTGGCTGGCTGGCACTGCTGTGAATGCTAGGATGCGCTTCCCTCATCTCAGCATTCACAGCGGCGGCGGTCAGCCAATGCGGAAGGAGAGGGACAGCTGCAGCGGCGCCACTACCAATTACACTGCGCTGTTGCAGCTCCCTCCTACCCCTCCCTCCTCCTCCTTCTCCCATGCCCGGGATCTGCCAGCACCGAGGAGCCTGACTGCCTGAGCCAGTGCGGAGAGATGGTAAGTATCATCTATTCTGTCTGTCTCTCTATCTATCTATTCTGACTGCCGTAATGTGTAAAAAGGGGACGCTGTCTGCCGTAATGTGTAAAAAGGGAGACGAGGTCTGCCGTAATGTGTAAAAAGGGGACGCTGTTTGCCGGAATGTGTAAAAAGGGGGACGCTGTCTGCCGGAATGTGTAAAAAGGGGGATGCTGTCTGCCGGAATGTGTAAAAAGGGGGATGCTGTCTGCCGTAACGTGTAAAAAGGGGACGCTGTCTGCCGTAATGTGTAAAAAGGGGGACGCTGTCTGCCGTAATGTGTAAAAAGTGGCTGTCGCACAAAAGTTGCATCCAGGCATTGCCCCTGGACGCACCTGTGTGATTTGTGGGTCCACCTGAAAATGGTGGAAAGAATGAAAAACAAATCTGACTTATTCTCACTTTGGGACCTCTTCTTTAGCTGTTAACATTCGGTTGAACTCGATATTGAGAGTTGGGTACATCATGATGTGTTTGCATTGGTGCAGGTGTGCGCAGAAATCTGCTTATCAAGTGCAATTGGAAAGTGCAGTATACATCCAGTTACTAGTATGGTGATAGGGCCTCTGACTGCCACCTCAAGGGATCAGAGCATTTGTGCAAATACTAGCGCTCAGTTTGGTCGTAAATTACCTTTATTAACTCAGCAATTCATTGTATTGTATAAGTAACTCTGTATAATGTGACTGATGGACACTATATTGTGCGTTGTAATGTAAATTAGTACTATTCTGTGGTCACGCCCCTTCCCCATTAAGCCACGCTCCTACATTTTTGATCTGTCCCTTTTACGTGTGTGAGGAAGGGCGCAAATTCATTTTTTGCAGGAGTGCGCCGAACACCCTAGCACTGGCCCTGGCTCCCTCCCTGTACTGTGCTGTATGTAGTGTGTGCTCCCTCCCTGTTCTGTGCTGTATATAGTGTGTGCTCCCCCTCCCTGTACTGTGCTGTATGTAGTGTGTGCTCCCTCCCTGTACTGTGCTGTATGTAGTGTGTGCTCCCTCCCTGTTCTGAGCTGTATGTAGTGTGTGCTCCCTCCCTGTTCTGTGCTGTATATAGTGTGTGCTCCCCCTCCGTGTACTGTGCTGTATGTAGTGTGTGCTCCCTCCCTGTACTGTGCTGTATGTAGTGTGTGCTCCCTCCCTGTACTGTGCTGTATGTAGTGTGTGCTCCCTCCCTGTTCTGAGCTGTATATAGTGTGTGCTCCCCCTCCGTGTACTGTGCTGTATGTAGTGTGTACTTTGAAACATATAAGGTTAGAAAAAAAGGGGTTTGTAGAATGAAAAATCAATAAAATCAGAAGTAGATTAAAGGCATGACAGCAGTATCAGTAGATGCTGAAAGTTGGCATGTCAGTCCTTGTATATTCAGACGTACAGATGTACATCAGGGAAGGGCATAGTAGCAGCATATGCATAAAGTCGCAGGTCAACATTAGCATAACGTAAAGCAAAGGAGGCCCCAACTGTGTCTATCTGAGAATCAGGACCTCTGAGGAGTGACCCCGCCCTCTTGACAGGCCCCTCTCCCTCAACAGACTCTGCCCCCATTAGGGCTGCTTCCATAAATTTCCCGGGCTGGTGTTCGATCCCAATCCGCCGCTACCTATATTGTACATGGTACCATCTGCGTGGCATTATTAATCCCATATTTGTATACAAAACAGACGTTTGCTATTGGCACTAACAGTAATAATAAGATTTTACTCACCGGTAAATCTATTTCTCGTAGTCCGTAGTGGATTCTGGGGACTCCGTAAGGACCATGGGGAGTAGACGGTCTCCGCATGAGACTGGGCACTCTAAAGAAAGATTTAGTACTACCTGGTGTGCACTGGCTCCTCCCTCTATGCCCCTCCTCCAGACCTCAGTTAAGGAAACTGTGCCCGGAAGAGCTGACAGTACAAGGAAAGGATTTTGGAATCCAGGGAAAGACTCATACCAGCCACACCAATCACACCGTATAACTTGTGATAACTTACCCAGTTAACAGTATGAACAACAACAGAGCATCAGACAACCTGACGCAAACATAACATAACCCTTAGTTAAGCAATTACTATATACAAGTATTGCAGAAGAAGTCCGCACTTGGGACGGGCGCCTAGCATCCACTACGGACTACGAGAAATAGATTTACCGGTGAGTAAAATCTTATTTTCTCTAACGTCCTAGTGGATGCTGGGGACTCCGTAAGGACCATGGGGATTATACCAAAGCTCCCAAACGGGCGGGAGAGTGCGGATGACTCTGCAGCACCGAATGGGCAAACTCAAGGTCCTCCTCAGCCAGGGTATCAAACTTGTAGAACTTTGCAAATGTGTTTGAACCCGACCAAGTAGCAGCTCGGCAAAGCTGTAATGCCGAGACCCCTCGGGCAGCCGCCCAAGAAGAGCCCACCTTTCTCGTGGAATGGGCTTTCACTGATTTTGGATGCGGCAACCCAGCCACAGAATGAGCCTGCTGAATCGTGCCACAGGTCCAGCGAGCAATAGTTTGCTTTGAAGCAGGAGCACCCAGCTTGTTGGATGCATACAGGACAAACAGCGAGTCAGTCTTCCTGACTCCAGCCGTTCTGGTCACATAAATCTTCAAAGCCCGGACTACGTCAAGCAACTTGGAATCCTCCAAGTCACCAGTAGCCGCAGGCACCACAATAGGTTGGTTCAAATGAAAGGATGACACCACCTTTGGCAGAAATTGCGGACGAGTCCGCAATTCTGCCCTATCCATATGGAAAACCAGATAGGGGCTTTTACATGACAAAGCCGCCAATTCTGACACACGCCTAGCCGAAGCAAAGGCCAACAGCATGACCACTTTCCACGTGAGATACTTTAGCTCCACGGTCTTAAGTGGCTCACACCAGTGGGATTTCAGGAAACTCAACACCACGTTAAGATCCCAAGGTGCCACTGGTGGCACAAAAGGGGGCTGAATATGCAGCACTCCCTTAACAAACGTCTGAACCTCAGGCAGTGAAGCCAGTTCTTTTTGGAAGAAAATGGATAGGGACGAAATCTGGACCTTTATGGACCCTAATTTCAGGCCCATAGTTACTCCTGACTGTAGGAAGTGCAGGAATCGACCCAGCTGGAATTCCTCTGTAGGGGCCTTCCTGGCCTCACACCAAGCAACATATTTTCACCATATACGGTGATAATGCTTTGCTTTCACATCCTTCCTAGCCTTTATCAGCGTAGGAATAACTTCATCCGGAATGCCTTTTTCCGCTAGGATCCGGCGTTCAACCGCCATGCCGTCAAACGCAGCCGCGGTAAGTCTTGGAACAGACAGGGCCCTTGTTGTAACAGGTCCTGTCTGAGAGGCAGAGGCCACGGGTCCTCTGTGAGCATTTCTTGCAATTCCGGGTACCAAGTCCTTCTTGGCCAATCCGGAACAATGAGTATTGTTCTCACTCCTCTTTTTCTTACAATTCTCAGCACCTTTGTTATGAGAGGAAGAGGAGGAAACACATAGACCTACTGGAACACCCACGGTGTTACTAGTGCGTCCACAGCTATCGCCTGAGGGTCCCTTGACCTGGTGCAATATCTTTTTAGCTTTTTGTTGAGACGGGACGCCATCATGTCCACCTGTGGCAGTTCCCATCGATTTGCAATCTGCGTGAAGACTTCTTGCTGAAGTCCCCACTCTCCCGGGTGGAGGTCGTGCCTGCTGAGGAAGTCTGCTTCCCAGTTGTCCACCCCCGGAATGAACACTGCTGACAGTGCTAGTACGTGATTCTCCGCCCAACGAAGAATCCTGGTGGCTTCTGCCATTGCCACCCTGCTTCTTGTGCTGCCCTGGCGGTTTACATGGGCCACTGCCGTGATGTTGTCTGACTGAATCAGCACTGGTTGGTTTCGAAGCAGAGGCTCCGCTTGACTCAGGGCGTTGTATACGGCCCTTAGTTCCAGGATATTGATGTGCAGACAAGTCTCCTGACTTGACCACAGCCCCTGGAAGTTTCTGCCTTGAGTGACTGCCCCCCATCCTCGGAGGCTTGCATCCGTGGTGACCAGGACCCAGTCCTGTATGCCGAACCTGCGGCCCTCGAGGAGGTGAGCACTTTGCAGCCACCACAGAAGAGACACCCTGGCCCTGGGGGACAGGGTGATCAGCCGATGCATCTGAAGATGCGATCCGGACCACTTGTCCAACAGATCCCACTGAAAGATCCTCGCATGGAACCTGCCAAAGGGAATGGCCTCGTATGACGCCACCATCTTTCCCAGGACACGCGTGCAGTGATGCACCGATACCTGTTTTGGTTTTAGGAGGCCTCTGACCAGAGTCACGAGCTCCTGAGCCTTCTCCTCCGGGAGAAACACCCTTTTCTGGTTTGTGTCCAGAATCATGCCCAGGAAGGGCAGACGCGTCGTAGGAATCAGCTGCGACTTTGGAATATTCAGAATCCAGCCGTGCTGTTGCAACACTTCCTGAGAGAGTGCTACGCTGATCAGTAACCGCTCCCTGGACCTCGCCTTTATGAGTAGATCGTCCAAGTATGGGATAATCGTAACCCCTTGCTTCCGAAGGAGCACCATCATTTCCGCCATCACCTTGGTAAATATTCTCGGTGCCGTGGACAGGCCAAACGGCAACGTCTGGAATTGGTAATGACAGTCCTGTACCACAAACCTGAGGTACTCCTGATGAGGTGGATAAATGGGGACATGCAAGTACGCATCCTTGATGTCCAGAGACACCATAAAATCCCCCTCTTCCAGGCTTGCAATGACCGCTCTGAGCGATTCCATTTTGAACTTGAATCTTTTCAGATAAATGTTCAGGGATTTTAAATTCAATATGGGTCTGACCGAACCGTCCGGTTTCGGTACCACAAACATTGTGGAATAGTATCCTCTTCCTTGTTGAAGGAGGGGAACCTTTACCACCACCTGCTGGAGATATAACTTGTGACTTGCCACTAACACTACTTCCCTTTCTATGGGGGAAGCTGGCAGGGCCGATTTGAGGTAACGGTGAGGGGGCATCACTTCGAATTCCAGCTTGTATCCCTGAGACACAATCTGTATAGGCCAGGGATCCATCTGTGAGCGAACCCACTGGTGGCTAAAATTTCGGAGACGCGCCCCCACCGCTCCTGGCTCCTGTGGAGCCCCAGCGTCATGCGGTGGATTTAGTGGAAGCCGAGGAGGACTTCTGTTCCTGGGAACTAGCTGTGTTGTGCAGCTTCTTTCCTCTACCCCTGCCTCTGGCCAGAAAGGACGCACCTCTGACCTTCTTGCTTCTCTGTGATCGAAAGGACTGCATTTGGTAATACGGTGCTTTCTTAGGCTGTGAGGGAATATATGGCAAAAAGTTTGACTTCCCAGCCGTAGCTGTGGAAACTAGGTCCGAGAGACCATCCCCAAACAATTCCTCACCCTTGTAAGGTAACAACTCCATGTGCTTTTTGGAGTCGGCATCACCTGTCCATTGCCGAGTCCACAGGACCCTTCTGGCAGAAATTGACATTGCATTTATTCTAGAGCCCAGTAGGCAAATGTCCCTCTGGGCATCCCTCATATATAGGACAGCGTCTTTTATATGCCCCAGGGTCAGTAAAATGGTATCCTTGTCTAAGATATCCATTTCCTCAGACAGATTATCTGTCCATGCTGCTACAGCACTACACATCCAGGCCGACGCAATAGCCGGCCTCAGTATAGTACCTGAGTGTGCATAAACAGACTTCAGGATACTTTCCTGCTTCCTATCTGCAGGATCCTTTAGGGCGGCCGTATCCTCTGACGGCAGGGCCACCTTTTTAGATAAGCGTGTCAGAGCTTTATCTACCCTAGGGGAGGATTCCCAGCGCATCCTGTCCGTTGGCGGGAAAGGGTACGCCATAAGTAACCTTTTTGGAAATCAGCACTTTCTTATCGGGGGAATCCCATGCTTTTTCACATAATTCATTTAACTCATGTGAAGGGGGAAAAGTCACCTCTTGCTTTTTCTCCCCATACATATATACCCTTTTGTCAGGGACAGGGTTTTCCTCCGGTATGTGCAATACATCCTTCATTGCTATAATCATGTATCATGTATCGGATGGCTTTAGTCATTTTAGGCTGCAACTTTGCCTCATCGTCATCGACACTGGAGTCAGAATCCGCGTCGACATCTGTGTCAACCAACTGGGATAGTGGGCGCTTTTGAGACCCTGACGGCCTCTGAGCTGCAGAATCAGACACGGGTTGAGACCCTGACTGATTATCCAACCTTTTATGCAAGGAGCTTACATTATCATTTAACACCTACAACATATCCATCCAATCAGGTGTCGGCGCCGTCGGTGGCGACACCACAGTCACTTGCACTTGTTCTGCCTCCACGTAACCGTCCTCGTCAAACATGTCGACACAAACGTACCGACACACCGCACACACACAGGGAATGCTCTAATTGAGGACAGGACCCCACAAGGCCTTTTGGGGAGACAGAGAGAGAGTATGCCAGCACACACCCCAGCGCTATATAACCCAGGGATTACACAGTAACTTAGTGTTTACCCAGTAGCTGCTGTTTATGATAATTTTGCGCCTAAATTTATGTGCCCCCCCTCTCTTTTTACCCTTTTTCTACCTTGATGCTGCAGGGGAGAGCCTGGGGAGCTTCCTCTCAGCGGAGCTGTGAAGAGAAAATGGCGCTGGTTAGTGCTGAGGAAGAAGGCCCCGCCCCCTCAGCGGCGGGCTTCAGTCCCGGGTCTGTGTAATAAAATGGTGGGGGCTCGTACATATATACAGTGCCCAGCTGTATATATGTGTCTTTTTGCCAAGAGGTATCCTAATTGCTGCCCAGGGCGCCCCCCACCTGCGCCCTGTAACCGGAGTGTGTGGGTAGTGTGGGCGCAATGGCACACAGCTGCAGTGCTGTGCGCTACCTCATGTGAAGACAGGAGTCTTCTGCCGCCGATTTCGATGTCTTCTTGCTTCTGCCGGCTTCTGACTTCTGGCTCTGCGAGGGGGACGGCGGCGCGGCTCCGGGAACGGACGACAAGGTCAGGTCCTGTGTTCGATCCCTCTGGAGCTAATGGTGTCCAGTAGCCTAAGAAGTGCAACCTAGCCGCAGTTAGTAGGTTCTCTCCCCTCAGTCCCACGTAGCAGAGAATCTGTTGCCAGCAGAAGCTCTCTGAAAATAAAAAAACCTAACTAAAATACTTTCTTATTAGCAAGCTCAGAAGAGCTCACTAAAAGCACCCAGCTCTGGCCGGGCACAGATTCTAACTGAGGTCTGGAGGAGGGGCATAGAGGGAGGAGCCAGTGCACACCAGGTAGTACTAAATCTTTCTTTAGAGTGCCCAGTCTCCTGCGGAGCCCGTCTATTCCCCATGGTCTGGGCCAGATCACTTGGACTGCAGTTCACCCCCAGATCACTTGGACTGCAGGGAGAGGGAAGAATAAAGAAAGTAGATGTAAAAAATATATATATTTATATCACAGCCGCCCGCTGACCAGCGCTCACTGCCGCACGCTGCACCGCCACTGAAAGCTGACCACCGCAGACCACAACTGGCGGTGGTCAGAGGGACATCAATGCCGCAGCAACAAAGGACAGCTTAGTACCGCCGCATCCCCCGCAGACCATGGGCTCATCCGCCACCAACGACCACAGTCCATTCCGCACCTCCGCTGCACATATCAGGTAATGTTCCCCTGCTTCCCTATGTCCCTGCTGTCACTCTCTCTCCCTGTCCCTGAATTTCGGCTCATACCGTGTGCTGTAATGTGAATTTCGGCTCATACCGTGTGCTGTAATGGGAATTTCGGCTCATACCGTATGCTGTAATGGGAATTTCGTCTCATACCATGTGCTGTAATGGGAATTTCGGCTCTCACCGTGTGCTGTAATGTGAATTTCGGCTCATACCGTGTGCTGTAATGTGAATTTCGGCTCATACCGTATGCTGTAATGTGAATTTCGGCTCATACTGTGTGGTATAAGGTGAAAGGGGCACCACTACTAGATAGTATAAGGGGTCCTACTACACTGTAGGGCACGCCCCCATTTGAGTGGTCACGCCCCCTTTTCCAGAGGCGCGTGCGTAATTGTAACCTTCACTTTTTTATACCCCCACTTCAAAATTTCCACTTCGACCACTGTGTTTGTATATGTATATATATATACACTGCTCAAAAAAATAAAGGGAACACTAAAATAACACATCCTAGATCTGAATGAATTAAATATTCTTATTAAATACTTTGTTCTTTACATAGTTGAATGTGCTGACAACAGAATCACACAAAAATTATCAATGGAAATCAAATGTATTAACGCATGGAGGTCTGGATTTGGAATCACACTCAAAATTAAAGTGGAAAAACACACTCCAGGCTGATCCAACTTTGATGTAATGTCCTTAAAACAAGTCAAAATGAGGCTCAGTAGTGTGTGTGGCCTCCACGTGCCTGTATGACCTCCCTACAATGCCTGGGCATGCTCCTGATGAGGTGGCGGATGGTCTCCTGAGGGATCTCCTCCCAGACCTGGACTAAAGCATCTGCTAACTCCAGCACAGTCTGTGGTGCAATGTGGCATTGGTGGATGGAGCGAGACATGATGTCCCAGATGTGCTCAATTGGATTCAGGTCTGGGGAGCGGGCGGGCCAGTCCATAGCATCAATGCCTTCGTCTTGCAGGAACTGCTGACACACTCCAGCCACATGAGGTCTAGCATTGTCTTGCATTAGGAGGAACTCAGGGCCCGTACCAGCATATCGTCTCACAAGGGGTCTGAAGATCTCATCTCGGTACCTAATGGCAGTCAGGCTACCTCTGGCGAGCACATGGAGGGCTGTGCGGCCCCCCAAAGAAATGCCACCCCACACCATTACTAACCCACTGCCAAACCGGTCATGCTGGAGGATGTTGCAGGCAGCAGAACATTCTCCTTGGCGTCTCAAGACTCTGTCACGTCTGTCACATGTGCTCAGTGAGAACCTGCTTTCATCTGTGAAGAGCACAGGGCGCCAGTGGCGAATTTGCCAATCTTGGTGTTGGGCTGTAAGCACAACCCCCACCTGTGGACGTCGGCCCCTCATACCACCCTCATGGAGTCTGTTTCTGATCGTTTGAGTAGACAAATGCACATTTGTGGCTTGCTGGAGGTCATTTTGCAGGGCTCTGGCAGTGCTCCTCCTGTTCCTCCTTGCACAAAGGCGGAGGTAGCGGTCCTGCTGCTGGGTTGTTGCCCTCCTACGGCCTCCTCCACGTCTCCTCATGTACTGGCCTGTCTCCTGGTAGCGCCTCTATGTTCTGGATACTACGCTGACAGACACAGCAAACCTTCTTGCCACAGCTCGCATTGATGTGCCATCCTGGATGAGCTGCACTACCTGAGCAACTTGTGTGGCTTGTAGACTCCGTTTCATGCTACCACTAGAGTGAAAGCACCGCCAGCTTTCAAAAGTGACCAAAACATCAGCCAGAAAGCATAGTAGCTGAGAAGTGGTCTGTGGTCACCACATGCAGAACAACTCCTTTATTGGGGGTGTCTTGCTAATTGCCTATAATTTCCACCTGTTGTCTATTCCATTTGCACAACAGCATGTGAAATTGATTGTCAATCAGTGTTGCTTCCTAAGTGGACAGTTTGATTTCACAGAAGTGTGATTGACTTGGAGTTACATTGTGTTGTTTAAGTGTTCCCTTTATTTTTTTGAGCAGTGTATATATATATCCTCCACAATATATATATATATATATATATATATATAGTAACATTTCCTTCCCCACCTGTGGCTCAGGTGTATATGGCAAAGGACAAGAGGCGGTACTCCAAGGGCTTGGTAAATATTTGTATTCAAAACATGGTGCAAAACAAAGCAATCATGTGCAAAAATAGAAAGACATGGCAGGCTTACGACGTTTCAAGGCATCAAGCCTTTTCCTCAGGTAAGAATACCCATGTGCAGTGAGAATATGCAGAGTGAAGGAACCAAAACCGAAGTGAGAATCACTCACCTTTTAAAAGATGTGCAGGAGCAGGTGTTCCCGGCGTCTGTGTCCGGGACTTCCGGGTACGTCACGCGGGCGGCGCATAGATGACGTGTCCGTTGCCAAGCAACGGTTGCGCAAACAGGCGCCGGGGAGACCCGTCAGAGCTGTGAAATGAATGTAAACAGTGGACATCGAGCATGTGCAAAAACGTACATATGACACCCAAGCAGGGCGATTAGTGTGCAAAAGTAAATAACCTTAAAAACATCAAAGAGGTTAAAAATTACTTATACTCAGCTGAAGTATGACCAGTGATGTATAGAAAAGCTCAGACAGTTACCTTAATAGCATATAGAACAAAAATGAATAACATCTAATTAACTAGAGAAATAAGTGGGCTAACATGCGGTTGTTGGGTAATTAGATTGGATCCCAAATCGGTAACTACACATCAAGACAGGGAAAACAGGGGAGGAGAGGGAGGAAGAGGGGTGAGAAAAGGAAGGGAAGGGGGATGAAGGAAAAGGAGGGGGGGGAAATTAAGGGGGGGGAGGGGGGGGGTCTGTCCCACATATAGAAGGCCACATGGGCACATGATGGTATACACAATGAATGATGTCGTACACGTAAGCACGTGTTTAATTTTATATTGCTGATCCGTATGTGGGTTGTTGAAACTGTGACCAGTTTCTAGATATTTGCATGTGGTGCAGGATGCACACCGATAGCACCCTGGTTTTTTAACTTGTGTAGAGGCATGTGGGGTTGAAGTGATATTGGTTTTCACCAAAAAGTCCCTAAGGTTGGGTCCCCTCTTATAGCTGGGCATCAGAGAGGTGCCTTTGAAACAAGGTAATTCTTTGTCGCCCGTCACAATGGGCCATAGACCTTTGGTGGCACGTGGAATAACTTTACTGGCAGTCGAGAACCGGGTGACAAAAGGAATCCGCGATTGTAATGGTGTTGCGGGGTTTTGTAAAGCAGTTGTTCTCTAGGAATTTTGAGTACTTCGTTCCTAGAGCGCATAAGCTCCCGTAACTTGTAACCTCTATGGGCAAATTTTTGGATCATGTGATCCAGTGTAGTGACTAAAGTAGTACGGTAGCTCGCTTGTGTTGTATATATATATATATATATATATATATATAATCTCAGTGCCTCTCCAGCCAATGACCTCACCGCACGTCACTGTACTGTACAACATGGTATATACTAAACCAGTTAACAGTATGAACAAAACAGCATCAGCCAGAGACTGATCTCAACTGTAACATAACCCTTATGTAAGCAACAACTATATACAAGCCTTGCAGAAATAGTCCGCACTGGGACGGGCGCCCAGCATCCTCCATGGACTAGGAGAAAAAGATTTACCGGTAGGTTTAAAATCTTATTTTCTCTTACGTCCTAGAGGATGCTGGGGACTCCGTAAGGACCATGGGGATTATACCAAAGCTCCAGACCGGGCGGGAGAGTGCGGATGACTCTGCAGCACCGTTTGAGCAAACATGAGGTCCTCCTTAGCCAAGGTATCAAACTTGTAGAATTTTGCAAAAGTGTTTGAACCCGACTAAGTAGCTGCTCGGCAAAGCTGTAATGCCGAGACGCCTAGGGCAGCCGCTCAAGAAGAGCCCACCTTCTTAGTGGAATGGGCCTATACCGATTTTGGTAACGGCAATCCAGCCGTAGAATGCGCCTGCTGAATCGTGTTACAGATCCAGAGAGCAATAGTCTGCTTAGAAAAAGGAGCGCCAACCTTGTTGGCCGCATACAGGACAAACAGTGCCTCTGTTTTCCTAACCCGAGCCTTCGTGGCTACATACATTTTTAAGGCCCTGACTACATCCAGGGTCTTGGAATCCTCCCAGTCACCCGTAGCCAAAGGCACCACAATAGGTTGGTTCATATGAAACGACGAAACCACCTTAGGCAGAAATTGAGGACGAGTTCTTAACTCTGTGTTATGCACACCAGTGCAAGCAGGAATGTACTGGTGTCTGAACGGTGAGGGATGCAAAACAAATGAACTCACAGACAGACTGGGGAATATGACATTACATACACAGAAGGTGATAGGGTAACAAAATAAACACAAAGTGAACAGAGAAGCCCAAAGGCTAAGAAACTGGGTGTCTCCCTAGTATTAGGAATGCTCAGATGGAAAGAAGCGAGATGTAGTGATTTAATACGTAGAGAACCCGAAATGCTGTTGCTAAGGGCAACAGCAAAACCCTAAAGGGTTACCAACGGGTGTGGCAGTAAACTCCTTGGTCAGAGATGGAATAATAGACACAAGGAGAGTCTCCACAATCCTAGTCCTCACTTGCAGTGCACTGGTTCAGCTAACTGCCACTAAACTGACACCTGAACACCTTGCACAGTGAGAAAGGATTTTGGCAGGCAAGTCTGAGAATACAGCCGCAAACTTGCTAGGTTCACAGAGTAGCAAAAGAACCCCAGCAGGTTAAACGACTGACTCCAGTCTTACTGCTAGGTCTGGATTGGCAGAGTGTAATACCAAATCCCAAGGCCTATTTGCAGTAAGCAACAAACAAATACAAAGTTTACACAGTACTAGCTAGCTTTCAGGAACTGACTAACCAACAAAGATTCAGCAGCATCTGCCTAACCTGAGAAGAGGGTTTATATAGCAGGTGCTGTCCACGCCCCACTCAGACCTCACAGACTGTGAGCACAAAAACCAGCACCGGATCCCCTGCCGTGCACAGAGCCTGTAACCACTGCACAGCAAAAGACCCGAACCGGAGTATCAGCTACGCTCAGGTTACTCCGCTAGCACTTGTCTACCGGTTGCCATGACGACGTGGCAGCACAGAGCAGGAGACCCTAACACTCTGCTTGATCCACATGGAAAATCAGATAGGGGCTCTTGTGAGACAAAGCCGCCAATTCGGACACCCACCTCGCAGATGCCAAGGCCAACAACATGACCACCTTCCAAGTGAGAAATTTTAATTCAACTGTTTGAAGAGGTTCAAACCAGTGTGATTTAAGGAACTGTAACACCACGTTAAGGTCCCACGGTGCCACTGGGGGCACAAAAGGAGGTTGGATGTGCAGCACTCCCTTTACAAAAGTCTGGACTTCTGGGAGAGAAGCCAATTCCTTCTGAAAGAATATAGATAAGGCCGAAATCTGCACCTTAATGGAGCCTAACTTTAGGCCCATATCCACTCCTGTCTGTAGAAAATGGAGAAAACGACCCAGCGGAAAATCTTCCATAGGAGCATTCTTGGCTTCACACCAAGACACATATTTCCTCCAGATACGGTGATAATGCTTCGCCGTTACCTCCTTCCTAGCTTTGATTAGAGTAGGGATGACTTTCCCCGGAATACCCTTCCTAGCTAGGATTTGGTGTTCAACCGCCATGCCATCAAACATAACCACGGTAACTCTTGGAACACAGAGGGCCCCTGTTGTAACAGGTCCTCCCTGAGAGGAAGAGGCCACGGATCTTCTGTGATCATTTCCTGAAGATCTGAATACCAGGCCCTTCGAGGCCAATCTGGAACAATGAGTATTGTCTGCACTCTTGTTTGTCTTATGATTCTCAGTATTTTTGAGATAAGCGGAAGTGGAGGGAACACATAGACCGACTGAAACACCCACGGTGTCACCAGGGCATCCACCACCACTGCCTGAGGGTCCCTTGACCTGGAACAATACGTCTGAAGCTTTCTGTTGAGGCATGACGCCATCATGTCTATTTGAGGAAGTCCCCAACGACTTGTTACTTCTGAAAAGACCTCTTGATGAAGTCCCCACTCCCCTGGATGGAGATCGTGTCTGCTGAGGAAGTCTGCTTCCCAGTTGTCTACTCCCGGAATGAAGACCGCTGACAGAGCGCTTCCATGATTTTCCGCCCAGCGAAGAATCCTGATGACTTATGCCATTGCTGCTTTGCTCCTTGTCCCGCCCTGGCAGTTTACATGCGCCACGACTGTGACGTTGTCTGATTGGATCAGAACTGGTAGGTTACGAAGAAGACTCTCTGCCTGTTGCAGGCCGTTGTATATGGCTCTCAATTCCAGCACATTGATGTGTAGACAAGCCTCCCGGCTTGACCATATTCCCTGAAAATTTCTGCCTTGTGTGACTGCTCCCCATCCTCGGAGGCTCGCATCCGTGGTCACAAGAACCCAATCTTGAATGCCGAACCTGCGACCCTCTAGAAGGTGAGCACTCTGGAGCCACCACAGGAGAGAGACCCTGGCCCTGGGGGACAGGCTTATCCTCCGATGCATCTGTAGATGGGACACTGACCACTTGTCCAGAAGGTCCCACTGAAAAGTTCTTGCATGGAACCTGCCGAACGGAATTGCCTCGTAGGCCGCCACCATCTTTCCCAATACTCGAGTGTATTGATGAACTGACACTCTTTTTGGTCTTAGCAGGTCCTTGACCATGCTCTGGAGTTCCTGGACTTTTTCCATTGGGAGAAAAACCCTCTTTTTTTCCGTGTCCAGAACCATGCCCAAAAATGACAGTCGAGTTGTCGGAACCAACTGCGACTTTGGTAAATTTAGAATCCAACCGTGTTGTTGTAGTACTTTCAGGGAGAGAGACACGCTTTTTAGTGACTGATCTCTTGATCTTGCCTTTATCAGGAGATCGTCCAAGTATGGGATAATCATTTCCGCCATTACCTTGGTGAAAATTCTCGGGGCCGTGGAAAGCCCAAACAACAACGTCTGAAATTGGTAATGACAATCCCGTACAGCGAATATCAGGTACGCCTGATGAGGAGGATATATGGGGACATGAAGGTATGCATCCTTTATGTCTAGTGACACCATAAAATCCCCCCATTCCAGACTGGAGATCACTGCCCGGAGAGGTTCTATCTTGAATTTGAATCCTTTTCAAATATAGGTTTAGGGATTTTAGATTCAGAATTGGTCTGACCGAGCCATCCGGCTTCGGGACCACAGATAGGGTTGAATAAAACCCTTTCCCCTGTTGCCCTAGGGGAACCTTGATAATCACCTGCTGTTGACACAGCTTTTGTATGGCAGCTGAAACTATTTCCCTCTCTGGGGGAGAAGCTGGCAAGGCCGATTTAAAAAATCGGTGTGGAGGCACATCTTCGAACTCCAGTTTGTAGCCTTGGGATACAATTTCGACCACCCAAGGGTCCAAATCCGACTGAACCCAGACCTGGCTGAAGAGACGAAGACGTGCCCCCACCGGTGCGGACTCCCGCAGCGGAGCCCCAGCGTCATGCGGTGGATTTTGTAGAGGCCGGGGAGGATTTTTGTTCCTGGGAACTAGCTGTAGCTGGTGTTCTTTTCCCTCTACCTTTACCTCTGGCGAGGAAGGAAGAGCCCCGACCCTTTCTGAACTTATGCAACCGAAAGGACTGCATCTGGTACTGAGGTGTTTTCTTTTGCTGTGGGGGAACATAAGGCAAAAAAGAAGACTTACCCGTGGTAGCTGTGGAAACCAGGTCCGCGAGGCCCTCCCCAAATAAAACTTCACCTTTGTAAGGCAAAGCCTCCATATGTCTCTTTGAATCAGCATCCCCTGTCCATTGACAGGTCCACAGGGACCTTCTAGCAGAAACTGCCATGGCATTGGCTCTTGAACCCAACAGCCCAATATCTCTCGCAGCCTCTCTCATATATAACGCTGCGTCCTTAATGTGACCCAAGGTCAACAAAATACTATCTTTATCTAAGGTGTCAATGTCAGATGACAAGTTATCTGACCACGCTGCAATTGCGCTACCCACCCATGCCGACGCTACTGCAGGTCTGAGCAGGGCTCCCGTAGTCGCATAAATTGATTTTAAGGTAGTTTCCCGTCTGCGATCCGCAGGATCCTTTAGGGCCGCCGGGGACGGTAGCGCAACCTTTTTGGACAAGCGCGTCAAGGCCTTGTCCACCGTGGGCGAGGATTCCCACCGTAACCTGTCCTTTGAGGGGAAAGGATACGCCATAATAATTCTCTTGGGAACCTGCAGTCTCTTGTCTGGAGTTTCCCAAGCCTTTTCAAATAAAGCGTTCAGCTCATGAGATGGGGGAAACGTTACCTCAGGTTTCTTTTCCTTAACCATGCAGACCCTCGTGTCAGGGACAGAGGGGTCCTCTGTGATATGCAAAACATCTTTTATTGCAATAATCATATATTGAATACTCTTGGCCACTCTTGGGTGCAACCTCGCATCATCATAGTCAACACTGGATTCAGAATCCGTGTCAGTATCAGTGTCTGCTATCTGGGAGAAGGGGCGTTTATGGGACCCTGAAGGCTCTTTTGACACAGCCAAAGCCATGGATTGACTCCCTGCTTTGTCCTTGGACTCTGCTTTGTCCAATCTCTTATGTAATAAAGTCACATTAGCATTTAAAACATTCCACATGTCCAACCAATCAGGTGTCGGCTGTGCCGACGGAGACACCACCACCATCTGCTCTGCATCCTCCCTAGACGAGCCTTCCGCTTCAGACACACGTACTGACACCCCCACGCACACTGGGATCTGAATATGGGGACAGACCCACAATAAGGCCCTTTGGATAGACAGAGAGAGAGTATGCCAGCACACACCCAGCACCACTAGATACTGAAACAAAGTTCCAGCCTGTAAAGCGCTATATCTACACAATTTAGCACCAAATAAATGTGCCCCCCCCCCCTCGTTTTTGCCCCCTGTTACTTGTTTAGCAGGGGAGAGTCTGGGAGCAGCTTCTCTGCAGCTTGCTGTGGAGAAAATGGCGCTGGTTAGTGCTGGAGGATCAAGCTCCGCCCCCTCGACGGCGGGCTTCGGTCCCGCTCTTTTTCTTTAAACTAGCAGGGGATTTATTATACACTGCCTCTGCAGTATCTATATAACTGTGCCAGACTTATTTGAGGTGAAAATTGCTGCCCAGGGCGCCCCCCCTGCGCCCTGCACCCTTGCTGTGCCTGTGTCTGTTGTAGGAGCAATGGTGTGCAGCGCGACCGCTGCGCAGTACCTCATGAAAATCTGAAGTCTTCTGCCGCCTGTGAAGTCTTCTTTCTTCCTATACTCACCCGGCTTCTATCTTCCGGCTCTGTGAGGAGGACGGCGGCGCGGCACTGGGACGAACAGCAAGGACGACACCTGTGTTCCGACCCTCTGGAGCTAATGGTGTCCAGTAGCCTAAGAAGCAGAGCCCATCAGTCCAGGAAAGTGGGTCTGCTTCTCTCCCCTCAGTCCCACGAAGCAGGGAGCCTGTTGCCAGCAGTGCTCCCTGAAAATAAAAAACCTAACAAAAGTCTTTTCAGAGAAACTCAGTAGAGCTCCCCTGCAGTGCATCCAGTCTCCTCTGGGCACAGGATCTAACTGAGGTCTGGAGGAGGGGCATAGAGGGAGGAGCCAGTTCACACCCATCTAAAGTCTTAGAGTGCCCATGTTTCCTGTGGAGCCCGTCTATACCCCATGGTCCTTACGGAGTCCCCAGCATCCTCTAGGACGTAAGAGAAATTCCAGTGATACTGCCGTATATGTCCAGTGGTACTTCCATATAATGCCAGTGATACTGCCGTATATGTCCATGCAGTGGCGTAACTCCTGGAGGCTGGAGGAAGTGGAGACTTTTGCCGACGGGCGTTAGCCATCAAGGGGGCACAGAGGAGCAGGCACCGGACACTGGAGGTTATAGATGAATTAATCTATAACTATAACCACTACTTTTGTGCGCGCTGTGGCGCTGATGACCTCTGCAGCGAGCGGTAGTGCACCTGCCGCTGCTGCAGCCATCAAAGCATAGTCCCGGGAGCCCGTCTCACTGCGCTGGCATTGGTCCAAGTGACAGAAGGGAGGGGGCGTTGCAGCTGTCCCTCTCACTCTCTCTCTTCTGCTCTGCTGCCCGCGTGGGAGGCTGTGAGGAGGTTCGGCGTTGGATCACGGAAGCCTGTGTCTGGAGTCCCACCGGAGCCAGCGACAGCTTCCAACCCAGCAGCCAGCATAGGGAGGTATGTTACTAAACATTAAAAAAATAATACTGAACATATATAAATGGCAATCCTCCTGGACTTTAATACACTTTTAATATGGAAGCACACAGAGTGCCGCCTCGATTTTCTCCATAATGGACTATCCCATGGTTCCAGGAGGATTGGCATTTAAATACTCATTAGGAGGACACCCCAGCGGTGATTAATTTATACAGTTATATGTGTGTGTGTGTGTGTGTGTGTGTGTGTGTGTGTGTGTGTGTGTGTGTGTGTGTGTGTGTGTGTGTGTGTGTGTATCTGTCTTATATGTTCAGTCATAGGTGCTGATTTATGTTTTTTGCTGGTGGGTGCTCGGCGGGAGGCGGCAGCAGGAAAGATCAGATGACCGCGCCAGTGACTAATGCCCATTACGCATTATGCCACACACCGTACCATTACGCATTATGCCACACACCGTAATGCCCATAACACAATATGCCACACACCATAATGCCCATTACGCAATATGACACACACCGTAATGTCTATTACCCATTATGCCACATACCATAATGTCTATTACACATTATGCTACACACCGTAACACTTATTGGGGGTCATTCCGAGTTGTTCGCTCGTTGCCGATTTCCGCTATACTGCGATTAGTCGCTTACTGCGCATGCGCAAGGTTCGCAGAGCACATGCACTTAGTTATTTTACACAAAAGTTAGGTATTTTACTCACGGCCTAACGAGGATTTTTCATAGAATGCGCCTGCTGAATCGTGTTACAGATCCAGCGAGCAATAGTCTGCTTAGAAGCAGGAGCACCAACCTTGTTGGCCGCATACAGGACAAACAGTGCCTCTGTTTTCCTAACCCGAGCCGTCGTGGCTACATACATTTTTAAGGCCCTGACTACATCCAGGGACTTGGAATCCTCCCAGTCACCCGTAGCCACAGGCACCACAATAGGTTGGTTCATATGAAACGACGAAACCACCTTAGGCAGAAATTGAGGACGAGTTCTTAACTCTGCTCGATCCACATGGAAAATCAGATAGGGGCTCTTGTGAGAAAAAGCCGCCAATTCGGACACCCACCTCGCAGATGCCAAGGCCAACAACATGACCACCTTCCAAGTGAGAAATTTTAATTCAACTGTTTGAAGAGGTTCAAACCAGTGTGATTTAAGGAACTGTAACACCACGTGAAGGTCCCACGGTGCCACTGGGGGCACAAAAGGAGGTTGGATGTGCAGCACTCCCTTTACAAAAGTCTGGACTTCTGGGAGAGAAGCCAATTCCTTCTGAAAGAATATAGATAAGGCCGAAATCTGCACCTTAATGGAGCCTAACTTTAGGCCCATATCCACTCCTGTCTGTAGAAAATGGAGAAAACGACTCAGCTGAAAATCTTCCGTAGGAGCATTCTTGGCTTCACACCAAGACACATATTTCCTCCAGATATGGTGATAATGCTTCGCCATTACCTCCTTCCTAGCTTTGATTAGAGTAGGGATGACTTCCCCCGGAATACCCTTCCTAGCTAGGATTTGGTGTTCAACCGCCATGCCGTCAAACATAACCGCGGTAACTCTTGGAACACAGAGGGCCCCTGTTGTAACAGGTCCTCCCTGAGAGGAAGAGGCCACGGATCTTCTGTGATCATTTCCTGAATATTTGAATACCAGGCCCTTCGAGGCCAATCTGGAACAATGAGTATTGTCTGCACTCTTGTTTGTCTTATGATTCTCAGTATTTTTGAGATAAGCGGAAGTGGAGGGAACACATAGACCGACTGAAACACCCACGGTGTCACCAGGGCATCCACAGCCACTGCCTGAGGGTCCCTTGACCTGGAACAATACGTCTGAAGCTTTCTGTTGAGGCGTGACGCCATCATGTCTATTTGAGGAAGTCCCCAACGACTTGTTACTTCTGCAAAGACCTCTTTATGAAGTCCCCACTCCCCTGGATGGAGATCGTGTCTGCTGAGGAAGTCTGCTTCCCAGTTGTCTACTCCCGGAATGAAGACCGCTGACAGAGCGCTTCCATGATTTTCCGCCCAGCGAAGAATCCTGGTGACTTCTGCCATTGCTGCTCTGCTCCTTGTCCCGCCCTGGCGGTTTACATGCGCCACGGCTGTGACGTTGTCTGATTGGATCAGAACGGGTAGGTTGCGAAGAAGACTCTCCGCCTGTTGCAGGCCGTTGTATATGGCTCTCAATTCCAGCACATTGATGTGTAGACAAGCCTCCTGGCTTGACCATATTCCCTGAAAATTTCTGCCTTGTGTGACTGCTCCCCAGGAGATTGTCCAAGTATGGGATAATTGTAAAACCCTGCTTGCGCAGGAGTACCATAATTTCCGCCATTACCTTGGTGAAAATTCTCGGGGCCGTGAAAGCCCAAACGGCAACGTCTGAAACTGGTAATGACAATCCCGTACAGCGAATATCAGGTACGCCTGATGAGGAGGATATATGGGGACATGAAGGTATGCATCCTTTATGTCTAGTGACACCATAAAATCCCCCCATTCCAGACTGGAGATCACTGCCCGGAGAGGTTCTATCTTGAATTTGAATCCTTTTCAAATATAGGTTTAGGGATTTTAGATTCAGAATTGGTCTGACCGAGCCATCCGGCTTCGGGACCACAAATAGGGTTGAATAAAACCCTTTCCCCTGTTGCCCTAGGGGAACCTTGATAATCACCTGCTGTTGACACAACTTTTGTATGGCAGCTGAAACTATTTCCCTCTCTGGGGGAGAAGCTGGCAAGGCCAATTTGAAAAATCGGTGTGGAGGCACATCTTCGAACTCCAGTTTGTAGCCTTGGGATACAATTTTGACCACCCAAGGGTCCAAATCCGACTGAACCCAGACCTGGCTGAAGAGACGAAGACGTGCCCCCACCGGTGCGGACTCCCGCAGCGGAGCCCCAGCGTCATGCGGTGGATTTTGTAGAGGCCGGGGAGGATTTTTGTTCCTGGGAACTAGCTGTAGCTGGTGTTCTTTTCCCTCTACCTTTACCTCTGGCGAGGAAGGAAGAGCCCCGACCCTTTCTGAACTTATGCAACCGAAAGGACTGCATCTGGTACTGAGGTGTTTTCTTTTGCTGTGGGGGAACATAAGGCAAAAAAGAAGACTTACCCGTGGTAGCTGTGGAAACCAGGTCCGCGAGGCCCTCCCCAAATAAAACTTCACCTTTGTAAGGCAAAGCCTCCATATGTCTCTTTGAATCAGCATCCCCTGTCCATTGACAGGTCCACAGGGACCTTCTAGCAGAAACTGCCATGGCATTGGCTCTTGAACCCAACAGCCCAATATCTCCCGCAGCCTCTCTCATATATAACGCTGCGTCCTTAATGGGTTCACTACGGCTGGCCGGCGGTCGGGCTCCCGGCGACCAGCATCCCGGCGCCGGGAGCCCGACCGCCGGCTTACCGACAGCTTGGCGAGCGCAAATGAGCCCCTTGCGGGCTCGCTGCGCTCGCCACGCTACGGGCACGGTGGCGCGCTACGCGCGCCACACTATTTTATTCTCCCTCTATGGGGGTCGTGGACCCCCACGAGGGAAAATAATTGTCGGTATGCCGGCTGTCGGGCTCCCGGCGCCGGTATACTGAGCGCCGGGAGCCCGACCGCCGGCAAACAGAAGACCACCCTCCTTAATGTGACCCAAGGTCAACAAAATACTATCTTTATCTAAGGTGTCAATGTCAGATGACAAGTTATCTGACCACGCTGCAATTGCGCTTACTGCGCAAGGTTCGCAGAGCGCATGCACTTAGTTATTTTACACAATAGTTAGGTATTTTACTCACGGCCTAACGAGGATTTTTCATTGTTCTGGTGATCGTAGTGTGATTGACAGGAAGTGGGTGTTTCTGGGCGGAAACTGGCCGTTTTCTGGGAGTGTGCGAAAAAACGCTGGCGTTTCTGGGAAAAACGCGGGAGTGTCTGAAGAAACGGGGGAGTGTCTGGGCGAAAGCTGGGTGTGTTTGTGACGTCAAACCAGGAATGAAACTGACTGAACTGATCGCAATGTAGGAGTAGGTCTCGAGCTACTCAGAAACTGCTAAGAAATTTCTATTCGCAATTCTGCTAATCTTTCGTTCGCAATTCTGCTAAAATACACTTGCAGAGGGCGGCGGCTTAGCGTGTGCAATGCTGCTAAAAGCAGCTAGCGAGCGAACAACTCAGAATGAGGGCCTTTATGCGTTATGATACACACACTAACGCCAATTACATATTATACCACACACAGTTATGGCCCTGACACCATTTTATGCCCCACACACAATAATACCACTTACAAATTATGCCACACATAAAGCTTCAAATTACTTTTAAATTACATGCCTGTTGTCAGGGGTCTCATGCTCTGGGTTCCATGCTCTCAGGGGTCTCCTGCGCATTGGCAGGGGTTTCATGTGCGTTGCCAGGGGTCTCCTGCGCATTGCCAGGCGTTTCATGTGTATTGCCAAGCGTTTCATGTGCGTTGCCAGGCGTTTCATGTGCGTTGCCAGGCGTTTCATGTGCATTTCCAGGGGTCACATGGGCGTTTCCAGGGGTCTCCTGTGTGTTGCCAGGGGTTTCCTGCGTGTTGCCCCAACAAAGTTAGGGAGGGTGGGTGCGGTCATCAGTAAGGTTACTGCTAGCTCCTGCAGCCCCCGCAGTAGATTGAGAAGCGTTGGGGGCTGCGGAGGCCCTTCCGTACCATAGCAGTGTAAAAAAACACCCTCTTAAAATGACCGCTGCAGAGGAGACAGGCGCTAGAGGTCAAATGTGACCTCTATCATCTGTCTCCTCCTCGGCGGCTTCCATTTTTGGATTTTTTTTACACTGTTATGGTACTGAAGCGCTTCCGCAGCCCCCAGCGAATTTCAATCTACTGCGGGGGCTGCGGCAGCTAGCTTTACTAGGGCAGCGGCTCTGTGGGTGCTCCTTGTTTTCTGTGGGTGCTCGGGCCCAGGAGCACCCACGGAATCGGTGCCTATGTGTCCAGTGTGTAAGAGGTGCGGCGGTGCGTGTGGTGGTGCCTGCTGCCGTGCAGGTGTAGTTTCGCTCTCGGAGCTGACCGACGACCGAGCTGAGGAGAAAATAGGTTACCTTAAGGGGGGTATCAACCCTTCTTCCACCGGAAAAGGGGATACCCCAGGGGTGACGGCGACCTTCACCGGTTGGGTGAAAGGTCATCACTGGCACAAAGCCTCAGCCACCCAGGTTTCACACACTCGCACTCTCGCGCGTAGTGTGATGAAGGGGATTCTCACGTCCGTGAGCAATCCCTATTCCGGCGCTCGGGGACAGACAAGGGACAAACGTACACAGATGCTACTCACCGTTACAAGTCTTGCACTCCGATCTTCTCCACTTACAGGTCCCTGTAAGGAGGTAAAGAGAAAACAGCCGTGCAGGGCCAAGAACTACCCCAGTGTGCGTCCGCTACACTAGCTACATATACAGAGCCCTCAAACTAGCTCGTGTGGGTGGTGCAACACAACTATGCACAAACTTAAAACAAACAGACACTTTGCCCTGCACGGTAACAACATACATCACAATATCGGATTACAAGATCCCACGGTGCTGTCCCTTTAAATCCCTACCTATCGCTGGAAGGGGGTGGGCGCCACACAGCCTGCCCACCTAAACACCTCAGGGTGGCCCGGGCCTAGTGCCCAGTGCCACCTTTATTCACCTTGGGGGGGCACTTACTCACTGGGCCTAGCGCCCCCTGACTGCGCACAGGCCGGAGGCCTGACTTCACCCACGGGCCTAGCGCCCGCCTAACTTGTTGCCCGTTGGGTGACCTGGGCCTAGTGCCCAGGGTCACCTTATGTTCCTAGTGGCCGCCAACTGGACTAGGGCCTAATGCCCTCTAATGCCCCCACAGGCCTATTGCCTGGATTGCTGCTCGGGCCTAATGCCCGCCTACCGCGCCATTTGGGTGGCTTGGGCCTAACGCCCAAACCACCAACCTGATGGTGACCCCTCAAACCTTTAGCAGGGCCACGGGCCGGGTGGAACCCCGACTGCGCGTGGCCACGGACCTGGAGGGCCCGACTAAAGGTGCCCGCAGGCCGGAAGGGCCTGATTGTGCCCACGGGCCGGGAGGGCCCGACTGATTGCCCACAGGCCGGGAGGGCCTGACTCTGCCCACGGGCCTGATGCCCGAACACCCAGTGGTCTAGGGAGGAGAGAGAGGGTACAGGGGCACCTGATAAGGGCCTACCTGACCCGGTGGGAGAGGCACCAGGGGGGAGCTTCGTCAGCTCTCTTCCTTCCCACCCCTGGTGGCCTCTCCGGCGCTCCTCTTCACTCTTCGGCCGCTGGCCCGTCCCGGCCAGCGGCGCCGCCGTCGCCTCGCCGCGTCCAGCCGCCGCTGGACATCTTCTTCCCGGAGCCTGGAGTCTTCTGGCCTCTTCCGCGGCCACCGGAGCTTTTCAGCGCTCTTCCACGCGCCCTCCGTCCTTGGCTCCCGCCCGGCGTACACTGCTTCCTCCCGCGCGCAGTCTTCTCCTTCGGCTCCCGCCCGACGTCAGACGCCAGGGGCGGGGCCTGTGAGCCGATTGGCTCGCCGCGCCCGCTTCTGATTGGCCGGCGAGCCGCGATTGGCTCGCGGACGGCGCCGGATTCGAAAAGCCACGGGCGGCGCTTCTGATTGGCGCCCAGAACGGCGCCAAGTTTAAAGCGCCGCCGCCGCGCCGCCTCCCGCCGCCGCCGACAGCCTGGTGCAGGGAAACATCCGATCCCTGCACCAGACACCCGCCGCCGCACACCCAGCGCTGGGGACAGACAAGCTGCCCCAGCGCTGTCCACAGCCAGGGACAGCACCTCTGATGTGCCCACCGGGCACATCTCTACACAGTGTGCACCTTTTCTTGGCATGAAGGTCCAAGATAAATCAATACTGGGTTTTTGCTGGGGGGGTTTTTATATAAGATTTCACAAATGCTGTCTGCAGTATATGGGGGTAACCAATGCTGTGGAAAGGGGGGAGCACCACCTTCGAATATAGCCTCCGTGCTCATGATTTGAACTTACGCCTCTGGTCCAATGGTACTGCCATATAAATCCAGTGATACTGCCGTATATGTCCAGTGGTACTGCCGTATAAATCCAGTGGTACTGGCGTATAAATCCAGTGATACTGCCGTATAATTCCAGTGATACTGCTGTATAATTCCAGTGGTACTGGCGTATAAGTCCAGTGTTACTGCCATATAATTCCAGCGATACTGCCATATAAATCCAGTGATACTGCCGTATAAATCCAGTCCAGTGGTACTGGCGTATAAGTCCAGTGGTACTGCTGTATAATTCCAGTGGTACTGCCGTATAATTCCAGTGATACTACCGTATAATTCCAGTGGTACTGGAGTATAAATCCAGTGATACCGCCGTATAAATCCAGTCCAGTGGTACTTCTGTATAAGTCCAGTGATCCTGCCGTATAAGTCCAGTGGTGTTGCCATATAAGTCCAGTCCAGTGGTGCTGTCCTGTGCTGTATATTATTTACTCCAAATAAAGGGGTTAACCCTAGTTCCAATGCCGACTCCACTGCTCCTGTCACATGGCCATGATGGCAGCTGTGACACTGAAAGGCAGTGCCGTAACTAGACATTTTAGCGCTGTGTGCAAGAAACAGCATCGCCCCCATATACAAAATAGGGCAAATGCGCACCTCAGGCGCGTGCCAAAACTATAGGAGCATGGCCACAGAGCTCCCTTTCACACATTATGGCAACACTGCCCCCCTTTTTTACACATTAAGCAGGCAGAGTCCCCTTTTTACACATTACGGCAGCATAGAGTCCCCTTTTTACACATTACGGCAGCAGATTCCCATTTTTACACATTAAGCAGGCAGAGTCTCATTTTACACATAGGGAAGCAGAGTCCCCCTTTTTACATGAATGAGAGCGAAAGAGAGAGAGAGTGTGTGAGTGTGTGTGTGTGTGAGAGTGACTGTGTGTGTGTGTGTGTGTGTGTGTGTGTGTGTGTGTGTGTGTGTGTGTGTAAGTGTGATACCGCTAACTACTTGTGGTACAGCTGTATGTGGTGCGAATCGTACCTGTATCTTCCCGCCTTCGTCTGCCTCAGCTGCTTGAAAGCCTCCAGGTGGTGCCCTCTGGATGGGTTGGCAGAGGGATGAGGGCAACCCCAAAGAACCCCTTTACAGAAAGTCACGACTGATTAACACAGTGACTATGGTTTTATTTGAAATGGTAAGGGAATCACGATGCTAATAATGTACACAATTGCTGACTAAATCAAAATACATTTCACACATATAAAGTCAGGGTTAGAATGCAATATAACTTCAGTTACCATGGTGTCTCATCTCAAGATAACATTTGATTAGCATGTTTGCATATGGCAGTATACAGTTAGTACATTTAACATACATCAATCTAAAGCCCATTGGTTCATTACCCAGAGCAGATCATTTACTTTTACTTTCAGTTCAATTACTTTCTTGACCTGTCCCAAGGGGGCAGTGTTGCATTAGTTTTTGTAAGGGCTAGTATTGAGCAGGCTGCAGGGTCATAAAGTTGGAGACAGAGTCATAAAAGTCCTGGCTTGCAGAGTGGGGGAAATCACACAATGTCCAGAATGGGGGAAGGGACAAGGCAACAGTTATAATCAATGTTCAGGGAAAGGGTGAATTGAATGATCACTAGCAATCCATACAATGTTCAGTGATATGGTAAATGAAATGATAAACCGTGTGCAGGAGTGGGAGAAGCAGTACAATGTCCAGGAGAGGGTGAATGAAGCAGTGAGCAAGGAACAGATAGTGCACAGCCCCAGCAGAGTCAATATGCATTCATAGCTTACCCGTGCCCGATCGGCAGCGGCTGGTCGCCCTCGGTGGCTGTGCTCCTGTGATCACGGTGGATTCTCTGTGGTGTGCCAGCTTTCGCCCGCAGTGGCTCTCTGCTGCAGCACACGGCGTCCACCTCCCTGGGTCCTCGGTCCTCCGATCGGCGCCGCTCAGGTCTCTGCTTGAGATGGCTGCTTCAGTGTGCCAGCTTTCACCCGCAACGGCGTTCTGCTGCAACACACGCTCGTCCCTGCACCCGTCTGTGATTGCTTCCTGATGCCTGCGCTCCTTCACACAGCAGTCCGTCTTCCGCCCTGCTCTCAAGGACGTTTCTCTCCCTTTTCCAACCTGGCTCTCCTCTGCCCAGCAAAACCCACACACCTCCTGTTTCCTTTGTCCTCCTCAGACCCCCCTGGGAGTTCAGGGGTCATCCAATAGCAGGCAAGCAGGGGATGCTGATGTCACAACTCTTGCAACCTGATGCTCACTTGAGAAAAAGGCCAGGAATTCCTGGGATGCCACATAAGTATTATACTTAACTGTGACCAGCTGGCAGAGTGGCAGGCCTCTCTTCTTCTCCTTCCTACCCGAGTCCTCCTCCTTCTCCTCCCCCAGCTCTCAGCTCCTCGCAGTGCAGTCTCTCCCGAGTTGCAGGGGGTGGCGATCCGGCATCCAGAGGCGAACATTTATGTCCCGGGACTCGGGAGCCAGAGCTGCTGCTCCTCCATCCTATCTCCCCTGCTGCTGCTCCCCCGGCGTGATGCAGTTGCTCCCGGCACCGACAAGTATGGAACTTGCAGGGGGAAGGTAAGGGAGCCATTGTCGCAAATATGTCTGAGAACAGCCCGCTGCTGGTGCTGGTGATCAGTGCAGAGGCTGGGACGCTGCTGAATGAAGCCGCGGAGACCAGAGGGCCGGGTCAGCGAAGTCTGGACGCTGAGGAGTTGATAGTGGTGAGTGGGCGCCGTCAGATTAGACTGCGCTAGCAGGATGATTGCAGCAGGTAGCAGCAGCGCCACGGACGATCACCTTGCTTGCCCGCATACTGAGCCAGCGCTACTGAGTCCCCTGCAGCAAAGGAAGCAGGAGACGGGAGACAGGCGCCAGCGGGAGTGAGTCGGGCTGGAGATAGTGGCCATGTGGGTGAGGGGTGTGCTGCCAGATGGTGCGTCCTCAGTGCATGTGCGCTGTGGGCAAGGCACCATTGGCACACATCTAGTTACGGCCCTGGTAGGGAGCAGAAAGGGTAGCAGAGAGAGTGGGTGTAGGGAGCAGTGAGGTTGAGTGTAGGGAGCAGAGAGGGTGGGTGTAGGAATCAGTGAGGTTGAGTGTAGGGAGCAGAGAGGGTGGGTGTAGGGAGCAGTGAGGTTGAGTGTAGGGAGCAGAGAGGATGGGTGTAGGGAACAGTGAGGTTGAGTGTAGGGAGCAGAGAGAGTGGGTGTAGGGAGCAGAGAGGGTGAGTGTAGGGAGCAGTGAGTGAGGGGAACAGAGCAAGTGGGTGTAGGGAGCAGAGAGCAGGTGTAGGGAGCAGAGAATGAGTGTAGTGAGCAGTGAGTGGGTGTAGGGGGCAGTGAAGGTGAGTGTAGGGAGCAGTGAGTGAGGGGAACAGAGCAAGTGGGTGTAGGGAGCAGAGAGCAGGTGCAGGGAGCAGAGAGTGGGTGTAGGGAGCAGTGAGGGTGAGTGTAGGGAGCAGTGAGTAAGGGGAACAGAGCAAGTGGTTGTAGGGAGCAGAGAGCAGGTGTAGGGAGCAGAGAGCGGGTGTAGGGAGCAGAGAGCGGGTGTAGGGAGCAGAGAGTGAGGGGAACAGAGCAAGTGGGTGTAGGGATCAGAGAGCAGGTGTAGGGATCAGAGAGCGGGTGTAGGGAGCAGAGAGTGAGGGGAACAGAGCAACTGGGTGTAGGGAGCAGAGAGCGGGTGTAGGGAGCAGAGAGTGGGTGCAGGGAGCAGTGAGCACAAAGCCTCAGCCACCCAGGTTTCACACACTCGCACTCTCGCGCGTAGTGTGATGAAGGGGATTCTCACGTCCGTGAGCAATCCCTATTCCGGCGCTCGGGGACAGACAAGGGACAAACGTACACAGATGCTACTCACCGTTACAAGTCTTGCACTCCGATCTTCTCCACTTACAGGTCCCTGTAAGGAGGTAAAGAGAAAACAGCCGTGCAGGGCCAAGAACTACCCCAGTGTGCGTCCGCTACACTAGCTACATAAACAGAGCCCTCAAACTAGCTCGTGTGGGTGGTGCAACACAACTATGCACAAACTTAAAACAAACAGACACTTTGCCCTGCACGGTAACAACATACATCACAATATCGGATTACAAGATCCCACGGTGCTGTCCCTTTAAATCCCTACCTATCGCTGGAAGGGGGTGGGCGCCACACAGCCTGCCCACCTAAACACCTCAGGGTGGCCCGGGCCTAGTGCCCAGTGCCACCTTTATTCACCTTGGGGGGGCACTTACTCACTGGGCCTAGCGCCCCCTGACTGCGCACAGGCCGGAGGCCTGACTTCACCCACGGGCCTAGCGCCCGCCTAACTTGTTGCCCGTTGGGTGACCTGGGCCTAGTGCCCAGGGTCACCTTATGTTCCTAGTGGCCGCCAACTGGACTAGGGCCTAATGCCCTCTAATGCCCCCACAGGCCTATTGCCTGGATTGCTGCTCGGGCCTAATGCCCGCCTACCGCGCCATTTGGGTGGCTTGGGCCTAACGCCCAAACCACCAACCTGATGGTGACCCCTCAAACCTTTAGCAGGGCCACGGGCCGGGTGGAACCCCGACTGCGCGTGGCCACGGACCTGGAGGGCCCGACTAAAGGTGCCCGCAGGCCGGAAGGGCCTGATTGTGCCCACGGGCCGGGAGGGCCCGACTGATTGCCCACAGGCCGGGAGGGCCTGACTCTGCCCACGGGCCTGATGCCCGAACACCCAGTGGTCTAGGGAGGAGAGAGAGGGTACAGGGGCACCTGATAAGGGCCTACCTGACCCGGTGGGAGAGGCACCAGGGGGGAGCTTCGTCAGCTCTCTTCCTTCCCACCCCTGGTGGCCTCTCCGGCGCTCCTCTTCACTCTTCGGCCGCTGGCCCGTCCCGGCCAGCGGCGCCGCCGTCGCCTCGCCGCGTCCAGCCGCCGCTGGACATCTTCTTCCCGGAGCCTGGAGTCTTCTGGCCTCTTCCGCGGCCACCGGAGCTTTTCAGCGCTCTTCCACGCGCCCTCCGTCCTTGGCTCCCGCCCGGCGTACACTGCTTCCTCCCGCGCGCAGTCTTCTCCTTCGGCTCCCGCCCGACGTCAGACGCCAGGGGCGGGGCCTGTGAGCCGATTGGCTCGCCGCGCCCGCTTCTGATTGGCCGGCGAGCCGCGATTGGCTCGCGGACGGCGCCGGATTCGAAAAGCCACGGGCGGCGCTTCTGATTGGCGCCCAGAACGGCGCCAAGTTTAAAGCGCCGCCGCCGCGCCGCCTCCCGCCGCCGCCGACAGCCTGGTGCAGGGAAACATCCGATCCCTGCACCAGACACCCGCCGCCGCACACCCAGCGCTGGGGACAGACAAGCTGCCCCAGCGCTGTCCACAGCCAGGGACAGCACCTCTGATGTGCCCACCGGGCACATCTCTACACAGTGTGCACCTTTTCTTGGCATGAAGGTCCAAGATAAATCAATACTGGGTTTTTGCTGGGGGGGTTTTTATATAAGATTTCACAAATGCTGTCTGCAGTATATGGGGGTAACCAATGCTGTGGAAAGGGGGGAGCACCACCTTCGAATATAGCCTCCGTGCTCATGATTTGAACTTACGCCTCTGGTCCAATGGTACTGCCATATAAATCCAGTGATACTGCCGTATATGTCCAGTGGTACTGCCGTATAAATCCAGTGGTACTGGCGTATAAATCCAGTGATACTGCCGTATAATTCCAGTGATACTGCTGTATAATTCCAGTGGTACTGGCGTATAAGTCCAGTGTTACTGCCATATAATTCCAGCGATACTGCCATATAAATCCAGTGATACTGCCGTATAAATCCAGTCCAGTGGTACTGGCGTATAAGTCCAGTGGTACTGCTGTATAATTCCAGTGGTACTGCCGTATAATTCCAGTGATACTACCGTATAATTCCAGTGGTACTGGAGTATAAATCCAGTGATACCGCCGTATAAATCCAGTCCAGTGGTACTTCTGTATAAGTCCAGTGATCCTGCCGTATAAGTCCAGTGGTGTTGCCATATAAGTCCAGTCCAGTGGTGCTGTCCTGTGCTGTATATTATTTACTCCAAATAAAGGGGTTAACCCTAGTTCCAATGCCGACTCCACTGCTCCTGTCACATGGCCATGATGGCAGCTGTGACACTGAAAGGCAGTGCCGTAACTAGACATTTTAGCGCTGTGTGCAAGAAACAGCATCGCCCCCATATACAAAATAGGGCAAATGCGCACCTCAGGCGCGTGCCAAAACTATAGGAGCATGGCCACAGAGCTCCCTTTCACACATTATGGCAACACTGCCCCCCTTTTTTACACATTAAGCAGGCAGAGTCCCCTTTTTACACATTACGGCAGCATAGAGTCCCCTTTTTACACATTACGGCAGCAGATTCCCATTTTTACACATTAAGCAGGCAGAGTCTCATTTTACACATAGGGAAGCAGAGTCCCCCTTTTTACATGAATGAGAGCGAAAGAGAGAGAGAGTGTGTGAGTGTGTGTGTGTGTGAGAGTGACTGTGTGTGTGTGTGTGTGTGTGTGTGTGTGTGTGTGTGTGTGTGTGTGTAAGTGTGATACCGCTAACTACTTGTGGTACAGCTGTATGTGGTGCGAATCGTACCTGTATCTTCCCGCCTTCGTCTGCCTCAGCTGCTTGAAAGCCTCCAGGTGGTGCCCTCTGGATGGGTTGGCAGAGGGATGAGGGCAACCCCAAAGAACCCCTTTACAGAAAGTCACGACTGATTAACACAGTGACTATGGTTTTATTTGAAATGGTAAGGGAATCACGATGCTAATAATGTACACAATTGCTGACTAAATCAAAATACATTTCACACATATAAAGTCAGGGTTAGAATGCAATATAACTTCAGTTACCATGGTGTCTCATCTCAAGATAACATTTGATTAGCATGTTTGCATATGGCAGTATACAGTTAGTACATTTAACATACATCAATCTAAAGCCCATTGGTTCATTACCCAGAGCAGATCATTTACTTTTACTTTCAGTTCAATTACTTTCTTGACCTGTCCCAAGGGGGCAGTGTTGCATTAGTTTTTGTAAGGGCTAGTATTGAGCAGGCTGCAGGGTCATAAAGTTGGAGACAGTCATAAAAGTCCTGGCTTGCAGAGTGGGGGAAATCACACAATGTCCAGAATGGGGGAAGGGACAAGGCAACAGTTATAATCAATGTTCAGGGAAAGGGTGAATTGAATGATCACTAGCAATCCATACAATGTTCAGTGATATGGTAAATGAAATGATAAACCGTGTGCAGGAGTGGGAGAAGCAGTACAATGTCCAGGAGAGGGTGAATGAAGCAGTGAGCAAGGAACAGATAGTGCACAGCCCCAGCAGAGTCAATATGCATTCATAGCTTACCCGTGCCCGATCGGCAGCGGCTGGTCGCCCTCGGTGGCTGTGCTCCTGTGATCACGGTGGATTCTCTGTGGTGTGCCAGCTTTCGCCCGCAGTGGCTCTCTGCTGCAGCACACGGCGTCCACCTCCCTGGGTCCTCGGTCCTCCGATCGGCGCCGCTCAGGTCTCTGCTTGAGATGGCTGCTTCAGTGTGCCAGCTTTCACCCGCAACGGCGTTCTGCTGCAACACACGCTCGTCCCTGCACCCGTCTGTGATTGCTTCCTGATGCCTGCGCTCCTTCACACAGCAGTCCGTCTTCCGCCCTGCTCTCAAGGACGTTTCTCTCCCTTTTCCAACCTGGCTCTCCTCTGCCCAGCAAAACCCACACACCTCCTGTTTCCTTTGTCCTCCTCAGACCCCCCTGGGAGTTCAGGGGTCATCCAATAGCAGGCAAGCAGGGGATGCTGATGTCACAACTCTTGCAACCTGATGCTCACTTGAGAAAAAGGCCAGGAATTCCTGGGATGCCACATAAGTATTATACTTAACTGTGACCAGCTGGCAGAGTGGCAGGCCTCTCTTCTTCTCCTTCCTACCCGAGTCCTCCTCCTTCTCCTCCCCCAGCTCTCAGCTCCTCGCAGTGCAGTCTCTCCCGAGTTGCAGGGGGTGGCGATCCGGCATCCAGAGGCGAACATTTATGTCCCGGGACTCGGGAGCCAGAGCTGCTGCTCCTCCATCCTATCTCCCCTGCTGCTGCTCCCCCGGCGTGATGCAGTTGCTCCCGGCACCGACAAGTATGGAACTTGCAGGGGGAAGGTAAGGGAGCCATTGTCGCAAATATGTCTGAGAACAGCCCGCTGCTGGTGCTGGTGATCAGTGCAGAGGCTGGGACGCTGCTGAATGAAGCCGCGGAGACCAGAGGGCCGGGTCAGCGAAGTCTGGACGCTGAGGAGTTGATAGTGGTGAGTGGGCGCCGTCAGATTAGACTGCGCTAGCAGGATGATTGCAGCAGGTAGCAGCAGCGCCACGGACGATCACCTTGCTTGCCCGCATACTGAGCCAGCGCTACTGAGTCCCCTGCAGCAAAGGAAGCAGGAGACGGGAGACAGGCGCCAGCGGGAGTGAGTCGGGCTGGAGATAGTGGCCATGTGGGTGAGGGGTGTGCTGCCAGATGGTGCGTCCTCAGTGCATGTGCGCTGTGGGCAAGGCACCATTGGCACACATCTAGTTACGGCCCTGGTAGGGAGCAGAAAGGGTAGCAGAGAGAGTGGGTGTAGGGAGCAGTGAGGTTGAGTGTAGGGAGCAGAGAGGGTGGGTGTAGGAATCAGTGAGGTTGAGTGTAGGGAGCAGAGAGGGTGGGTGTAGGGAGCAGTGAGGTTGAGTGTAGGGAGCAGAGAGGATGGGTGTAGGGAACAGTGAGGTTGAGTGTAGGGAGCAGAGAGAGTGGGTGTAGGGAGCAGAGAGGGTGAGTGTAGGGAGCAGTGAGTGAGGGGAACAGAGCAAGTGGGTGTAGGGAGCAGAGAGCAGGTGTAGGGAGCAGAGAATGAGTGTAGTGAGCAGTGAGTGGGTGTAGGGGGCAGTGAAGGTGAGTGTAGGGAGCAGTGAGTGAGGGGAACAGAGCAAGTGGGTGTAGGGAGCAGAGAGCAGGTGCAGGGAGCAGAGAGTGGGTGTAGGGAGCAGTGAGGGTGAGTATAGGGAGCAGTGAGTAAGGGGAACAGAGCAAGTGGTTGTAGGGAGCAGAGAGCAGGTGTAGGGAGCAGAGAGCGGGTGTAGGGAGCAGAGAGCGGGTGTAGGGAGCAGAGAGTGAGGGGAACAGAGCAAGTGGGTGTAGGGATCAGAGAGCAGGTGTAGGGATCAGAGAGCGGGTGTAGGGAGCAGAGAGTGAGGGGAACAGAGCAACTGGGTGTAGGGAGCAGAGAGCGGGTGTAGGGAGCAGAGAGTGGGTGCAGGGAGCAGTGAGGGTGAGTGTAGGGAGCAGTGAGTGAGGGGAACAGAGCAAGTGTCTGTAGGGAGCAGAGAGTGGGTGTAGGGAGCAGAGAGTGGGTGTAGGGAGCAGAGAGTGAGGGGAACAGAGCGAGTGTGTATAGGGAGCAGAGAGTAGGTGTAGGGAGCAGAGAGTGGGTGTAGGGAGCAGAGAGTGGGTGTAGGGAGCAGAGAATGGGTGTAGGGAGCAGTGGGTGGGTGTAGGGGGCAGTGAAGGTGAGTGTAGAGAGCAGTGAGTGAGGGGAACAGAGCAAGTGGGTGTAGGGAGCAGAGAGCGGGTGCAGGGAGCAGAGAGTGGGTGTAGGGAGCAGTGAGGGTGAGTGTAGGGAGCAGTGAGTAAGGGGAACAGAGCAAGTGGGTGTAGGGAGCAGAGAGCAGGTGTAAGGAGCAGAGAGCAGATGTAGGGAGCAGAGAGTGAGGGGAACAGAGCAACTGGGTGTAGGGAGCAGAGAGCGGGTGTAGGGAGCAGAGAGTGGGTGTAGGGAGCAGTGAGGGTGAGTGTAGGGAGCAGTGAGAGGGGAACAGAGCAAGTGGGTGCAGGGAGCAGTGAGGGTGAGTGTAGGGAGCAGTGAGTGAGGGGAACAGAGCAAGTGTGTGTAGGGAGCAGAGAGTGGGTGTAGGGAGCGGTGAGGTTTAGTGTAGGGTGCAGTAAGGTTGTGTAGGGAGCAGAGAGATTGGGTGTAGGGAGCAGAGAGGGTAAGTGTAGGGAGCAGAGAGTGGGTGTAGGGAGCAGAGAGTGGGTGTAGGGAGCAGAGAGTGAGGGGAACAGAGCGAGTGTGTATAGGGAGCAGAGAGTAGGTGTAGGGAGCAGAGAGTGGGTGTAGGGAGCAGAGAGTGGGTGTAGGGAGCAGTGAGGGTGAGTGTAGGGAGCAGTGAGTGAGGGGAACAGAGCAAGTGGGTGTAGGGAGCAGAGAGTGGGTGTAGGGAGCAGTGAGGGTGAGTGTAGGGAGCAGTGAGTAAGGGTAACAGAGAAAGTGGGTGTAGGGAGCAGAGAGCGGGTGTAGGGAGCAGAGAGTGAGGGGAACAGAGCAAGTGGGTGTAGGGAGCAGAGAGCGGGTGTAGGGAGCAGAGAGTGGGTGTAGGGAGCAATGAGGGTGAGTGTAGGGATCAGTGAGAGGGGAACAGAGCAAGTGGGTGTAGGGAGCAGAGAGTGGGTGTAGGGAGCAGAGAGCGGGTGTAGGGAGCAGAGAGTGGGTGTAGGGAGCAGTGAGGGTGAGTGTAGGGAGCAGTGAGTGAGGGGAACAGAGCAAGTGGATGACTGAGGGGAGCAGAGAGACTGGGGTGTAGGGAACAGTGCGTGACATCAGTCAGTGTGGAGCTTCCGAGCCAAGTGTGGGTTAATGCTGACACTTGTAACCTCCCCCCCTCCGCTTCTGTCTTTGTCTCTGTTACTCACCTCACACTGCCTCGGTCCGCTCCTGTGCTTCTTCCGGCTCCTGCAAACACGTGTGCCGCTGCCGAAGGCCATCACCCAGGCAACAGCTTATCTGCTAAAAAGGGACACAGGCGGGTGAGAGGGCGGGCGGCGGGCGCAGACTAATGAAAGCGATTGCGTGCGCGGGAGGAGGAGGCGGCGGGGGAGGGGGGAGAGCGGAGAGCGAGTGTGCCGGTTGCGCCTGCAGTGCCCATGCGCTGTGGGCAGCGCACACTCGGCACACACATCGTTACGGCACTGCTGAAAGGGTTAACCTTTGTGTCACTGCACTATCTTTAAATGGACCTGTTGGTGCTAGGTGCCACTTTCAAATGTTTGACACCAGGTGCCGAGTGTTTAAATAAAAATGTTTTGCCCATCTGAAAATCCTATCTAAACGGGACTGTTTATATGCCCAAACAACTGTCACTATTCATTTGTTGATTGGGCGCACTTGCATGTTCTGCCCAAACAGACCAGGTTTTGCCGCCTTAAACGGCTAAACCCATCTAAATTCCTGCTTTGGGCGTCCAAACTCCTGTTTGGACACCCAAAGTGCCAAGTTTGCACACATTTTTTTCACATACCTCAGGAGGTTGTGAGAAAAAATGTGTCCTCCTCAGCTGTTGGGTGCCTGAATGGCAGAACAATTTAATTGCTGCCATCAGGTGCCATCTAGTGGTGGCTATGGAAAAAACAACTGAATTGGCCCCAATGTTTTTTGCCTTAGTTGTGCACTGCAGTTAAGGCGGTGCAGGGAGAGCTGCTGCAGCTGGGAGTTTAATCCCAAACTGCAGGGCTATTAGCTATGGGTGCACCAACATGACAAGAGTTAAAGTCACACCTCTGCATGTCGGCTGCTGGCTACACCTATGCAGCAGAGTATACAAAGAGCCGCTGCAGCCGAGACTAAGGCTCAAGGCTGCAGGGCCGTGTACCAACTTCAGTCACTCAAGCACTACAGGGGGATAGTATGAAGCACCAGCAGCCCAGACTGAGTGCAAGGTTGTTGTGGCACTCAGGTGGCATGCTGTTAACCCCTGAACTACCCAGGACGGGGAGTCCAGCACTACACACAGGAAACTGTAGCTGTTGCAGTGTGCTGGGGACTGGGAGAGTAGCTCCCGGTACCATCAGCACAGGAAGGGTTAAGTCCAACTGCTGGGACTATTGTTACAAGTGGCTGTATAATAAAAATAAGGAACAGATGTATATATGCATATATGTTTACATAAACTAAATGTGGTTTAAAATATATGCGAGGCACTGAGCCAGTACAGCCATTTATGAGCCTCAGTGCCTGGGTGTTGTTTTATTCATATGTTTGTAAATCCAGTCATTAGGACACAGAGACACGTGAGTTCACTGCTGTGCTTTTTATTCCATCACCAACTCCAGACACACTGCACACTGGACCACCCACTTCCCAGAATCCCCCTGGTCCTAGGGACCATCCCTGAAGTTTCAGGCTTACACATGTTAGTATTAAGCATTCTAATACACTAACATCACATCCTCTTTTCTTTAAAGATAAGCCCTATACGCTTCAATGCAACAATTAACAACGTCATATTAAGAACATCATCTAACACGTTTCAATGAGTCTCTCAGGTCTGCGTATTTCCCTTTTGGGTCTTTCATACACAGTCTGTGTTTCATCGACCATGTTGGACCTTTCTAGAATCGTGGTTTGTTCACCATTATCAGGATCATCATACATGTCAGATGAAGGGTATTCTTCAGTCATGTTGTCTTCATTATGGTTAGGTTGAGTCGAGATCTTAAATCCACCCGATTTCTTCTTACTTCCGTTCCACGCTCTGTACGTATAGTACAAGATCTTGGTGTTACTTGTGCTTGCACAATACCTTTCTTCCCCCAAATACCTTTCTCGTGATCTCTGAGACGGACTTGGTCACCCGATTTTAGATCAGATAAGCTTTTTGCTCGCCTGTCATGGAACAGTTTCTGTTTCACCTGTTGACGTTCCTTACTCAGTCTGACCAAAGCTGAGTTATGTGTATTAAGCAGTTCATCGTGTATCAGGAGATTTGTTCTAATCCTCCTTCCCATCAGCATTTGTGCAGGAGAAAGTCCATTCTGTAAAGGTGTACTGCGGTAGATTAAAAGACTTTTGTAGAAATCTTCTTTACCTTCTTGAGCTTTTTTCATGAGACTCTTTACAGTTTTTACTGAACTTTCCACCAACCCATTTGAGCGTGGATAGTGGGGACTTGACGTAGTATGGACAAATTCCCAATCATCAGCAAATTGTCTAAATTCAGCACTGGAAAACTGAGGACCATTGTCAGTGAACACTTCCATAGGAACACCATGCCTTGCAAAGATTGATTACGGCTATACTAGTAGTTGTATGTAGTGTCTTCACCTCAGGGTAGTTAGAGTAATAATCAGTCACGACAATGTATGTTTTCACATTACAATCAAACAAATCTGCACCAACTTTCTGGTACGGTCTCTCTGGCACTGCGTGAGGACTCAGTGGCTCGACTTGTTGTTTCGGTCTATACGTAAGACATAATTCACATGTAGTTGTAGTCTGTGCTATGTCTTGGTTCATTCTTGGCCAATACATAACTTCACGCGCTCTCCGCTTACATTTTTCTTCTCCTAAGTGGCCTTCATGTATCTTGCACAGCATAGTTTTTCTTAGTCGTGCAGGTATGACAAACTTATTGCCTTTGTAAATAATACCATCGACAACTGTAAGGTCACTGCGGTACATCCAGTAATCATGGATAAATAGCGGACACGCATGTTTTTGGCCAACCTTTCAGAATGATATCTTTCAACACTTTCATTGTGTCATCTGTCTCAGTTTCTTTCCTAATCTGTTCTTGTCTTGCAAGAGACACTGGTAGAGAAGCCACGGTCAAATTAACATAGGCTTCTATCTCTTCATCCATCAGACTTTTGGAACCTTCACTTTTGTCCACAGCACGAGAAAGTGTATCAGCGATGTAAATGTATTTGCCGGGACAGTACAGCAAGTTTACATCACATTTCTGTAGTCTGATAAGCATTCGTTGAATTCTCATGGGACAGTCATGTAATGATTTAGTCATGATAGCTACCAATGGTTTGTGGTCAGGTCAGTTTCCACTGTAAATGTTTGACCATACACAAACTGATGAAATCGCTCACATGCATATGTGATCGCTAGAAGTTCTTTTTCTATCTGAGCATACCTTGTTTCAGCACTTGTCAGTGCTCTTGATGCATAGATTACTGGTTGCCATGTATTCTCATGTTCTTGTAACAGCACTGAGCCTAGGCCAAATTGCGAAGCATCTGCTGAAATTCGTATTCTTTTCGCAGGATCAAAGAATTTTAGCACTGGTTGCTCTGTAATGATCTGTTTCAAGTTTTGCCAACTTTCTTCTTGTTCATGTGACCACATCCACTCGTTATCTTTGTCCAACAACCATCTAAGAGAGGCTGTTCGTTCAGAGAGTTGAGAAATAAACTTTCCTAAGTAAGTAATCATTCCTAGGAATCTTCTGACGTCGTCTTTGTTGTTAGGACGTTCCATGTTCACTATGGCTGATATTTTCCTTGGGTCTGGTTTTATACCTTGATCCGAGACCACGTCACCCATAAAGGTAAGTGTATTCACGCCAAATTCACATTTGTCCTTGTTTAGCTTTAGATTCACTTTCTTGACAAGTTCCATTACTTGTCTCAATCTAGAATCATGTTCTTCCTTTGTAGATCCCCAGACAATAATGTCATCCATCATTGTTTCAACACCTGGAATATGTTCAAAAATCATGTGTATCTTTTTGTGATATACTTCTGGAGCAGACAATATTCCATACGACAGTCGAAGAAATCTGTATCGACCTTCTGGTGTATTAAATGTACAAAGCTTTGAGCTGGCCTCATCTAGCTTCATTTGCCAGAATCCTGAAGATGCGTCCAATTTACTGAACCATTTTGCTCCCGCAAATTGCGACATGATTTCATCTCTGGTTGGTAGTTTGAAATGTTCTCGTTTAATAGCTTTGTTTAAATCTCTGGGGTCTAGACATATTCTGAGTTGTCCATTTTTCTTTTCAACAATTACTAAGGAGCTTACCCATTCAGTAGGCTCATCAACTTTCTGTATCACACCCAAGGCTTCCATGCGATTTAACTCGTGTTTCAGTTTTTCTCTCAGTGCAAATGGCACTTTTCTACAGGGGAGTATCACTGAAGAAACTTGCGTGTCTATATTTATTTTATGCTCTCCAGGCAAACAACCTAGACCTTCAAACAAGTCTCTGTATTCTGTAAATATCGATTTGCAGTCATCTTCTACTTGTGATGTCACCATAAAAACTTTCTTTAGCAAGCTTAGTTTCTCACAGGAACTTAATCCTAGAATCGGTTGCATATTTTTATCCACAATCAGTAGAGATGTTTTAAACTGTTGTCCCTTATATTTCAGTGTCACTAAGCATGTACCTTTCATATGAATTTCCTCCCCAGTGTACCCTGTAACTTTCACTTTGGCTGGATGAATTTTAGGTTTTACTCTAAAAGTCTTATAGTCTTGAAACGATATTAAATTCACCTGCGCGCCAGTATCAAGCTTAAAGGGAATGACAATCTCGTTTACATTTAAAGGGACAATCCATTCTTTCTTATCTGCACTGCAAAGTTCAATGCAATCCACAAAGAATTCCTGTTTGTTTAACAGCATGCACATTGCTTGTTTCCCTTTTCATTTTACAGCATTTGGCAAAATGATTAAGTCTACCACATTTCATGCAGGTTTTACCATAAGCAGGGCACATTTTAGGATTGTGAGCATTTCCACATCTACTACACATTTCCTTATTAGACTGTGGCTTAGACTGCTTCATTCTTGAGAATGGAGGTTTGCTTGGCTCTGTGTTCTGCACTACATGGACAGCAGCATCAACTTCCTTGTATAACTTTTTGGCTTGAAATCTAGTTATTTCTGCAGATCTGAACATAGTCACTGCCTTATCTAGTGTTAGGTCTTGCTCTCTCAGCAATCTCTCTCTGAGTCCATTATCAGGTATTCAACAGACAATACGATCTCTAATCAGTGAATCCTTTAAATCACCAAACTCACAGGTTTTACTGAGTGATTGCAGCTCTGTAACATATTGATCAAATCCATCTACAGACTTCTGATCACATGTGAAAAACTTATATCTTTCATATGACACATTTTTCCTTGGCACAAAGTAATCTTCAAACTTTTGCATTATAGAAGATAGCACCATATTCTGCCCCTCATCAAACTGAAAGCTGTCACGATGCGGGTATCTGGACGCCATTACTTGCCTTTCAGATGTCTCCTGAGGCTGGCTCAGCGTTCCAGGGCCGGATTTCATCTGTAATACTTATGTCCACATTCTGCTTCCCACTCCTGTCATCCTGAGACGCTGTCACAGCGGCGCCATGTTTACTTCCTGAATGGCGTCTCCCGTCCTCCGCGGCCTCCGCCGCCGTTCCTGTGTTTCAGTATACAGGATATCAGAGTGGCGCCTCATGCCAGCCGCGGCCTCCGCTGTTGTCCGCGTGGTTCTAGTGTGCAGTCATCGGTCTGGCGTCTCCTGTCCTCTGCGGCCGGCGCCGCTATTGCTGCTAAGTTCTCACATGTATTACTAAACCAACTTTCCCTCCAAGTGACTACATGGGCGCAGCCATGTTGGATTCTGTCACCTGTTCAATTCCCACCAATCCGTTGCGCCATTGAAATCTGCATAATTGCCTAGCCAATCCCTTCCTTGCTGCAGGTATAAGTATTCTGTGCCTGAGCAAGGAAGGCGTCAGTGCTTTGGTTGTCAAACCTAGTTCCAGTCTGTCTCTCTCCTGTGGTTGTTTTCCAGGTTCCAGTTCCTGTCTCCAAGCTTCCACTAAAGAGACCCGCTCCAGTCTACCACCTGCGGTGCAGCCTGACTCTCCAGTCCTCTGGGACTCATCTGTTTCCAGCTACAGATTCACCTGCTTCCAGCACTTAGCTTCCAGCAGAGATCAGCTCTTCTTAAAGTGCCGGTACCATTTCTGCAGATTTCCATTTACCACCGGTACTATTATTTCACTGCTCTCAAGCTCCATATATCATTCATATTTCATCGCTCTCAAGCTTCATTTATTATTTGGCTGGTTCCATCTAGTAATCCACTCCGTGTCTACATCTGTCTGGTTCCAACCAGTACCCACAGCAGCCACTTTATCTACAGCAGCCCAGCTTCCCATGGAACATCAGCTGGTATGATCCTGGGCTATCTCTATTACTACAGTCGGGCCTGGTAAGGACTTTCCATCTAGAGGATAATAAGAACTGCCTCATACTAATAGAGCCCTGTGGCCATTGCCATCCTGTAGTACCCAGGAACTGTGTTATTTAAGTACTGATTTTATGTTTCTCTTTTATTGCTGCTGTGTTGCATGGAGTTTTGTCAAATAAACATCATTGACTTTTATCCTGGTTGTCGTGGTCACGCCTTCGGGCAATCTTCCTACGTGTAACTTACATGTCCAGGGGTCTGATACAACCTCCCAGGTTTCTCTACACCTCAGCCCCTACAACTGAGGCTGCCTCCCGTCAGCTCAGGCCCTCAGTTGTGACAGTAAGCACTGACCAAATGAATCAAGCCGGAGACCAGGTTCAAGCGGCTAGGCCGATGCAAGAACTGGCAGCCAGACTCGAACATCAGGAGGCTGCACAGGGCCACATCATCCGCTGTCTCCAGGATCTATCTACTCGGCTGGATGGGATTCAGACAACCCTCCGAGGATCAGGCGCATCCAGTGCGTCACCCACAGTGACTCCAGCTGTAACCCCACCCACCTTACCCATTTCTGCTCCACGTCTTCATCTTCCAACGCCAGCAAAATTTGACGGTTCTCCAAGATTCTGCAGGGAATTTCTCAACCAGTGTGAAATCCATTTTGAGCTACAACCTGGCAATTTCCCCAGTGATCGTACTAAAATTGCCTACATTATTTCTCTTCTCAGTGGCTCAGCCCTTGACTGGGCATCACCGTTATGGGAGAAGTCTGATACCCTGCTGTCCTCCTATACTGATTTTGTAACAACATTCAGGCGCATCTTCGACGAGCCAGGCCGGGTAACTTCAGCTTCATCTGAGATTCTTCATTTACGCCAGGGATCGCGTACTGTGGGACAGTATCTTATACAGTTCAAGATCCTGGCATCCGAACTGGCATGGAACGACAAGGCCCTGTATGCTGCATTCTGGCATGGCTTATCAGAGCGCATCAAGGATGAGTTAGCTACCAGAGACTTACCCTCTAAGTTGGATGAGCTAATCTCACTATGCACGAAAGTTGATCTACGGTTCAGAGAAAGAGCAACTGAGCGAGGAAGATCATCTGCTCCAAAATATTCTGCTCCTCCTCCTCGTCAACCGTCTCCATCCAAAGATGAGCCCATGCAAATTGGTCGTTCCCGTCTATCTCCTGCTGAGCGCCGAAGACGTCTTTCTGAGTCTCTCTGTCTCTACTGTGCAGCTCCGTCTCACACCATCAATGCCTGTCCCAAACATTCGGGAAACTTCAAATCCTAGCTCGCCAGGGAGAGGGCCGGCTAGGAGTAATGATCTCCTCTCCATCTCCTCATGATTGTAACCTCCCAGTCTCGCTTCAAATTGCTCAACGTTACAGGAACGTCATTGCCCTCCTAGATTCCGGAGCAGCTGGGAATTTCATGACTGAAGCCTATGTTAAACGGTGGTCCCTACCCACCGAGAAACTACCCTCGTCCATTTCCTTGACTGCCGTGGATGGCAGTAAGATTTTTGACACAGTTATTTCTCTAAGTACTCTACCAGTTCGTCTGAGAGTGGGAGTTCTTCATTCAGAATTTATTTATTTTCTAGTGATTCCAAGAGCCACACATCCAGTGGTTTTGGGCCTTCCATGGCTCCGTCTCCACAATCCATCGATTGACTGGACGACTACGCAAATACTGGCATGGGGTCCCTCCTGTGCTGAGACATGTTTGTTTAAAGTACTTCCTGTTTGTTCTTCCTCCTCCAGGTCATCTGATGTTCCACCTCCTCCATATCAAAACTACACGGACGTGTTCAGTAAAGCTTCTGCTGATGTCCTTCCTCCTCATAGGGAATGGGACTGTCCAATTGATCTCATCCCAGGGAAGGTTCCACCTCGAGGCCGAACTTATCCGTTGTCCTTACCAGAAACGCATTCCATGGAGGAGTACATCAAATAGAATCTGTCGAAGGGTTTTATTCGATCTTCTTCTTCTCCAGCTGGTGCAGGCTTCTTTTTCGTAAAGAAGAAAGACGGTGGCCTGCGTCCGTGCATCGACTACAGAGGTTTGAACGACATTACCGTCAAGAACCGTTATCCTTTACCCCTGAATACAGAGCTCTTCGATAGAGTTAGCGGAGCAACCATCTTTACAAAGTTGGATTTGAGGGGTGCCTACAATCTCATCCGGATCCGTGAGGGTGACGAGTGTAAGACCGCCTTTAACACCCGTGACGGACATTATGAGTACCTCGTCATGCCCTTCGGATTGAGCAATGCTCCAGCTGTCTTCCAGCATTTCGTGAATGAGATCTTCCGAGACATCTTATACCGCCATGTCGTGGTCTATCTAGATGATATCCTTATCTTTGCCAATAATCTAGAGGAACATCGTTTCTGGGTAAAGGAGGTTCTGTCCCGTCTCCGTGTCAATCATCTCTATTGCAAATTAGAGAAATGTGTCTTTGAAGTCAAATCCATTCCGTTTCTAGGTTACATTGTGTCCGGTTCCGGACTAAAGATGGATCCTGAGAAACTACAAGCAATCCAGAATTGGCCGATACCCTTAACCCTCAAAGGGGTCCAGAGGTTCTTAGGGTTCGCCAATTATTACAGAAAGTTTATACGAGACTTTTCCACCATTGTGGCGCCTATCACTGCGTTGACTAAGAAGGGTGCTAATCCGTCCAAGTGGTCTGAAGAAGCTACGCAAGCTTTTCATCTATTAAAACAACTGTTCATCTCTGCATCAGTTCTGAAACAGCCCGACATCGACTCTCCTTTCATCTTAGAGGTGGATGCCTCCTCCGTTGGAGTAGGAGCAGTGTTATCCCAGAGGGCTAAAGATGGCCATCTACATCCTTGCAGTTTCTTCTCCCGGAAGTTCTCCCCAGCTGAGCGCAACTATGCCATTGGCGACCAGGAGTTGCTAGCCATCAAGCTCGCTCTAGAGGAGTGGAGATATCTGTTGGAGGGAGCTTCTCATTCAATCACTATACTTACCGACCACAAGAATCTTTTATATCTGAAAAGCGCACAATGTCTTAACCCTCGTCAAGCCCGATGGGCACTTTTCTTTTCCAGGTTCGACTTTAAACTCCAGTTCTGTCCGGGCTCTCAGAATCGCAAGGCCGATGCCCTTTCCCGCTCTTGGGAGCAAGAAAATGAGTCAGAGTCTTCAGACAAGTATCCTATTATTAATCCGTTGGCATTCTCCACGGTAGGGATGGACTCTACGCCCCCACCAGGGAAAAGTTTTGTGAAGCCGGTGTTAAGGAAGAAGCTCATGCATTGGGCCCATGCTTCCCGTTTTGCCGGACATACAGGCATTCAAAAACCCTTGAGTTTATCTCTAGGTCCTACTGGTGGCCAACTCTGAAGAAGGACGTCATGGAGTTTATTGCATCTTGCCCAAAGTGTGCCCAACACAAAGTATCCCGCCAGTCTCCTGCGGGGCAACTGGTTCCATTATCTGTTCCCCGTCGACCGTGGACCCATTTGTCGATGGACTTTGTTACAGACCTGCCTATGTGCAACAAGTTCAATACCATCTGGGTGGTAGTTGACCGGTTCACCAAGATGGCACATTTCATTCCTCTCACCGGTCTTCCGTCAGCTTCCAAGTTGGCTCAAGTGTTCATACAAGAGATCTTCCGACTCCACGGTCTTCCTGAAGAGATCATCTCAGATCGAGGAGAACAATTCGTAGCCAAATTCTGGCGAAGTTTGTGTCAAGCCCTCCAAGTCGAACTAAAGTTTTCCACAGCTTACCATCCTCAGACCAATGGTCAAACTGAGAGGGTGAATTAGGACTTGGAGGCCTTCCTCCGCATCTATGTGTCTTCCTCTCAAGATGACTGGGTTCAACAACTTCCCTGGGCCGAGTTCTGCCATAACAACCAATCATTCCTCATCTTCTTCGACACCATTCTTCACTAACTATGGCTTCCACCCTAAAGTTCCAGAATTCCAACCGCTTCCAGCAACTTCTGTTCCAGCAGTGGATATCACCTTGCGTCAGTTTGCAAACAACTGGAAGAATGTACGAGCGGCTCTGCTCAAAGCATCGTTCAGGTACAAGAAGTTTGCTGATAAGAAGCGTAGAGCGGTTCCTGCTCTCAAGGTGGGTGATCGTGTGTGGTTGTCTACGAAGAATTTGAGGTTAAGAATTCCCAGCATGAAGTTTGCACCTCGTTACATCGGTCCTTTCAAAATTGAACAAGTCATCAATCCTGTTGCTTACAGACTTCAGTTACCTCCCTTCTTAAAAATACCTAGAACATTCCATGTTTCTCTGTTGAAACCGCTGATCCTGAATCGGTTTCATTCTGCACTTCCTCTGGCTCCGAAAGTCCAGACTCAACGAGAAGTTGAGTATGAAGTTGCCAAGATTCTGGACTCACGTCACCGTTACGGTCAATTACAGTATCTCATTGACTGGAAGGGCTATGGTTCTGAGGAACGCTCTTGGACCAATGCTTCAGATGTCCATGCTCCTGCCTTGGTCCGGAATTTCCACTCCAAGTTTCCTCAAAAGCCGAAGAAGTGTCCTGGGGCCACTCCTAAAGGGGGGGGGGGGTGCTGTCACGATCCGGGTATCTGGACGCCATTACTTGCCTTTCAGATGTCTCCTGAGGCTGGCTCAGCGTTCCAGGGCCGGATTTCATCTGTAATACTGATGTCCACATTCTGCTTCCCACTCCTGTCATCCTGAGACGCTGTCACAGCGGCGCCATGTTTACTTCCTGAATGGCGTCTCCCGTCCTCCGCGGCCTCCGCCGGCGCTCCTGTGTTTCAGTATACAGGATATCAGAGTGGCGCCTCATGCCAGCCGCGGCCTCCGCTGTTGTCCGCGTGGTTCTAGTGTGCAGTCATCAGTCTGGCGTCTCCTGTCCTCTGCGGCCGGCGCCGCCATTGCTGCTAAGTTCTCACATGGAATACCAAACCAACTTTCCCTCCAAGTGACTACATGGGCGCAGCCATGTTGGATTCTGTCACCTGTTCAATTCCCACCAATCCGTTGCTCCATTGAAATCTGCATAATTGCCTAGCCAATCCCTTCCTTGCTGCAGGTATAAGTATTCTGTGCCTGAGCAAGGAAGGCGTCAGTGCTTTGGTTGTCAAACCTAGTTCCGGTCTGTCTCTCTCCTGTGGTTGTTTTCCAGGTTCCAGTTCCTGTCTCCAAGCTTCAACTAAAGAGACCCGCTCCAGTCTACCACCTGCGGTGCAGCCTGACTTTCCAGTCCTCTGGGACTCATCTGTTTCCAGCTACAGATTCACCTGCTTCCAGCACTTAGCTTCCAGCAGAGATCAGCTCTTCTTAAAGTGCCGGTACCATTTCTGCAGATTTCCATTTACCACCGGTACTATTATTTCACCGCTCTCAAGCTCCATATATCATTCATATTTCATCGCTCTCAAGCTTCATTTATTATTTGGCTGGTTCCATCCAGTAATCCACTCCGTGTCTACATCTGTCTGGTTCCAACCAGTACCCACAGCAGCCACTTTATCTACAGCAGCCCAGCTTCCCATGGAACATCAGCTGGTATGATCCTGGGCTATCTCCATTACTACAGTCGGGCCTGGTAAGGACTTTCCATCTAGAGGATAATAAGAACTGCCTCATACTACCAGAGCCCTGTGGCCATTGCCATCCTGTAGTACCCAGGAACTGTGTTATTTAACTACTGATTTTATGTTTCTCTTTTATTGCTGCTGTGTTGCATGGAGTTTTGTCAAATAAACATCATTGACTTTTATCCTGGTTGTCGTGGTCACGCCTTCGGGCAATCTTCCTACGTGTAACTTACATGTCCAGGGGTCTGATACAACCTCCCAGGTTTCTCTACACCTCAGCCCCTACAACTGAGGCTGCCTCCCGTCAGCTCAGGCCCTCAGTTGTGACAAAAGCTATTATAAATGTCCAGTACATCCTCTCCTATCACATGGAGGAAAATGGATGCCTTCGTTTTGTCAGCCTCTGTATCAGCTCCACATACAGCAAGATATATATTAAACCTTTGCTTAAATCTTTTCCAGTTTTCAGACAAGTTACCAGACATCAGCATGCCGGTTGGAGGAGCCAGTTTATCCATAGTTACTCACTGTTTGAAGAGAGGAGCACACGGCAGGCTTTGCAGACACTGAGTATCACAGCCTTACAGACTTCTGCAGGATTCTGTCACACTCTGAGAGCACTAGCAGTCAAAGTTAAACTTCTTCTGACACCATGTTTTGTTCATATGTTTGTAAATCCAGTCATCAGGACACAGAGACATGTGAGTTCACTGCTGTGCTTTTTAGTCCATCACCAACTCCAGACACACTGCACACTGGACCACCCACTTCCCAGCATCCCCCTGGTCCTAGGGATCATCACTGAAGTTTCAGGCTTACACATGTTAGTAAGGGACTGTCTACAAATAGTAAGCATTCTAATACACTAACATCACAGGTGTGTAAAGAATATCTTTGACGTATGCTGTTATTTAGATAAGTCTTTTCTCTATTTTAATGTATGGGCATTCGCTTATGTTCCTGTTCTTTTTTATGTAATTGTCTTTTTATGTTTTCTATGTACTTTGGATTTGTATTAAAATTATTTTTTTTGGTTTTTACTTTACGTGATTTAGGACTTCATATGGACCTTTACAAAACTTGAGATAAGCTGTTTAAAAATTATTCATTTGGTATGGGTCCACCTTTATTTGAATAAACACACACTGGTGGTGTTTATATACTATTGCACTAGGAGGCACTGCTGTCAGTTCTTTTCTTTCAGTTTTCATAATTAAAAAAAATTATTTATGGTTGAGGATTTCACGTGGATCATTACAAGAATTGAGATAAACTGTTTTAAATTTGACTTGCATGCGCAAGTCAGATTTACTAAATTCCCATTTTGTCTGCTATAATAAAATTAAGCGTTTTTTGCAAACCTGTGTTGTACTTACATCCAACTCTAAATCAAACACAAGGGTGGTCATTCCGAGTTGTTCGCTCGCTAGCTGCTTTTAGCAGCATTGCAAACGTTAGGCCGCCGCCCTCTGGGAGTGTATCTTAGCTTAGCAGAATAGCGAACGAAAGATTAGCAGAACTGCTACTGAATATTTTCTTGCAGTTTCTGAGAAGATCCAGACCTACTCCTAGATTGCGATCAGCTCAGTCCGTTTAGTTCCTGGTTTGACGTCACAAACACGCCCTGCGTTCGGCCAGCCACTCCCCCGTTTCTCCAGACACTCCCGCATTTTTCCCTGACATGCCTGCGTTTTTAGCACACTCCCGGAAAACGCTCAGTTACCACCCAAAAACACCCCTTTCCTGTCAATCATTCACCGATCAGCAGTGCGACTGAAAAGCGCCACAAGAACACCTGCAAATCTACTAAGTTTTGTGTTAAATAACTTAGCACATGCGCTCTGCGTACCATGCGCATGTGCATTTAGCAACAAATCGCAGCATAGCGAAAATCAGCAACGAGCGAACAACTCGGAATGACCACCAATGTTGCTAAATTTGAGACAGTCATTACAAATCAGATTGTAAATGAATGTAAATTATATAATACTATTTTAAACGCAAGAAAAATCTCAAAATGATTTTAGGAGTTATTTGACTATTTTAATAAAATTTCCAATTTTAGACGAAATGCAAAACCAAGAGCAACATGACAACACAATGAAGGTGATAAGGAAAATAAAATGAATACTTGGGGTGGGTCTCTCGGATGGTGGTTAATAGATAGATAGTCAAAAGGTCGACAGTCAAAAGATTGACATATGGTCGACGCATTTTTTTTTTTCACTTGCAACTTTTGCTGCATTGTCTAAAGCTATTAGATCCATGTCAAAAGCTATTACCATTAGTAACCTTGTGGCGAGCGAATCGAAGGGAGCCACCAAGCACGAAGTGCGGTGAGCGAAGCGAACCCGCAAGGGGATGCTTTTCAACACATTTGGGAAAAAAAAAATGTTTCAATAAAACAAAATAACACCCAAAATATTTTTTTGTGTCGACCTTTTGAGCATGTCGAACCTATGGTGTAGACCTAATGACTGCCTATTCTTTTAATGTCTATCTTCTGTACCCAGGTCTCTCATCTCTAATTTACAATAGCATGACCTTGGATTAAGTAACATGGCAAAATGGAAGCAACTGTGGGAAAATGTTGTTCTTTCAGGTGGCAGAAACAAGTCTATAATGGAAGACTGAGGTTTTCATGCTGAATGTGGACTGGATGTAGTAATGCTGAGACCATGAATAAAAGATCTTCTGGTAGATTTCAACAAGTCAATTTGGTGAGCTCTAACAGTATTTTGGACCATGCTCCTGGATTATTAGATGCCTAAACAACCTTTTTGATGTGCAACATGCATACTACGTAGTACTGAAACTCTGCCCCTTTCATGACCTGTGAATCAGAACTGTTGGGACGTGTGACCATGATCTGATGTTTCACAGTTACTAAGATGGGTTGTGTATCGCTGGCTATGATGTTCATTGTCTTGGCCCCACTTTTGTATACAAGAAAGCACATTTATTGTAGAGTATAGTATAGTGCAATATAGTATAGTAGTATATAGAATTTTTGAAGGAGATAATAGAAGACTTGTCAGAAAATTAAAAAACTTAGTCAGAAAATTAAATAAATTGTTGCTATAGGTAACTATGTACATACATAAATTGACTGTGAGTTAGTATATGCTGTATATTGGTGGTTCTGTATGACTCTTACCTATGTGGTGGGAAATCCCCTTATTTATCACGTACATCCTTAAATAAATTTAGCAAATACAGTTTCTCATAATGGTGTTTGTTTTCTTCCATTGCGTAATTCTTGGGCAGACAAGACACTTCTCTAATCCATGCCACATTCTGGGTTTGCTTCTCATCGTGTATTTCTGTGTCTTGGTGAAAGACAATAATTTCAACTTCTGTACTAAACTGAAATTTGATAAAATAGATATAAACAAAGTAGTATTGTAGGGTTCCTCACCTTGTAGTACATGTACCCCAAGGAATACATGGAAAGGGTGCACCAAATGTAACTCAGAATAACAGCTAAATGTACTGGTAACATAAGCTATGTACAGAACTTGGTGGCTTAGTGGAAATGTACACCATCAGGGCTGGGAGCGCTAAGACAGTGAAAAAATGAAGCTGATGCTCCTTCCCATCCCGAGGTCCACTTCCCTGCCACCTGCCTCCAATCAATGTGCTTTCCGCTAATTATTCTAACTGACTGTGAATGACGCATATCCAGGATGAGGAGCCAGAGGAGCAGGCACATTCATCAGGAGTAAGACACTGAATATCTTCACTGAGTGGGTTACACAGCCTTGAAGAAATCTGCTACTGCAGGGAAGGGGGGCTTTCTGTATAGGCACTACTACTGCGTAGGCAGAATGTGTAAGCGGCGTTACTACTCTGTGGGCATAATGTGTAAGCGTCACTACTTCTGTGTGGACATAATGTGTAAGAGGCACTACTACTGTGTGGGCATAATGTATAAGTGGCACTACTGTGTGGTCATAATGTGTAAGAGGCACTACTACCGTATGGGCATAATGTTTAAAGGGCACTACTACTGTGTAGGCATTATGTGTAAGGGGCACTCACTACTACTGTGTTTGCATAATGTCTAAGGGGCACTACTACTGTGCAGCATAATGTGTATAAGGGGTACTACTGTGTAGTGTAATGTTAATAAGGGACTCTAATGTGTGGCCTAATGAGTATAAGGGGACCGACTATGTGGTGTAACGTGTATAAGGGACAGTACTGTGTGGCATTGCGTGTATAAGGGGTACTACTATGTTGCGTAATGTGAATATGAGGCTCTAGTGTGTTGTGTAACATATATAAGGAGTACTACTGTGCGGTGTAATGTGGTGCAATGTGAATAAGAGGCACTACTATGCTGTGTAATGTAAGTAAGAGGCACTACTGTGTGGCATAATTTGAATATGGGGGTACTATTTTGTGACCAAGCCCTTCCCCATGAGACCACACCCTTTTTTAATGTGCTGTCCCTATTTAAAATATGGGAGGGGGCAGGGCTTAAAGTGGTCCTGGAGAGGTGGGGGAACTCATCCCCTTTATCACCTGCGCGCCGTAGGCGCGCGCCGCAGAAGGGGGTGTGGCCTCACTAAGGGGCGTGGCCACACAATAGTACCCCCAATTAAAAATCCGCTCCATTACACCTAATTACATCACTGTTACTTTAACGTTAATGAAAAAACTGAGCCAGCCTAAAACTACACCTGCAACCTGGGAAGCATGTAACCCAATGCACAGCCAAGATGGGGGTAGGGGACCCCAGCTGGATACATACAGAGCAGTATCACTATATATACACAGCGAGGGGGTCTCACCCCCGGTACTCACAGAAAGATCCCGAACAGCAGTGCAACAACTCCGAGCTCCTGTAGCAGCACCCTCATCGTCCACTGCAGGGGCAAACATAGGATTTGGTAGGATGGGGTGTGTGTGTGTGTGTGTGTGTGTGTGTGATATATAAATAAAATGCCCCCGCACACACACTGGGACTGCAGACTGTACATACACACGCACACTGGGACTGCAGTCTGCCCCACCACACCATGACTGCAAATTACAAACACACACTGGGACCGCAGACTGTCCCCCCCCCCACACACACACAAACTGCAGAATACATTACACACATGCTCACCCCCCCCCCACACACACACACACACACACACACATATACACAATGGGACTGCAAATGACACACACACACATATGCTGGGACTGCAGATAGTACACACACACTCCCCCTCTCCCTCCTTCCCCAGGGACAGCAGCAGCTCACACACATCTGACCTGTGTAATGATGGGAGGCACTGGCAGCTGTGGACTGGAGCCGAGGAAGACGGAGTTCCTGCCGATGAGTAGTGCAGTGAGTGTCTGCAAAAGCTCTTGGGAGCTTCCTGGTCCCCTGCACTGCTTGTAAAATGAAAGGGCTGCACGGAGCTGTGCCGCGGCAGCACAGATCACAGTTCAAGCTTGAGGCTTCTCTAACAAATAAATAAACAATAATCAGTGCACTGCGATGGGTCTGCCTGGCAGTCCTCCTGCATCGCAGTGCAATGATTATTGTTTATTTATTTGCTTGTTTGTGAGAGAAGCCTCAAGCTTGAACTGTGAAATGTGCTGTCCACCGGCATCATAGGGATTGGGACAGCCGGAGGCACTGCACTGGAGGGAGGCGGCTATCCGGGGACTGCACACTGCTAGATGCGGGAGAGAGGAGGGAGCACACCTCTGTCAGTGGGACGGAGGAGTAGCAGGGTGCATCAGTGGGTCCCAGCTGTAGTGAGGTTTAACTTTGACGTTGTCAGCAGCCGTCAGCCATTCCTGCGGACCTGCTGCTGATCAAAAGAAGAGGCCGCTCTTTGAATCTGATTATGGCGCCGATTGTGCACCAATCACGGCTGGCGGACCGCCAGCCAATGAGAAGATGCCACTAGGCAGCTTCTCATTGGCTGGCGGTGCGCGAGCCATGATTGGCTCACAGGCTTACCCAGTTGGAAAAAAAAAAGCCTTGCTTTCTTTTTATTGGCAGCCGGTCCGCCCATGAGCCAGGATTGGCTGGCGGGTGCTGCAAGCTACCAAGTGCACTGATCAGACGCTAGTGGTCGGACGGAGGCGGAACTGGTTCCGCCTTCAATTTGAAGTGACGGAACGCAGTTCCGCCCCGTTCCGGCCCACTTTAAGCACTGGGAGGGGGGCACCAATGCTCTTTCTGGCACATGGCACCAAAATGTCTAGTTATGGCTCTGGCACTATGAAAGTCTTCATTATGAATAGCATTGAGGTTTCACAAGCAAAAGATACAGGCAACTCTAAATTAGAGATGTATGGGTTTGGATTTACCCTGATTTTTTCAGACCTCAAAAATGGCAAATTGTATTGGCTATCAGCTCCCACATGTTTTGGATAATCCAAACTGTGCTATAGTTGGCGAAAATAATCGAGTAAATCCGAACCCACACAGCTCTACTCTAAATACAGGTGAAAGTTAGACTCACGTGTAGCACATCAAATCATTCACAAATAGATTTTTATGTTACACAAATGGATGTGTCCTACTCCTTCTTTATATCAGAGCTATGATGTTCGATTTCTTGAAGTAATACAATATTTATGCATTATAGCCCATTACCAAATTTTTTAAGGTACAATAACATTACCCTCATTAAAAAAGTTGATAAAATATATTGCATTTCCCCAGTTATATTATTTTTAAGGCACTTATGGGGGGAAAGAGACATACATATCTACTCTTGTTTCCCTATTTGCTCATGTGAGACATGACAGGAGATGGAATCAGGGCACTGAGAGAGTGAGGACACATTCCACAATGCACTGCTTCTTGGCCCTCATTCCGAGTTGTTCGCTCGCAAGCTGCTTTTAGCAGCTTTACACACGCTAAGCCGCCGCCTACTGGGAGTGAATCTTAGCTTCTTAAAATTGCGAACAAAAGATTTGCAATATAGCGAAAAGACATCTCTGTGCAGTTTCTGAGTAGCTCGAGACTTACTCGGCATCTGCGATCAGTTCAGTGCTTGTCGTTCCTGGTTTGACGTCACAAACACACCCAGCGTTCGCCCAGACACTCCTCCGTTTCTCCAGCCACTCCCGCGTTTTTCCCAGAAACGGTAGCGTTTTTTCGCACACACCCATAAAACGGCCAGTTTCCGCCCAGAAACACCCACTTCCTGTCAATCACATTACGATCACCAGAACGAAGAAAAAACCGTGAGTAAAAAACCTAACTGCATAGCAAATTTACTTTGCGCAGTCGCACTGCGGACATTGCGCATGCGCACTAAGCGGAAAATCGCTGCGATGCGAAAAAATTTACCGAGCGAACAACTCGGAATGACCCCCTTTGTCTCTGAGGTGCACAGATTGGGTTTAGTATGAAATACCTACAATCAAAATCCCGACGGTCAAAATACCGACAACAATTGACCGACAGTCAAAATCCCGACAATGTCAAAATACCGACAAGGTCAAAATACCAACATGTAAAAAGTCGGCAAGTCAAAAAGTCGACACACGTTTTCATTATTTTGTGTGTCGACATAGTCGACATGGACACTGTATAAGTGTATCGTGTCCCCTCGCATGGCTTGCTGCGCTCGCCATACTTTGGGCACAGTGCCTCGCTGCGCTCAGCACACTATTATATTCCCACATCAGGTCCACTGGGATGGTAAAGTATGAACAAGTCGGTTTCAATGAAAAAAATCATGAAAAACTCATTTTGACTTTTTGACCCGTCAACATTTTAAATATCGGAATTTTGACCTTGTCTGTATTTTAAGTGTCGGTATTTTGACCATGTCAGGATTTTGACTTTGCAGACGTGGCCGGACCATTGGGGGGGCGGGCTGTGGCAGCTGCGTGACATCACACACAGCCGCTGCGACCCGGGCTGCGAAGGGGTTCTCCCGGCCAGCCGCAGGAGCTGTGCTGGCCGGGAGCTACTCCTCAAATGCAAGAGCATCGCCGCTGTGCGATGCTTTTGCATTTCTGCGGGGAGGGGGGGGGCTTGCACTGACATGCGGGGCGGACTAGCCCTGTGCTGGGCGTCCCCCCACATGTCTGAGTGCCTGATCATAGCTGTGCTAAATTTAGCACAGCTACGATCAACTCGGAATGACCCCCATTGTCTGTTAGTAAATGTGTGATTTAGCCCCTGAAACCCAACATCGATTTAGATGTGAGGACTAATTGAAAAATTCTTACTCAACATTTGGAAACTCCTCTGAAGTAATCCAAGTCTTCAGCTGTGAGATACACTAAAGAAATAGATCTCTAGCTGTTTTAGTAGACAGACTGAAGACAAACACTGACAAAGTAAAAATGTTCCTAACTTTGAAATTTAAGGCCTAATTCGCAATGGCCGATTATCACGTAATGGATCGATTATCTGCATGCTGAGCATATGCTGCTAACATTAGTAACTCTGTAAGCAATTGCATTTGCGTGCACACAGGAATTAGGCCCTTAGGCCGGTATTCAATTAGCTGCGATCATTTTTCTCTTGTGATTTTTGACTGATGGTCCTTATCGTTTTATTAAATTAAAGCCCTTTTTTGGGGAGAAAACTGTCCTGTTTTTGTGCAATAACAGGTATGATCCAGGATAAGTATCTGGAAACTTGTTATCGCTGCTTCAAGGGCTGCTCGGGTATTAGGGCTAATTGAATAGCCCCCTGCAAATCAATTTGCTGCAATAAATTACCGCAGTTAATTGAATACCATCCTGAGGGCCTAATTTAGCATGACCTGCTAATGCGATGCAATCGCATTAAGCTGTTTTCAGCATCAGTGCGAACACGCAGGTCCTAATGTGTGCGAGCCGTCCAATGCTATCGCGGGCCGGTCGTGGGCGGCTACACAGTGTTGCGGAGGCATCAACTCGTCTTTGCGGGGGGCCTGATGTCGGAAATGGGGGCGGGTTCAGGGTGGCCACGTGACATCACACGCGGCTGCTGAGATGGGAAACACAGCAGCAGGCACGACTGCCTTCGCAACCAGGCAGCGGAGGCAGGGGACTTCCCTTATTTAGCGATGTAATCGCAATTTAATTGCGATTGCATCACTGGCATAATAATCAGGCAAAGGCGTTCGCGGGGCTGGAAGGGGCCGCAACGCTTCATTTCCTAGGTGGAAAATGGGGGGAGTGGCATGGGCGCGAACGGGGCGGCTGCGTGACTTCAAATGCAGCCCGTCCGATCACAAAGATGGCGGCAGCCCTCCTGCTGCGCTGGCAGTAGACTTCCCTACTTTCTATGATCATGCTGAAATTGCAGCGTGGTCTCAGAGGGGGTGCAGCGATTAGCATGCTGGGCGGCCTTGCCCTGCAATGGGCGGCCCCCAGCATGCGAACAAAAGGATTGCAAATTCTGCTAAAAAGCATAAAAAATTTCACAGCAACCATGTGGCCTCAAATATACTATAGAAATTGACCAAAACTCCCTACCTGGGAAAATGAGAAGTTGCTGTACAAACAGCAATGCCAACAAACGTATATTGCTGTGAACTGCGCAGAGACTATTTTATGTCTGTAACTTCTGGGCATACAATGAGGGAAGCATACACAAACTGCACTATAATCATTTTCATCTGATTGTGATTTCCAAAGTCCAAGATAATCAAAATGATTTAATTTATCATATGTCACAGCATAGCTTAGACAGTTATCAATTAAAATGTAGAAATACTCACATTCATAAATGTTGGAAATATGTGTGTGCAGGCTGGAGGATGTACAGAAGTAGCATGGTTTCTTTCTGAACCAATACATACCTCCCAACTGTCCCGATGTTCGAGGGACAGTCCCGTTTTTTGGGGACTTTCCCACCTGCGGGCCGCAGTGTCCCGTGGTGGGGGGGAGGCAGTTGGGGGGCTCTGTAGTTCGCTGCCCTGTTTAGCAGAGCAGCGGTGAATAGACACTGTGCGCATGTGCACATCATCTATTCACTGGAGTCAGGGGGAGAGGGGGCATGCCAGCGGCTCACAGAGCACTGGGCAGGCCCCCTCAGTGACTAAAATGGGGGCGTGGCTCCCGATCGCGGGTACTCCCGTGAAACCATGCCCCCTTTCCTTAGGCCACGTCCCTTTTTCGGGAGCACGCGCGGCTTTCCTCTTTACAAAAATGAAAAGTTGGGAGGTATGACCAATGGATGCCTTAAGACTACAAACAGGTTCCGTAGGGATTACCGGCGGGCGGGATGACGACTGTTAAAATCCCAACAGTGGCATCCCGCCTGCCAGAATGGCGGCAGCAGGGTGAGCGCTAAGAGTCCCCTAACCAGTGGAGTGATCTATTATGTTCTATGATGTACAGCCGTACTCACTGATATACACACTCTGGTCACTGAGCGGAGCGGGGTGTCATACAGCCCACTAGCTGGAAAGTATATGCAGGTAACAGATTTCAGTGCAGGATCACTGGAAAGTGTTGTGGTAACAGTATATCGCAAGTGCCCCTTGAGCTAAGTGCAAGACTCCTGATTCCTATTGTCACAATGCTGCACAGTACTGTACATAGGTTAGTGGCAATCTTGGAAGAGGGAGTGTAGACTCCCTGGAGTAACAACACACAGTATGAACTATAGCGCACTCCACTTTAAACAATAAAAATCCATAAAAAATGGGTGACCCCTAAATTCACCTCTGTGAAGTAATAATGTAATATAGTATGTCGCAAGGGGCTTGCTGCACTCGTCCCAACCCCCCCCCCCCCCCCCACCCCCCCACCCCAAATGGGTGGGAATAGTCCCTGTTGGTTGGCATGCCGACCGTCGGGATTGTGAGGCATCAGGATATAGGAGGAGGTTATGGGACCGTCTGTCTCCTGACCGCTGGTCACTGGAATACATCCCCTTTTGATCAAATAGAATTAATGCATACTATTGTGTATCCAGGTGAATTTTAGGGGTAAATTTACTAAGATGGAAGTTCTATTTAAGATGGGATGTTGCCCATAGGGCCTATGAGTGACTCCCATATTAGGAACCCCACTGAAATACAGATCTCCAATAACCCATCAATCAGACAAGATGTGTTTTGCCCTGCTCAGACCCTCATTCAGCACTGTTCTAATAAACATAGAATCAGAGTGCTAAGTGAAATATTAAATGAAAAATTAACTGTGCGTTGTGCGAGGAAGTAACATACACAACCCTAATAATGTTTTCTACTGTAAGACTAGTGGGGGTCATTCCGAGTTGATCGTAGCTGTGCTAAATTTAGCACAGCTACGATCATTCACACTGACATGCGGGGGGACACCCCGCATGTCAGTGCCGCCCCCCCCCCCCCCCTGCAGAAGTGCAAAGGCATCGCACAGCGGCCATGCCTGCGTTGGCCGGACCGCTCCCCCTAAACGGCAGCTTAACGCCGCTGTTCAGCCCCCTCAAGCCCAGCGACCGCCTCTGCCTCAGAGGCGATCGCTAGGCAACAACGGCTGCCATGCACCGGCACACTGCGGCGCTGCCGCATGTGCAGTTCTGAACCGATTTCTGCGCTGCGACAAACTGCAGCGAGCGATCGGGTCGGAATGACCCCCAGTGTTGTACACTGATATCAGCACCACTATCCTGCAAAGCAATAGCTATCCTAGTACCAACAGGAACCTCTACTGTTAACCTATAACCTATGCTAACCTTGCCCAGGGAATTCCTGTCTGTTTCTGAAGGTTATGATAGAAGCGCCTACACACCACAGTGTCTGGTAGCTCCATACTACACTACGGGTTCCAATGTTTAGACAGTTTCCTGATAATGTAATGTAGTGGGATGTGGTCAAGATCCCGCTGGACGGGATCCTAGCGGTCGTAATACCGACACTGGGATCCCGACCGGCACAATCCCGACATATTCTCCCTCTGTGGGTGTCCACAACACCCATAAAGGGAGATTAAATTAGTGTGCCCGCAGCGCGGCACTTGACCCCCTGTCGGGATTGTGCCGGCCGGGATCCCGGTGTCGGTATTTCGACCACCGTGATCCCGTCCGGCGGGATTTCATACTGATTGCAATGTAGTGTAGGGGTATGGTATAGAAGACCTACTGTACATTGTCTAGGTTGACCGTCATTAGGTTGACCCTATATGGTCGACAGGCATTAGGACGATACTAGCAAAAGGTTGGCATGCCTTAGGTCGACACTGACAAAAGGATGACATGCATTAGGTCGACACTGACAAATGCTTTACAGGTTCAAATGGTTGACGTGGAAATGGCTGACACAGGTCAACACAGCATTTTAAGGTGGTTTTTGTATTTTTTACTCTTTATATACGTGGATTGGGAAGAGCAACTTGTGCTGAGCTCATCGGTAGCGGAGCGAGGCACCTTGCAAGAGGATTAGGTACACTTATTGGGGTGCTCTGGCAGTGGCTAAAAAAAGCGATATTATGTATACATAAAAAGAGGAAAACCTTTATATAAAAATAAACATCTACAATTTTTGTTCCGTATGAACAATCCAATTGGATGTGTAACATAGGGGATACAGAAATGGTTTAAGAGACATAAGGTCGTGAGTTCAAATCCGGGTCCAGTCTATTTAATTATTTAATTATTTATATATATATATTTCTTGTATATATTTTAAGTCTAACATGGAAAAGGTTTTCCTCTTTTTATGTATACATAATATCGAAATTATATTCTGCTTGACAACTACTGGTTTTAATAATTTGACATTGGATAAAAATTGTTCTTTAAATTATACATACTAGAAATAGAGTATAATTAAAAGAATGGAGGTGGATTCTCTATATAGAAACAGGTGGAGGGACAAATTAACAACAGGTGTGCAAATTATGGAAACCAATGGGAGGTATGGAGCAGGTATAAAAGAAGTCACCAGTCAACGCTAAAATACTCTTTGAAAAAGCTCCAGGAACGAGCGAAACGCGTTAGAGGAGAAGGGACAGTTGGTGACAGTGCTACCGCTATTGCGGACATCCTTGCACAGACACTGTGTAACGCCGGATGCCAGCCTTTTCTATCAGCGGTATTTGGAAACTGCAGCGGCAATTACATCTTGGAGGGCGGAGACGTCCGGAGCCTCTTAGCCGCACCTGGCCGATTTATTTTATTATTATTATTACATTTTATTTATAGGGCGCCACAAGTGTTTCGCAGCGCCGTACAAAGAACAGTACAGGGAGACAAAACTTAGCATAACAGTAAGTAAATAACAAAAATGGAGTGCAGGTAACAAAGAGCAACACAGTTCTCAAAACATAATACAGCTTAGATGTAAGTAGCAAAGGAGTAATCATTGTACTACTTGGGGCTGGCGGCCATAGATAGAGATGAGCCTTTACCAGCAGGAGAGAAAGCAGGTAAAGATGGTCGCTGAGTGAAATGTGTCAAGAAGAGGGTTTAGACAAGAGGAAAGAGGGCCCTGCTCTGAAGAGCTAACAATCTAGTGGGGAGGGGCAACAGACAGATGACATGAGGTGCAAGCAAGCAGGTAGAAGCCTGATGGTGGTATGCGAGCAAAGCAGAGATGTCCAAGGCATGGGGCAGGGGGATGGAGGAGCAGCCTAAGGACTAGGTTATGCATTGGAGGGGTACGCTTTGATAAATAGGTGGGTTTTCAATGCCCGTTTGAAGCTTTGCAAGGTCGGGGAGAGTCTAATGGAGCGGGGGAGCGCATTCCACTGAAGGGGTGCAGCACGGGCAAAATCCTGAACTCGTGCATGGGAAGCAGTGACCAAGGCAGAGGAGAGGCGACGGTCATCAGCCGACCGTAGTTGGCGGGAGGGAGTATGAAGGGAGAGGAGGTTGGAGATGTAGGGAGCAGTGGAATTAGAGATGGCCTTGTATGTGAGGGTGAGGAGTTTGAAGAGGATTCTGTAGGGGAATGGGAGCAAGTGTAGATTTTGTTGAAGGGGAGTGGCAGAAGTGGAGCGGCGGGAGAGGAAGATGAGCCTAGCTGCAAAGTTGAGGACAGATTGGAGGGGAGCGATGTGGGAGCAAGTGAGGCCAGTGAGGAGCACATTGCAGTAGTCAAGTCGTGAGATGACCAGTGAGTGGATGATAAGTTTAGTTGCACTCTGGGAGAGAAATGGCCTGATGCGAGCAATGTTGCGTAGCTGGAACCGACAAGATTGCGCCAGAGCTTGGATGTAGGGTGCAAAGGAGAGGGAGGAGTCAAGAGTGACGCCCAGGCAGCGGAGTTGGGGAACGGGGGAGATGATAGTGTTGTCAACAGTGATATAGATATTTGTAGGGGGTGTTGCTCAGGCTGGGGGAAAGATAATAAGTTCAGTTTTGTCCATGTTGAGCTTCAGAGAGCGCTCAGACATCCAGGAGGAGATGGCAGAGAGGCAGCTGGAGACCTGAGAGAGGACAGAGGGGGACAGATCAGGAGAGGAGGAGTTGTGTGTCATCAGCATAGAGGTGGTATTGAAGGCCAAATGAGTTAATGAGCGCACCCAGGGATTTAACACAGCATACGTTCAGCTGGACTCACTGCACGAACCAATACGGAGGGTGAGCGTGTTACAGCATATAGGTGGCTTGTCCGTGCACTATGGAACTAATTGCACAATTGGAACACTGGTCTTTTGGGACCAACGCATTATTGACTCAGTTGTGACCATTAGGTCTAATACCCTTTTTCTGCACCTGCCAAAGGAATATATTGAAGATATTTTAGCCGTATTAATTCTAGAGAACGAGGACATTTATTTCTCATACATCATGGCTATTGTAGTGAGGTGTCACTCATAAAAGTCTTCATACAGTTTAGAGAATGAACTGATCTACCTCCATTCAAATTAGCTTAAAGAGCCGGTATTAGCATCAGGAGTCTGTTTTGCTGTATTTAAGTATATGTAAAGTGGTATGAATTTTTTGTATACATTTTTTATTGATTAATTTTATATGGTGATTGCATTTATATTATATACTGATTGATGCGATTGATTGATTGATTGATTGATTGATTGATTGATTGATTGATTGCTTTATTAAATAATATGTTGTGTGTACATGTGATTTCACTTTATTTCAAAGCCTGATTGATAGTAATAGCGCAGTGGTTTTCAGTATCGTCTAGTTGTTTCTCCTGTTTGAAATAGGAGATTCATATGAGTTTATGCTTACACAGGTATAATTGACACTCAGCAGCTGAATTCATTTAAATTTTATCTCTATTAAGGTTCGATTGTTAAAGGTTTTATATGCACTATTAGCGCCAAGAGACATTTTTAAAGAAATAGTGAATAAATACTGGGCAGGTTTGTTTTCACGATGAATTTAAGTAAAAAAAAACAATGTACATATAAAACGTTATATGCTGCACAGGAAGGGCGCACCTTGCCCCTGCAGGGGCAGGTTTTTAAGGGTAGCTCTTCCCAGCAAAGTCTCTGGCACAGTACTGCAGTCTTTGCTTGCACTGTCCATCATCATCTTCCTGAAGATGTCACTGAGAATATGGTGCTGCAGAATTAAGACATGATTGCCAGAGCAAGGTAAGTATATTCCTCCCTCTCTCGGCAGCACTGAGTGCATCATGGTGTTGCATACTTGCCTAGTTTGAGAATCTCTTCTCTGAGAGAAGCCCAGAAAGGAATGAGAATGCTGGTGATGGCGGTATAGCCAAATTATTTATGCCATAGAATCGCATCATGTTGGCCAATGATTGCAATTCCCAGTATTATTCTCTCCATCCTGCCCACTTGGAACAACCACTATTCCGAGAGCCTGGGGGACTCCCTGGAAATTTGAGAGTCACTAGAGGTTTGGGGAAAAGTGGTAGGTATGTGGTGTTGCCAAGGTGCAAATTGCTCCTTTTTTGACCCTTTTTTATGTGCTTCTAGCTCTGAATCAGGCACACAATGGCCCTCATTCCGAGTTGTTCGCTCGTTAGCTGCTTTTAGCAGCATTGCACACGCTAAGCCGCCGCCCTCTGGGAGTGTATCTTAGCTTAGCAGAATAGCGAACGAAAGGTTTGCAGAATAGCGAATAGAAATTTCTTAGCAGTTTCTGAGTAGCTCGAGACCTACTCACAAATAGCGATCAGTTCAGTCAGTTTCGTTCCTGGTTTGACGTCACAAACACGCCCAGCGTTCGCCCAGCCACTTCCCTGTTTCTCCAGACACTCCCGCGTTTTTCCCTGAAACGCCTGTGTTTTTCCGCACACTCCCAGAAAACGGTCAGTTTCCGCCCAGAAACACCCACTTCCTGTCAATCACACTCCGATCACTTCAACTATGAAAATCTTTGTTCGGACGTGAGTAAATCTACTAAGTTTTGAGTTAAAATACTAACCGCATGTGCACTGCAAACCATGCGCATGCGCATTTTTGCCTTAATCGCTCCGTAGCGAAAATCGGCAACGAGCGAACAACTCGGAATGAGGGCCAATGTCCAAACAGAAAATCATACAAATAGATGTCAAATAATTAATATAATCATGGTGAATACTATCACGCAATCAAATGTACAGATTTTACTTACACATGCAAGTGTACAATGTGTATTATGTAACTTTATATCACTCAAACAACAATGGCACACAAACAGAACTAAACTGTGTTCTACAATAGCAGATCAATATCTGTATTTGTAACTAAGAAAATTACATATTAGTGAACAACTTGGGGAGATGTACTAATCAGTAAAAAGAGTGGAGAAGTAAGCCAGTGGAGAAGTTGTCCATGGCAACCAATCAGCATTGTAGTAACATTTATACCTGGCACAGTATAAAATTATATAGAACAGCTAATTGGTTGCCATGGGCAACTTCTCCACGGGCTCACTTCTTCACCCTTTTCACTGTTTAGTACATTTCCACTTAGAATTCATAAGTCTTTCCTTTGTAATTAGACATACTCAGCACACTTTCCAGATATTATTTAACAACTCATGAAAGATATTGTGATGTGTTTCGCTCAGATCAGGCCACTCTTAAGATAAATGTAAGCTGGCAGCTGTGTTATACAAATAGTGTGCACCCTTCATAAGCCACTGATATTGTGTAATATGCTAGTGTAGGATTACCGGGAATTTCTGATGTGACACAATAGGAAAGAGATTTAATCAGACCCCAAACTATTTGTTTCATTCTACAACGTCAATTACAAAATGTATTATACACTACAGATTAAATGTTTTACACCCCTATTTTTCCAGTGTTTACTGAATTGATTACATTTCCATAAAATCTGTAAAATGGTGGTGTACCAAAGCTTTTGACTGATAGCATAAGTATAAATATCTATCATATAAAAACTGGTCCTGCTTAGGGTAGGAGGTCGGGTTGTCAACATTAAGTATGCCGACACTGGCATCCCGATCACGGCAATACCGACAAGGGTGAGCAGGGTACCCTAACCTCCCTCCCTTACCTCCTAACCCTCCCACTCCGCAGCCTAACCCTAATCTCCCCTATTGGTGTCTAACCCTAACATCCCCCCAGTGGTGCCTAAACCTAACCCCCCCCTTTCCCGCAGCCTAAACCTAACCCCTACGTAATAAACAATAGAGGATGTTACAGGGTAAAGAGTTTATTGCTGCAGAAGAGCAGAGTTTTGGGCTGGGATTGGCGATTGCCCTATACATGAAATCAGTAACTCCCACCATAGCATGCGTATCGTTGGTGATTAACCCACCGTTTAGTTTCAATGGCATACACAAGCAAAGGCTTCCCAATGACTTTGGGGCCTATTTAAACAAGTATATATCTGTTCTGTTATCGCCATCCCATACCTTTGTGGTATCCCCTGTTGGGGTTAATAGAAAAATAGCATTGAAAGAATGCTTTGTTTGTTTGTTAAGTAAAGCCTTGTTTCATTAATGCACTAATGCGCCCTACACACTGGGCGATAACACTGCAAGATATGAATGAGATACCATTCATATCTGTCAGTGTGGAGGCACCAGCAATGAACGATGCGCAGCCCCGCGCTCGTTCATCGCTGGTGCCCCGTCGCCTGTGCATACAGGCCAATATGGACGATCTCGTCCATATTTGCCTGCATTGCTATGGAGACGAGTGACGGGGGGAGTGAAGAAACTTCACTCCCCCCGTCACTGCCCCCCCCCACCCCCCGTCTGCCGTATCGGCGGTTGGGCAGCTCGTGGCATATCGCCGTGTCTGTGGGGCCCATAATACTTAAAAAGATATGTAGTCATAATGTCGACTTTCATAATGTTATGGTATGTTATTATGTTGTCATTGTTGAAATATCGACGTTGAACATTCCAGCATCTGCAGAATGTTGACATGTTCACAGTGTTGACATGTGAAATGCCGACATTGCAGACAGATTGGCAGTGACAATGAGGGTTAGGCTATGGGAGGAGAGGGTTATGGTTAGGAATGAGAGAGAGGGTTAGAGTTAGGCTATAGGTGGGGAGATTAGGGTTAGGCACGAGAGAGAGGGTCAGAGTTATGCTACAGAAGGGGAGATTAGGGTTAGGCACTAGAGAGAGGGTTAAAGTTATGCTATAGAAGGGGAGATTAGGGTTAGGCACTAGAGAGAGGGTTAGAGTTAGGCTATAGGAAGGGAGATTAGGGTTAGGCACTAGGGAGAGGGTTAGAGTTAGGCTATAGGAAGGGAGAAAAGGGTTAGGCACTAGAGAGAGGGTCAGAGATAGGCTATAGGAAGGGAGATTAGGGTTAGGCACTAGAGAGAGGGTTAGAGTTATGTTATAGGAAGGGAGATTAGGGTTAGGCACTAGAGAGAGGGTCAGAGATAGGCTATAGGAAGGGAGATTAGGGTTAGGCACTAGAGAGAGGGTTAGAGTTATGCTATAGGAAGGGAGATTAGGGTTAGGCACTAGAGAGAGGGTCAGAGATAGGCTATAGGAAGGGAGATTAGGGTTAGGCACTAGAGAGAGGGTTAGAGTTATGTTATAGGAAGGGAGATTAGGGTTAGGCACTAGAGAGAGGGTTAGAGTTATGCTATAGGAGGGGAGATTAGGGTTAGGCACTAGAGAGAGGGTTAGAGTTATGCTATAGGAAGGGAGATTAGGGTTGGGCACTAGAGAGAAGGTTAGAGTTATGCTATAGGAGGGGAGATTAGGGTTAGGCGCTAGAGAGAGGGTTAGAGTTAGGCTATAGGAGGGGAGATTAGGGTTGGGCACTAGGGAGAGGGTTAGTGTTAGGCTATGGGAGGGGAGAATAGGGTTAGGCACTAGATAGAGGGTCAGAGTTATGCTATAGGAGGGGAGATTAGGATTAGGCACTAGGAAGCGGGTTAGTGTTAGGCTATGGGAGGGGAGATTAAGGTTAGGCACTATAGAGAGGGTTAGAGTTAGGCTATAGGAGGGGAGATTAGAGTTGGGCACTAGGGAGAGGGTTAGTGTTAGGCTATGGGAGGGGAGATTAAGGTTAGGCACTAGGGAGAGGGTTAGAGTTAGGCTATAGGAAGGGAGATTAGGGTTAGGCACTATAGAGAGGGTTAGAGTTAGGCTATAGGAGGGGAGATTAGGGTTAGGCAGTAGAGAGAGGATCAGAGTTAGGCTATAGGAGGGGAGATTAGGGTTAGGCACTAGGGAAAGGGTTAGAGTTAGGCTATGGGAGGGCAGAATAGGGTTAGGCACTAGAGGGTCAGAATTAGGCTATAGGAAGGGAGATTAGGTTTAGGCACTAGGGAGAGGGTTAGAGTTAGGCTATAGGAGTGGAGATTAAGGTTAGGCACTAGGGAGTGGGTTAGAGTTAGGCTATAGGAGGGGAGATTAGGGTTAGGCACTAGAGAGAGGGTTAGAGTTATGCAATAGGAGGGGAGATTAGGGTTAGGCACTAGGGAGAGGGTTAGAGTTAGGCTATGGGAGGGGAGATTAGGGTTCGGCACTAGAGAGAGGGTCAGAGTTAGGCTATAGGAGGGGAGATTAGGGCTAGGCACTAGGGAGAGGGTTAGAGTTAGGCTATTGGAAGGGAGATTAGGGTTAGGCACTAGAGAGAGTGTCAGAGTTATGCTATAGGAAGGGAGATTAGGGTTAGGCACTAGAGAGAGGGTCAAGGTTATGACCATGTTTACATTCTAATGTCGACATGAGGAATGTCATTATACAACACCACTTTAACATATTTGCACAACTGCAGAGACTGGCACAGTAAAACAGTAACTTAATTTAACCTGCATCTGCAGTACATGTAGACAATGGGGGTAATTCAGAGTTGATCGCAGCAGCACATTGGTTAGCAGTTGGGCAAAACCATGGGGGTCATTCCGAGTTTTTCGCTCTGTAATTTTTTTCGCATCGCAGCGATTTTCCGCTTAGTGCGCATGCGCAATGTCCGCAGTGCGACTGCGCCAAGTAAATTTGCTATGCAGTTAGGAATTTTACTCACGGCTTTTTCTTCGTTCTGGTGATCGTAGTGTGATTGACAGGAAGTGGGTGTTACTGGGCGGAAACTGGCCGTTTTATGGGTGTGTGCAGAAAAACGCTACCGTTTCTGGGAAAAACGCGGGAGTGGCTGGAGAAACGGAGGAGTGTCTGGGCGAATGCTGGGTGTGTTTATGACGTCCAACCAGGGACGACAAGCACTGAACTGATCGCAGATGCCGAGTAAGGTTGAAGCTACTCAGAAACTGCTAAGAGGTGTGTAATCGCAATTTTGAGAATCTTTCGTTCGCAATTTTAAGATGCTAAGATTTACTCCCAGTAGGCGGCGGCTTAGCGTGTGTAAAGCTGCTAAAAACAGCTTGCGAGCGAACAACTCGGAATGACCCCCCATGTGCACTGCAGGGGAGGCAGATATAACATGTGCAGAGAGAGTTAGATTTGGGTGGGGTGTGTTCAAACTGAAATCTAAATTGCTGTGTAAAAATAAAGCAGCCAGTATTTACCCTGCACAGAAACAATATGACCCACCCAAATCTAACTCTTTCTGCAAATGTTATATCTGCCCCACCTGCAGTGAACATGGGCCCTCATTCCGAGTTGTTCGCTCGCAAGCTGCTTTTAGCAGATTTACTCACGCTAAGCCGCCGCCTACTGGGAGTGAATCTTAGCTTCTTAAAATTGCGAACGACGTATTCGCAATATTGCGATTACACCTCTCTTAGCAGTTTCTGAGTAGCTTCAGACTTACTCGGCATCTGCGATCAGTTCAGTGCTTGTCGTTCCTGGTTTGACGTCACAAACACACCCAGCGTTCGCCCAGACACTCCCCCGTTTCTCCGGCCACTCCCGCGTTTTTCCCAGAAACGGTAGCGTTTTTTCACACACACCCATAAAATGGCGAGTTTCCGCCCAGAAACACCCACTTCCTCTCAATCACACTACGATCAACAGAACGATGAAAAAGCCGTGAGTAAAATTCCTAACTGCATAGCAAATTTACTTGGCGCAGTCGCACTGCGGACATTGCGCATGCGCTCTAAGCGGAAAATCGCTGCGATGCGAAAAAATTTACCGAGCGAACAACTCGGAATGACCCCCATGGTTTTGCCCAACTACTAATAAATTTACTGCTGCGATCAACTCTGAATTACCCCCACTAAGCAACATTAAAACCTCAATGTATAGTACTTTTAATAAATGTACCCTTATTCCTCCCTCAATTAAAAAAATGTTTTTGAGTTTCTTCTTTGTATTTATAGTGCAAAGAAAAACTTTCTTAAATTGCTGTAATTTACCGTGCTTGCCGCTTTCATTGCTTTATTCATGCGAAAATGGGATTTTCGCAGCTATGCATGCTCCCACGGTTCGCCTATTCAATTGCAAATTTGCAAAAATGGGATTACCATGGAAATTGCTGCTGGCAGTAAAAAACTAAAAATTGTTAAATCTGCCTGTACCCCCCCAAAAAGTTAGACTAACATCAGATAACGTTATCAAAGTCTGTTATTGGTTATAATGAAAGTATTTCTGGTACTTAAATATGGTCAAAGGGCTGTTATATGCATTTAAAAAAAAAAAATTATAGAACGCTATTTTTTTTCAGCAAAATAAGTGCTAAAATTAAATTCAGGATATATATGGGTATAAGTATGTATTTGGGTCATTTTAGGGGACTTTTAAAAAAAAAGTGGAAACAGACCGATTATTCCCACCTGCAAGTCTAAAAACACTTGTCCCACTCAAAAAGCACCCCAATATACCTGTCCCATACCTTGTACCCCAATTTCCATATTTTTGCACTATTTCACCCCAAAAATGACATAATTATTGGCCAATTAAAAATAATTAAAAATTTCTAAGTGCCTAATTAGTTAGTCAGGGGGGTGTCCCAGGGGTTCAGAACCAAATCCCAACATTTTTAACTTAAAATAGGGATTTCCCCCAAGTTTATCACCTGCTCAGAGTTGGTGAATTGAAATTTGCGGTCAAATTACTGCAAATCTGTTTTCTTGGACAATTGAATAGGCCTTTTCGTGAATTTAACATGTTTTGCGCGTTTTACTTCACGGCTAATTCAGTTCGGCCCTGTGTGTTAGAATTTCCTGGCCCTGGAACGTCAATTTATAGACTGTTTTATGTTGTTGTTGTTTGTTTGTTTTTTCTAAATATACATTGATTTCTTTCCTCTATTCCTCCTCCATAGCAACAGAAATTTCAACAAATTAAACAATTTCTTGCAGTGTCAAGGAAACGTTAAACTACATGGTCAGTGACATGGGACCTCATTCCGACGCAGGCAGATTTTTGCACTGCTGCAACCAGGTAATTGCTGCCTACAGGGGAGGGGGTAAACGCTGTTCAGAGGAGCGATCGCTTGTGCAGAGAGATGCACAAACAAAAGTTTGTGCAGTCTCTGCACAGCTCAGGACTTACTCAGCCGCTGCGACGATCCGGCCTGGAGGTGACGTCAGAATCCCTCCCTGGAAATGGCTGGACACGCCTGCGTTCGGCCGGACACTCCCAGGAAACGGTGAGTTGACACCCCCAGCCGGCCTCTTCCTGTCAATCTTCTTGCGTTCACTGCTGCGAACGCTTTCTCCGTTCTTTTCATCGCTGTCAGGCGACAGACGTCTCCAGGCAGTGACGCACCTGCGCATTGTGGCCCGAACGCATGCGCTGTTGAGACCCGATTGCACGGCTGCAAAAAACTGCAGCGTGCGATCAGGTCGGAATGACCCCCATGGACAGATTCACAGTAGGTGACTGTGCTGTACCATACCTGGTGGTAAACGCATTGCTGGCCGCTAGTGTGGAGTGCTTCATTAAGGACATATTTTGAGCAAGGAAACTTACTAATCAGTCAAAATAAATAAATAAATAAATAAGTAATAATAATAATAATTTTAAATATAACCTTGTATGAGGTACACCGAACCTTTCACTTTTATTAGAAACTTTCACTGTCAAGAGAGAAAAGAAAACATATGGCACAGTGTACAGTAGAGCATTCGATTAGTTCCTAGAATTACGTTTTCTCTGACGTCCTAAGTGGATGCTGGAGACTCCGTCAGGACCATGGGGAATAGCGGCTCCGCAGGAGACAGGGCACAAAACTAAAGCTTTAGGATCAGGTGGTGTGTACTGGCTCCTCCCCCTATGACCCTCCTCCAAGCCTCAGTTAGGTTTTTGTGCCCGTCCGAGCAGGGTGCAATCTAGGTGGCTCTCTTAAGGAGCTGCTTAGAAAAAGTTTTTAGGTTTATTATTTTCAGTGAGTCCTGCTGGCAACAGGCTCACTGCATCGAGGGACTTAGGGGAGAGAAGTTCAACTCACCTGCGTGCAGGATGGATTGGCTTCTTAGGCTACTGGACACCATTAGCTCCAGAGGGAGTCGGAACACAGGTCTCACCCTGGGGTTCGTCCCGGAGCCGCGCCGCCGACCCCCCTTGCAGATGCTGAAGATTGAAGGTCCAGAAACCGGCGGCAGAAGGCTCTTCAGTCTTCTTGAAGGTAGCGCACAGCACTGCAGCTGTGCGCCATTGTTTGTCACACACTTCTCACCAACGGTCACGGAGGGTGCAGGGCGCTGCTGGGGGCGCCCTGGGCAGCAATGTAAATACCTTTTATGGCTAAAAAATACATCACATATAGCCCTTGAGGCTATATGGATGTATTTAACCCCTGCCAGATATTACAAACTACGGGAGAAAAGCCCGCCGGAATAGGGGGCGGGGCTTATTCTCCTCAGCACACAGCGCCATTTTCCTGCTCAGCTCCGCTGTGAGGAAGGCTCCCAGGACTCTCCCCTGCACTGCACTACAGAAACAGGGTAAAACAGAGAGGGGGGGGCACTTTTTATGGCGATATTTTATATATTTAAGCTGCTATAAGGATACAACACTTATATAAGGTTGTTCCCATATATATTATAGCGCTTGGGTGTGTGCTGGCAAACTCTCCCTCTGTCTCCCCAAAGGGCTAGTGGGGTCCTGTCTTCGATAAGAGCATTCCCTGTGTGTCTGCTGTGTGTCGGTACGTGTGTGTCGACATGTATGAGGACGATGTTGGTGTGGAGGCAGAGCAATTGCCGGTAATGGTGATGTCACCCCCCAGGGAGTCGACACCGGAATGGATGGCTTTGTTTATGGAATTACGTGATAATGTCAGCACATTACAAAAATCAGTTGACGACATGAGACGGCCGGAAAACCAGTTGGTACCTGCCCAGGCGTCTCAGACACCGTCAGGGGCTGTAAAACGCCCTTTACCTCAGTCGGTCGACACAGACCCAGACACGGACACTGAATCTAGTGTCGACGGTGAAGAAACAAACGTATTTTCAAGTAGAGCCACACGTTATATGATCACGGCAATGAAGGAGGTTTTGCATATCTCTGATACTGCAAGTACCACAAAAAGGGGTAGTGGGGGTGAAAAAACTACCTGTAGTTTTTCCCGAATCAGAGGAATTGAATGATGTATGTGAGGAAGCGTGGGTTAACCCAGATAGGAAAGTGCTAATTTCAAAAAAGTTATTGGCATTATACCCTTTCCCGCCAGAGGTTAGGGCGCGCTGGGAAACACCCCCTAGGGTGGATAAGGCGCTCACACGCTTATCAAAACAAGTGGCGTTACCGTCTCCTGATACGGCCGCCATCAAGGATCCAGCTGATAGGAGGCTGGAAACTACCCTAAAGAGTATATACACACATACTGGTGTTATACTGCGACCAGCCATCGCCTCAGCCTGGATGTGCAGTGCTGGGGTGGTCTGGTCGGATTCCCTGACTGAAAATATTGATACCCTGGATAGGGACAGTATTTTATTGACTATAGAGAAATTAAAGGATGCTTTTCTTTATATGCGAGATGCTCAGAGGGATATTTGCACTCTGGCATCGAGAGTAAGTGCGATGTCCATATCTGCCAGAAGAAGTTTATGGACGCGACAGTGGTCAGGTGATGCGGATTCCAAACGACATATGGAAGTATTGCCGTATAAAGGGGAGGAATTATTTGGCGTAGGTCTATCGGATCTGGTGGCCACGGCAACTGCCGGAAAATCCACCTTTTTACCTCAGACCCCCTCCCAACAGAAAAAGACACCGTCTTTTCAGCCGCAGTCCTTTCGGTCCTATAAGAACAAGAGGGCAAAAGGACAGTCATATCTGCCCCGGGGCAGAGGAAGGGGTAAGAGAGGGCAGCAAGCAGCCCCTGCCCAGGAACAGAAGCCCTCCCAGGGTTCTGCAAAGCCCTCAGCATGACGCTGGGGCTGTACAAGCGGACTCAGGAGCTGTGGGGGGTCGACTCAGGAATTTCAGCGCACAGTGGGCTTGCTCACAGGTGGACCCTTGGATCCTGCAGGTAGTATCTCAGGGTTACAGGTTGGAATTCGAGAAGTCTCCCCCTCGCCGGTTCCTAAAGTCTGCTTTGCCAACGTCTCCCTCAGACAGGGCGACGGTATTGGAAGCCATTCACAAGCTGTTTTCTCAGCAGGTGATAGTCATGGTACCCCTCCTACAACAGGGAAAGGGGTATTACTCCACGCTATTTGTGGTACCGAAGCCGGACGGCTCGGTAAGACCTATTCTAAATCTGAAATCTTTGAACCTGTACATACAAAAATTCAAGTTCAAGATGGAATCACTCAGAGCAGTGATAGCGAATCTGGAAGAAGGGGACTTATGGTGTCCCTGGACATAAAGGATGCTTACCTGCATGTCCCAATTTGCCCTTCACATCAAGGGTACCTCAGGTTCGTGGTGCAAAACTGTCATTATCAGTTTCAGACGCTGCCGTTTGGATTGTCCACGGCACCTCGGGTCTTTACCAAGGTAATGGCCGAAATGATGATTCTTCTGCGAAGAAGAGGCGTATTAATTATCCCTTACTTGGACGATCTCCTGATAAGGGCAAGGTCCAGAGAACAGCTGGAGGACGGAGTAGCACTAACCCAAGTAGTGCTGCAACAACACGGGTGGATTCTGAATTTTCCAAAATCTCAGTTGACCCCGACAACACGTCTGCTGTTCCTGGGAATGATTCTGGACACGGTTCAGAAAAAGGTGTTTCTTCCGGAGGAGAAAGCCAAGGAGTTATCCGAACTTGTCAGGAACCTCCTAAAACCAGGAAAAGTGTCTGTGCATCAATGCACAAGAGTCCTGGGAAAGATGGTGGCTTCTTACGAAGCAATTCCATTCGGCAGATTCCACTCACGAACTTTTCAGTGGGATCTGCTGGACAAATGGTCCGGATCGCATCTGCAGATGCATCAGCGGATAACCTTATCGCCACGGACAAGGGTGTCTCTTCTGTGGTGGTTGCAGAGTGCTCATCTGTTAGAGGGCCGCAGATTCGGCATACAGGACTGGGTCCTGGTGACCACGGATGCCAGTCTGAGAGGCTGGGGAGCGGTCACACAGGGAAGAAACTTCCAGGGAGTATGGTTAAGCCTGGAGATGTCTCTTCATATAAATATACTGGAGCTAAGAGCAATTTACAATGCTCTAAGCCTGGCAAAACCCCTGCTTCAGGGTCAGCCGGTGTTGATCCAGTCGGACAACATCACGGCAGTCGCCCACGTAAACAGACAGGGCGGCACAAGAAGCAGGAGAGCAATGGCAGAAGCTGCAAGGATTCTTCGCTGGGCGGAAGATCATGTGATAGCACTGTCAGCAGTGTTCATTCCGGGAGTAGACAACTGGGAAGCAGACTTCCTCAGCAGACACGATCTACACCCGGGAGAGTGGGGACTTCATCCGGAAGTCTTCCACATGATTGTGAACCGTTGGGAAAAACCAAAGGTGGATATGATGGCGTCTCGCCTCAACAAAAAACTGGACAGGTATTGCGCCAGGTCAAGAGACCCTCAGGCAATAGCTGTGGACGCTCTGGTAACACCGTGGGTGTACCAGTCAGTGTATGTGTTTCCTCCTCTGCCTCTCATACCCAAAGTACTGAGAATTATACGGCAAAGGGGAATAAGAATGATACTCGTGGCTCCGGATTGGCCAAGAAGAACTTGGTACCCGGAACTTCAGGAGATGCTCACGGAAAATCCGTGGCCTCTACCTCTAAGACGGGACCTGATTCAGCAGGGACCGTGTCTATTCCAAGACTTACCGCGGCTGCGTTTGACGGCATGGCGGTTGAACGCCGAATTCTAAAGGAAAAAGGCATTCCAGAAGAGGTCATTCCTACACTGGTTAAAGCCAGGAAGGAGGTGACTGCACAACATTATCACCGCATTTGGAGAAAATATGTTGCGTGGTGTGAGGCCAGGAAGGCCCCCACGGAGGAATTTCAACTGGGTCGATTCCTACATTTCCTGCAAACAGGATTGTCTATGGGCCTCAAATTGGGGTCCATTAAGGTTCAAATTTCGGCCCTGTCGATTTTCTTCCAGAAAGAATTGGCTTCAGTTCCTGAAGTCCAGACTTTTGTAAAAGGAGTACTACATATACAGCCCCCGGTTGTGCCCCTAGTGGCTCCGTGGGACCTGAATGTAGTTTTGGATTTTCTCAAATCCCATTGGTTTGAGCCACTCAAATCGGTGGATTTGAAATATCTTACATGGAAAGTAACCATGCTACTGGCCCTGGCTTCAGCCAGGAGAGTATCAGAATTGGCGGCTTTATCGTATAAGAGCCCATATCTGATTTTCCATTCGGACAGGGCAGAACTGCGGACGCGTCCTCAGTTTCTGCCTAAGGTGGTGTCAGCGTTTCACCTGAACCAGCCTATTGTGGTGCCTGCGGCTACTAGCGATTTGGAAGATTCCAAGTTGCTGGACGTTGTCAGGGCATTGAAAATATACATTTCAAGGACGGCTGGAGTCAGAAAATCTGACTCGCTGTTTATACTGTATGCACCCAACAAGCTGGGTGCTCCTGCTTCTAAGCAGACGATTGCTCGTTGGATTTGTAGCACAATTCAACTTGCACATTCTGTGGCAGGCCTGCCACAGCCTAAATCTGTCAAGGCCCATTCCACAAGGAAGGTGGGCTCATCCTGGGCGGCTGCCCGAGGGGTCTCGGCATTACAACTCTGCCGAGCAGCTACGTGGTCGGGGGAGAATTTGTAAAATTCTACAAATTTGATACCCTGGCTAAAGAGGACCTGGAGTTCTCTCATTCGGTGCTGCAGAGTCATCCGCACTCTCCCGCCCGTTTGGGAGCTTTGGTATAATCCCCATGGTCCTGACGGAGTCTCCAGCATCCACTTAGGACGTCAGAGAAAATAAGATTTTACTTACCGATAAATCTATTTCTCGTAGTCCGTAGTGGATGCTGGGCGCCCATCCCAAGTGCGGATTGTCTGCAATACTTGTACATAGTTATTGTTACAAAAAAATCGGGTTGTTATTTGTTGTGAGCCGTCTGTTCAGAGGCTCCTACTTTTGTCATACTGTTAACTGGGTTTAGATCACAAGTTATACGGTGTGATTGGTGTGGCTGGTATGAGTCTTACCCGGGATTCAATATCCTTCCTTATTGTGTACGCTCGTCCGGGCACAGTATCCTAACTGAGGCTTGGAGGAGGGTCATAGGGGGAGGAGCCAGTACACACCACCTGATCCTAAAGCTTTAGTTTTGTGCCCTGTCTCCTGCGGAGCCGCTATTCCCCATGGTCCTGACGGAGTCTCCAGCATCCACTACGGACTACGAGAAATAGATTTATCGGTAAGTAAAATCTTATTATTGTCAGAGCCGGCCCGACCATTACGCCGGGTACGTAGCTGAGTTAGGCGCCAGAGTGAGGAGGGCTTCGAGCAGCCATGGAAACAGGCAGCACTGGCAGTGGCAGGGTCCTGGGGATTCCATGTTGTGCGCGCTGTGTCCCGGGAATTATGAGCACTACAGCCAGCACTGTGCAGGCAGTTGCGCGAACAGCCCTGGGGTCCTCGCTGGTGTCCTACTCCTTACATCACGCAGGAAGCACTGACTATACTATATTGGTTGGTTCTATATTGGAGTGGGAGAAGGGACCTTCTGACGTATCTAGGGGAGGAGACCCGTCACCAGGGGGAGGAGCTGCGGCCGAACAAGGTACCCAAAAAGTACCCTCGCGGGCTCGCTTCGTTTGCCACGCTTCGGGCACGGTGGCTCGCTCCGCTCCGCTCGCCACCTAATTACTAAAGGTAATAGTTGGTGGGGTGGATACTAGAGCAACTGTACCGCTGGCGTAGCTCCTCCCCCTTGTGTCGTGGCTCCTCCCCCTGACGGAAAAGGTCCCTTAGGCCACTTGGATCTAGCCTCTACCATACTATATCAGCCAGCCAGAAGCCCCTAGAGTAGGGATGGCCATCGGTGCCTTCCCTATTGATGGTTACCATCGATGGGTGTTTCAGGCAGAACCATCGATGGTTGGAAACTATGCTACCATTTACCATTGATGGTTCTTGCTACTAAATAACCGCGCATGTGCAGCGGAAGCTTCACTCTAGAAATGTTCAGCAAGCAAAAATTTGCTCCGCGCATGCAACATTTTTGCTCCGCCGGCAGTCACGGGAAGGACATCGGCTCGTGCAGTCAATTCTTCATCTGAAGAAGGAGATAGTAATTGTCTCGTCCCTGAAAGGCTGACCACATACGCCCATTTAGGCAGGGCAAGGTGCAAGTAGATGCCTTCACTGTCTAGGAAGATAGATACGGTGGGCGGGGAGAGGCGGGACTGCTTACTGCTGACTGACAGCTGAGCATGACTTCTCTTCTCTGCTCATTGCCACTGGCTCTACTCCGCCTCCTTCCGTGTACTCTCATCTTAAAGAGAATGTCTGCCCGGCCATCCATCCACCCCCAACTTCCGCTACAATAAAAAACCATCACCATCAGCCCCACACCCACCGTCGATGGCAGAAACCCATCTGGTCCTCTGCCATCGATGGTAAAAGTATTCGACATCGGATGCATACCATAGATGATTTGGAATCATTGATGGTCGATGGCCATCACCACCCCAGAGTCCCTGCAGCTTTGACGAAATAGCAGCCATCACTCACTCCGCTCTGCCTTCTCCCTGCAGTGTCCAGTTTCATCCCAGGACACAGGCACAGTGTGAGTATCAAAGACACTGAAAGCCAGCACACACTGTTACCTGCCTGACTCTTACCTATTGTTAGCAGCTTCATAAGTACACACTCACTGTTAATTGGCCCCTTGCTACATTGTCTCCACAGTCACCCACTATCTTCCTGTCACCCACCATCTCCCTGTCACCCCTGCCTCCTCCCCAGTCACCCACCATCTCCCTGTCTCCCCTGCCTCTCCAGTCACCCACCATCTCCCTGTCACCCCTGCCTCTCCAGTCACCCACCAGCTCCATGTCACCCCTGCCTCTCCAGTCACCCACCATCTCCCTGTCACCCCTGCCTCTCCAGTCACCCACAACCCCCTGTCACCCTTGACTCTTCAGGCACCCACCATCTCCCTGTCTCCCTGCCTCCCCAGTCACCCACCATCTCCCTGTCACCTCTGCCTCCCAAGTCACCCTTCTGCCTGTCACCCCTGCCTCCCCGGTCACCCACCATCTCCCTGTCTCCCCTGCCTCTCCAGTCACCCACCATCTCCCTGTCACCCCTGCCTCTCCAGTCACCCACCAGCTCCATGTCACCCCTGCCTCTCCGATCACCCACCATCTCCCTGTCACCCCTGCCTCCCCAGTCACCCACCATCTCCCTGTCACCTCTGCCTCTCTGGTCACATACCATCTCCTTGTCACCCCTGCCTCCCCAGTCACCCATCTGCCTGTCACCCCTGTCTCCCCGGTCACCCACCATCTCCCTGTCTCCCCTGCCTCTCCAGTCACCCACCATCTCCCTGTTACCCCTGCCTCTCCAGTCACCCACCATCTCCCTGTCACCCCTGCCTCCCCAGTCACCCACCATCTCCCTGTGACCTCTGCCTCTCTGGTCACATACCATCTCCCTGTCACCTCTGCCTCCCCAGTCACCCTTCTTCCTGTCACCCCTGCCTCCCCGGTCACCCACCATCTCCCTGTCTCCCCTGCCTCTCCAGTCACCCACCATCTCCCTGTCACCTCTGTCTCTCCAGTCACATACCATCTCCCTGTTACCCCTGCCTCCCCAGTCACCCATCTGCCTGTCACCCCTGCCTCCCCGGTCACCCACCATCTTCCTGTCTCCCCTGCCTTTCTAGTCACCCACTATCTCCCTGTCACCCACCATCTCCCTGTCACCGCTGCCTCTCCGATCACCCACCATCTCCCTGTCACCCCTGCCTCTCCTGTCACCCACCATCTCCCTGTCACCCCTGCCTCCCCGGTCACCCACCGTCTCCCTGTCACCCCTGCCTCTCCAGTCACCCACTATCTCCATCACCCTTGCTCCCCAGTCACCCATTATATCCCTGTCACCCACTATCTCTGTAACATTCTGAAAGTTATTTTTTACTAACATTTCTCTGACGTCCTAGTGGATGCTGGGAACTCCGTAAGGACCATGGGGAATAGACGGGCTCCGCAGGAGACTGGGCACTCTAAAAGAAAGATTAGGTACTATCTGGTGTGCACTGGCTCCTCCCTCTATGCCCCTCCTCCAGACCTCAGTTAGAATCTGTGCCCGGCCAGAGCTGGATGCACCTAGTGGGCTCTCCTGAACTTGCTAGAAAGAAAGTATTTGTTAGGTTTTTTATTTTCAGTGAGATCTGCTGGCAACAGACTCACTGCTACGTGGGACTGAGGGGAGAGAAGCAAACCTACCTGCGTGCAGCTAGCTTGTTCTTCTTAGGCTACTGGACACCATTAGCTCCAGAGGGTTCGAACACAGGGCCTGACCTCGATCGTCCGTTCCCGGAGCCGCGCCGCCGTCCCCCTTGCAGAGCCAGAAGACAGAAGAAGGAGATAAAATCGGCGGCAGAAGACTCCGGTCTTCATTAAGGTAGCGCACAGCACTGCAGCTGTGCGCCATTGCTCCCACTGCACACCACACACTCCGGTCACTGTAGGGTGCAAGGCGCTGGGGGGGGGGGCGCCCTGGGCAGCAATAAGTATACCTTTTGGCAATATATACACATAATACAGTCTGGAAAACTGTATATGTGTAAAACCCCCGCCATTTTTAGTCAGAAACAGGACAGAAGCCCGCCGCTGAGGGGGCCGGGCCTTCTTCCTCAGCACACCAGCGCCATTTTCTCTTCACAGCTCCGCTGGGAGGAAGCTCCCCAGGCTCTCCCCGGCAGTATCCTGGTACACAAAGGGTGAAAAGAGAGGGGGGGGGGGGGGGGGGGCACATAAATTTAGGCGCAAAATTTGTATATACAGCAGCTACTGGGTAAACACTGAGTTGTAGTGTAATCCCTGGGTTATATAGCGCTGGGGTGTGTGCTGGCATACTCTCTCTCTGTCTCTCCAAAGGGCCTTGTGGGGGAACTGTCCTCAAATAGAGCATCCCCTGTGTGTGTGGTGTGTCGGTACGCGTGTGTCGACATGTCTGAGGTAAAAGGCTCCTCTAAGGAGGTGATAGAGCGGATATGTGTGTGAGAGGGTGTCTCCGTCGACAACGCCGACACCTGTTTGGATATGTGTAAGTGCTAAGGTGAATTTATTGCACAAAAGGTTAGGGAACAGACAGGAAATCTACCCATGTCTGTCCCTATGTCACAGAGACCTTCAGAGTCTCTCAATGCTCACTATCCATAATAACAAACACTGGTATCGACATGGAGTTTAACTCCACTGTCGACTACGATAATGCAAAGTTACAGCCAAGATGGCTATAAGGTATTCAATATATGATTATTGAAAATAAGAATTTACTTACCGATAATTCTATTTCTCATAGTCCGTAGTGGATGCTGGGAACTCCGTAAGGACCATGGGGAATAGCGGCTCCGCAGGAGACTGGGCACAAAAGTAAAGCTTTAGGACTACCTGGTGTGCACTGGCTCCTCCCCCTATGACCCTCCTCCAAGCCTCAGTTAGGATACTGTGCCCGGACGAGCGTACACAATAAGGAAGGATTTATGAATCCCGGGTAAGACTCATACCAGCCACACCGATCACACCGTACAACCTGTGATCTGAATCCAGTTAACAGCATGATAACAGAGGAGCCTCTGGAAAGATGGCTCACAACCACAATAACCCGATTTTTGTAACAATAACTATGTACAAGTATTGCAGACAATCCGCACTTGGGATGGGCGCCCAGCATCCACTACGGACTATGAGAAATAGAATTATCGGTAAGTAAATTCTTATTTTCTCTGACGTCCTAGTGGATGCTGGGAACTCCGTAAGGACCATGGGGATTATACCAAAGCTCCCAAACGGGCGGGAGAGTGCGGATGACTCTGCAGCACCGAATGAGAGAACTCCAGGTCCTCCTCAGCCAGGGTATCAAATTTGTAGAATTTAGCAAACGTGTTTGCCCCTGACCAAGTAGCTGCTCGGCAAAGTTGTAAAGCCGAGACCCCTCGGGCAGTCGCCCAAGATGAGCCCACTTTCCGTGTGGAATGGGCTTTTACAGATTTTGGCTGTGGCAGGCCTGCCACAGAATGTGCAAGCTGAATTGTGCTACAAATCCAACGAGCAATAGTCTGCTTAGAAGCAGGAGCACCCAGCTTGTTGGGTGCATACAGGATAAACAGCGAGTCAGATTTTCTGACTCCAGCCGTCCTGGAAACATATATTTTCAGGGCCCTGACTACGTCCAGCAACTTGGAGTCCTCCAAGTCCCTAGTAGCCGCAGGTACCACAATAGGCTGGTTCACGTGAAACGCTGAAAACAGCTTAGGGAGAAATTGAGGATGAGTCCTCAATTCCGCCCTGTCTGGAAGATCAGATAAGGGCCTTTACAGGATAAAGCCCCCAATTCTGACACGCGCCTGGCCGAGGCCAGGGCCAACAACATGACCACTTTCCATGTGAGATATTTTAACTCCACAGATTCAAGTGGTTCAAAACAATGTGACTTTAGGAACCCCAAAACTACATTGAGATCCCAAGGTGCCACTGGAGACACAAAAGGAGGCTGTATATGCAGTACCCCTTTTACAAAACGTCTGAACTTCAGGAACTGACGTTAGTTCTTTCTGGAAGAAAATTGACAGGGCCGAAATTTGAACCTTAATGGACCCCAATTTTAGGCACATAGACACTCCTGTTTACAGGAAATGCAGGAATCGACCTAGTTTAAAATTCCTCCATCGGGGCCTTACTGGCCTCGCACCCCGCAACATATTTTCGCCAAATGCGGTGATAATGCTTTGCGGTTACATCCTTCCTGGCTTGATCAGGGTAGGGATGACTTCATCCGGAATGCCTTTTTCCTTCAGGATCCGGCGTTCAACCGCCCTGCCTTAAACGCAGCTGCGGTAAGTCTTGGAATAGACAGGGTCCTTGCTGGAGCAGGTCCCTTCTTAGAGGTAGAGGCCACGGGTCCTCCGTGAGCATCTCTTGAAGTTCCGGGTACCAAGTCCTTCTTGGCCAATCCGGAGCCATGAGTATAGTTCTTACTCCCCTCCGTCTTATAATTCTCAGTACTTTTGGTATGAGAGGAAGAGGAGGGAACACATACACTGACTGGTACACCCACGGTGTTACCAGAGCGTCCACAGCTATTGCCTGAGGTTCCCTTGACCTGGCGCAATACCTGTCCAATTTTTTGTTTAGGCGGGACGCCATCATGTCCACCTTTGGTTTTTCCCAATGGTTTACAATCATGTGGAAGACTTCTGGGTGAAGTCCCCACTCTCCCGGGTGGAGGCCGTGCCTGCTGAGGAAGTCTGCTTCCCAGTTGTCCACTCCCGGAATGAATACTGCTGACAGTGCTATCCCATGATTTTCCGCCCAGCGAAGAATCCTTGCAGCTTCTGCCATTGACTGCTTCTTGTGCCACCCTGTCTGTTTACATGGGTGACTGCCGTGATGTTGTCCGACTGGATCAACACCGGCTGACCTTGAAGCAGAGGTCTTGCTAAGCTGAGAGCATTGTAAATGGCCCTTAGCTCCAGGATATTTATGTGAAATGATGTCTCCAGGCTTGACCATAAGCCCTGGAAATTTCTTCCCTGTGTGACTGCTCCCCAGCCTCGCAGGCTGGCATCTGTGGTCACCAGGACCCAGTCCTGAATGCCGACTCTGCGGCCCTCTAGAAGATGAGCACTCTGCAACCACCACAGGAGGGACACCCTTGTCCTTGGTGACCGGGTTATCCGCTGATGCATCTTAAGATGCGACCCGGACCATTTGTCCAGCAGGTCCCACTGGAAAGTTCTTGCGTGGAATCTGCTGAATGTCTTTTCTTCGTAGGAAGCTACCATTTTTCCCAGAACCCTTGTGCATTGATGCACTGAGACTTGGCTCGGTTTTAGGAGGTTCCTGACTAGCTCGGATAACTCCCTGGCTCTCTCCTCCGGGAGAAACACCTTTTTCTGAACTGTGTCCAGAATCATCCCTAGGAACAGAAGACGAGTCGTCGGAACCAGCTGCGATTTTGGAATATTGAGAATCCAATCGTGCTGTCGCAACACTACCTGAGATAGTGCTACACCGACCTCCAACTGTTCCCAGGATCTTACCCTTATCAGGAGATCGTCCAAGTAAGGGATAACTAAAACTCCCTTCCTTCGAAGGAGTATCATAATTTCGGCCATTACCTTGGTAAAGACCCGGGGTGCCGTGGACCATCCAAACGGCAGCGTCTGAAACTGATAGTGACAGTTCTGTACCACAAACCTGAGGTACCCTTGGTGAGAAGGGTAAATTTGGACATGAAGGTAAGCATCCTTGATGTCCAGAGACACCATGTAGTCCCCTTCTCTTGAATTTGAACCTCTGTATGTAAGTGTTCAAAGATTTTAGATTTAAAATCGGTCTCACCGAGCCGTCCAGCTTCGGTACCACAACAGTGTGGAGTAATACCCCTTTCCCTGTTGCAGGAGGGGTACCTTAATTATCACCTGCTGGGAATACAGCTTGTGAATGGCTTCCAACACTGCCTCCCTGTCTGCTTGTAAAGCCCCAGCGTCATGCTGAGGGCTTGGCAGAGGCGGGGGAGGGCTTCTGTTCCTGGGAACTGGCTGATTTCTGCAGCCGTTTCCCTCTCTGTCACGGGGCAGAAATGAGGAACCTTTTGCCCACGTGCCCTTATGGGAACGAAAGGACTGCGCCTGATAATACGGCGTCTTCTTATGTTGAGAGGCAACCTGGGGTAAAAACGTGGATTTCCCAGCTGTTGCCGTGGCCACCAGGTCTGAAAGACCGACCCCAAATAACTCCTCCCCTTTATAAGGCAATACTTCCATATGCCATTTAGAATCCGCATCACCTGACCACTGTCGTGTCCATAACCCTCTTCTGGCAGAAATGGACAGCGCACTTACTCTTGATGCCAGTCGGCAAATATCCCGCTGTGCATCACACATATATAGAAATGCATCTTTTAAATGCTCTACAGGCAATAATATACTGTCCCTATCTAGGGTATCAATATTTTCAGTCAGGGAATCCGACCACGCCAACCCAGCACTGCACATCCAGGCTGAGGCGATTGCTGGTCGCAGTATAACACCAGTATGTGTGTAAATACATTTTAGGATACCCTCCTGCTTTCTATCAGCAGGATCCTTAAGGGCGACCATCTCAGGAGAGGGTAGAGCCCTTGTTTTGACAAGCGTGTGAGCGCTTTATCCCCCCTAGGGGGTGTTTCCCAACGCACCCTAACCTCTGGCGGGAAAGGATATATGCCAATAACTTTTTAGAAATTATCAGTTGTTATCGGGGGAAACCCACGCTTCATCACACACCTCATTTAATTTCTCAGATTCAGGAAAACTACAGGTAGTTTTTCCTCACTGAACATAATACCCCTATTCGTGGTACTCGTATTATCAGAAATGTGTAAAACATTTTCCATTGCCTCAATCATGTAACGTGTGGCCCTACTGGAAGTCATATTTGTCTCTTCCCCGTCGACACTGGAGTCAGTATCCGTGTCGGCGTCTGTATTTGCCATCTGAGGTAACGGGCGCTTTAGAGCCCCTGACGGCCTATGAGACGTCTGGACAGGCACAAGCTGAGTAGCCGGCTGTCTCATGTCAATCACTGTCTTTTGTAAAGAGCTGACACTGTATGTAATTCCTTCCAGCAGTTTATCCACTCAGGTGTCGACCCCCTAGGGGGTGACATCCCTATTACAGGCAATTTGCTCCGCCTCCACATCATTTTCCTCCTCATACATGTCGACACAAACGTACCGACACACAGCACACACACAGGGAATGCTCTGATAGAGGACAGGACCCCACTAGCCCTTTGGGGAGACAGAGGGAGAGTTTGCCAGCACACACCAGAGCGCTATATATATATACAGGGATAACCTTATATAAGTGTTTTTCCCCTTATAGCTGCTGTATTGTTTATACTGCGCCTAATTAGTGCCCCCCTCTCTTTTTTAACCCCTTTCAGTAGTGTAGTGACTGCAGGGGAGAGCCAGGGAGCTTCCCTCCAACGGAGCTGTGAGGGAAAATGGCGCCAGTGTGCTGAGGAGATAGGCTCCGCCCCTTTCTCGGCGGCCTTTTCTCCCGTTTTTCAGTGTAATCTGGCAGGGGTTAAAATTCATCCATATAGCCCTGGGGGCTATATGTGATGTATTTTCGCCAGCCAAGGTGTTTTTATTGCTGCTCAGGGCGCCCCCCCCTAGCGCCCTGCACCCTCAGTGACCGAAGTGTGAAGTGTGCTGAGGAGCAATGGCGCACAGCTGCAGTGCTGTGCGCTACCTTGGTGAAGACAGGATGTCTTCTGCCGCCGATTTTCCGGACCTCTTCTTGCTTCTGGCTCTGTAAGGGGGCCGGCGGCGCGGCTCTGGGACCGGACTCCATGGCTGGGCCTGTGTTCGATCCCTCTGGAGCTAATGGTGTCCAGTAGCCTAAGAAGCCCAATCCACTCTGCACGCAGGTGAGTTCGCTTCTTCTCCCCTTAGTCCCTCGATGCAGTGAGCCTGTTGCCAGCAGGTCTCACTGAAAATAAAAAACCTAAAACTAAACTTTTCACTAAGCAGCTCAGGAGAGCCCCTAGTGTGCACCCTTCTCGTTCGGGCACAAAAATCTAACTGAGGCTTGGAGGAGGGTCATAGGGGGAGGAGCCAGTGCACACCAGGTAGTCCTAAAGCTTTACTTTTGTGCCCAGTCTCCTGCGGAGCCGCTATTCCCCATGGTCCTTACGGAGTTCCCAGCATCCACTAGGACGTCAGAGAAATAATAGATGATTTGCATATCACTGATGACTCATCTGTCCCTGACACGAGAGTACACATGTTTAAGGGGAAGAAAGCTGAGGTAAATTTCCCTCCTCTCATGAGGAAAAAGAGCGGGAATCTCCAGACAAGAGACGGCAGCTTCCCACAAGAGAATTCTCAGGCTGTATCCTTTCCCCACTAGGGCCAGGATATGTTGAGAATCTTCCCCTGGGGTGTCCTGTTTGCACAGACGGTAGCACTTGCTATTCTCAGGGATCCTGCAGATAGCGTGCACATTCTAGTATACTACCCAGACCGGCGATTGTGTCGGGACTCGGCATGGGTTTATAGCGCTGTGGCAGCGTGGACAGGTACCTTATCAGCAGAGATGAGACCCTAGTATGCAATATAAATATATTAAAAATGCTGTCTTAAGTGATATATATATAGTTATAAAGCATGCCCAAAGAGACATGAGTATACTGGGTCCTAGAGTCAAAGCTATGTCGATCTCTGCTTGACGTGTCCTGTAGAATATGCATTGGACAGATGATGCCGACTTAAGAGGCATATGGAAGGCTGAGGATTGTGTGGAGAAGGGTTCTCGGGCCTGGTCTCCACAGCTATAGCTGGTAATTCTGCTAGTTTGCCTTATATTCCTGCACAGCCTAAGAAAGCACGACATTATTAAATGCAGCCTTTCGTATAAAGAAACAAGAAACTCTGAGGGGCGTCCTTTCTTGTCAGAGCCGGGCAGCTAGATCCCAGGAACAGAAGTCCTCCCCGGCCCCTACAAAAATCCACCAATGTCGCTGGGGCTCCACAGGCGGAGCTAGGCCCGGTGGGGACACGCCTTCGTAAGTTCAGCCACAAGTGGGTTCACTCCCTGTTCGATCCCTGGGCAATAGATATTGTGTCTCAGGGATACAAGCTGGACTGTGAGAAGATGCCCCCTCACCGACGGCCCTGCGGACTTCCCCCCAAGAGAGGGAGCCAGTGTTATCTGCAATTCACAAATTGTATCTTTAACAGGTGGTGGTCAAGGGTCCCCTCCTTCAACAAGAGGGTGTTATTATTAGACCATGTTGTAATCCCGAAACCAGACGGTTCGGTCAGACCCATATTGAATTAAAAATCCCTGAACATATACCTGAGAAGGTTCAAGTTCAAGATGGAATCGCTAAGAGCGGTCAGTGCAAGCCTAAAAACGGGGAGACTTTATTGTGAATCGGGACATAAGGGATGCATACCTTCAGGTCCTTATTTATCCACCTCATTAGGCGTACCTCAGAATTGCGGTACGGGATTGTCATTACCAATTTCAGATGTTGCCGTTTGGTCTCTCCACGGCCCCAAGAATATTCACCATGGTAATGGCGGATATGATTGTGCTCCTGCGGAAGCAAGGTGTCACTATTATCACGTACTTGGACGATCTCCTCATAAAAGCGAGATCAAGAGAGCAGTTGCTGAACAGCGTATCACTTTCTCTGGAAGTGTAACGGCAACACGGCTGGATTCTATATATTCCAAAGTCGCATTTGTTTCCTACAGCTCATCTGCCTCTCCTAGGCATGATCCTAGACACAGACCAGAAAAGGGTTATCTCCCGATAGAGAGAGCTCAGGAGCTCATGACACTGGTCAGGAATCTATTAAAACCAAAACAGATGTCAGTGCATCACTGCACTCGAGTCCTGGGAAGGATGGTGGCATCATACGAGGCCATCCCCTTAGGCAGGTTCCATGTGAGGACCTTCCAATGGGACTTACTGGACAAGTGGTCCGGATCACCTCTTCAGATGCATCGGTTAATCACCCTATCCCCCAGGGCCAGGGTGTCTCTCCTGTGGTGGCTGCAGAGTGCTCACCTTCTCGAGGGCCGCAGATTCGGCATTCAGGACTGGATCCTGGTGACCACGGATGCAAGCCTCCGAGGGTGGGGGGCAGTTACACAGGGAAGAAATTTCCAAGGTCTGTGGTCAAGTCAACTGACTTGCCTTCACATCAATATCCTGGAACTAAGGGCCATATACAACGCCCTAAGTCAAGTGGAGATCCTACTTCGCGACCAACCGGTTCTGATCCAGTCAGACCGCAGGGGTTCATGTAAACCGCCAAGGCAGCACAAGGAGCAGGGTGGCGAGGGTAGAAGCCACAAGAATTCTTCGCTTGAGAATCAAGTAAGCGCACTGTCAGCAGTGTTCGTTCCGGGAGTGGACATCTGGGAAGCAGACTTCCTCAGCAGGCACGACCTCCACCCGGAAAAGTGGGGACTTCATCAGGAAGTCTTCACGCAGTTTGCAAATTGATGGGAACTGCCTAAGGTGGACTAGATGGCGTCCCACCTCAATAAAAAGCTAAAAAAGGTTTTACGCCGGGTCAAGGGACCCTCAGGTGATAGCTGTGGTCGCACTAGTAACACTGTGGGTGTTCCAGTCGGTCTCTGTATTTCCTCCTCTTCCTCTCATACCCAAGGGCTGAGAATTGTAATAAAAGGAGGAGTGAAAACAATATTCTTTGCTCCGAATTGGCCAAGAAGGACTCGGTACCTGGAGCTGCAGGAAATGCTCTCAGAGGACTCAGGGCTTCTGCCTCTCAGACAGGACATGTTGCAACATGGGGCCCTGTCTGTTCCAAAATTTACCGCGGCTGCATTTGACGGCATGGTGGTTGAACGCCGGATCCTAGCGGAAAAGGGCATTCCGGATGCAGTTATTCCTACGCTGATAAAGGCTAGGAAAGACGTGACAGCAAGACTTTTTCACTGTATATGGCGAAAATAGGTTGCTTGGTGTGAGGCCGGGAAGGCCCTACAGAGGAATTCCAGCGGGGTCGATTCCTGCACTTCCTACAGTCAGGAGTGACTGTGGGCCTAAAATTAGGATCCATAAAGGTCAAGATTTCGGCCCTATACATTTTCTCTAAAAATGAACTGGCTTCACTGCCTGAAGTTCAGACGTTGTTCCGGGGGTGCTGCATATTCAGCCTCCTTTTGTGCCACCGGTGGCACCTTGGGATCTTAACGTTGTGTTGGATTTCCTGAAATCCCACTGGTTTGAGCCACTTAAGACCATGGAGCTAAAATATCTCACGTGGAAAGTGGTCATGCTATTGGCCTTAGCTTCGGCTAGGCGTGTGTCAGTATTGGCGGTTTTGTCATGTAAAAACCCTTATCTGATCTTCCATATGGACAGGGCAGAATTGAGAACTCGTCCCCAATTTCTTCCTAGGGTGCTATCATCGTTTCATTTGAACCAGCCTATTGTCGTGCCTGCGGCTACTAGGGACTTGGAGGATTCCAAGTTGCTGGACGTAGTCCGGGCTTTGAAAATTTATGTTTCCAGAAAGGCGGGAGTCAGAAAGTCTGACTCGCTGCTTATTCTGTATGCAGCCAACAAGGTTGGCGCTCCTGCTTCGAAGCAGACTATTGTTCGCTGGATCTATAGCACGATTCAGCTGGTTCACTCTGCGGCTGGATTGTCGCATCCAAAATGGTGAAAGCCCATTCCACAAGGAAGGTGGGCTCTTCTTGGGCGGCTGCCCGAGGGGTCTCGGCTTTACAGCTTTGCCGAGCTGCTACTTGGTCGGGGTCAAACAAGTTTGCTAAGTTCTACAGGTTTGATACCCTGGCTGAGGAGGACCTTGAGTTTGCTCATGCGGTGCTGCAGAGTCATCCGCACTCTCCCGCCCGTTTGGGAGCTTTGGTATAATCCCCATGGTCCTTACGGAATTTCCAGCATCCACTAGGACGTCAGAGAAAATAAGAATTTACTCACCGGTAATTCTATTTCTCGTAGTCCGTAGTGGATGCTGGGCGCCCGTCCCAAGTGCGGACTCTCTGCAATACATGTATATAGTTATTGCTTAACTAAAGGGTTATTGTTAGGAGCCATCTGTTACTGAGGCTCAGTTGTTGTTCATACTGTTAACTGGGTATGGTTATCACAAGTTGTACGGTGTGATTGGTGTGGCTGGTATGAGTCTTACCCTGGATTCCAAATCCTTTCCTTGTTGTGTCAGCTCTTCCGGGCACAGTTTCCTTAACTGAGGTCTGGAGGAGGGGCATAGAGGGAGGAGCCAGTGCACACCAGATAGTACCTAATCTTTCTTTTAGAGTGCCCAGTCTCCTGCGGAGCCCGTCTATTCCCCATGGTCCTTACGGAGTTCCCAGCATCCACTACGGACTACGAGAAATAGAATTACCGGTGAGTAAATTCTTATTTTTTGAAATGCACAAATCTACACTACAACCTATAGCAACCAATTTAGATTATTTCATCTGTCTAATGGTGGGTACACAATATTGCTCATTTTTACTCTCCTGAGCGATATTGTTTACATTATCGCCCATTGTGTATGCTGCCAGTGATGGCCAGCTCCACTGTTGCCAGTACATGCAGCTCAATCTGACTATATCTTCAGGTGCTGCATGTACTGGTCAGCAGCGGCATGACGTCACTATGTGATATCGCTTGCGATATCAGTGGACCGGCCCGAGAGGGGAAAAACTATGCGATATAGCTTATAGAGGGTGTACCCACCATAATGTACATTACACAATAAAGCTGGATGCTATCTAAATTTGGAAAACAACAATACAGTATTTACATGAATTGCATAATAAATTGCAAAATAATAAGTTATCCAAGAAATGAAAAAGCAGAAATGATAAATGATGTAATTTTTTCCAAACCTATAGATCATCAAACCATGTCTCACATCCTCTATTACTCTTGGAATTGGGATAAATAGATTCATGTGACATCCTCTTCAATTTTTTAAATTAAGAAGTGGTGAGTAGTCATGGTTTTAGATCCCACACCATAAGTAATATATATTTGGAAAAAAAATCAGACTTTGTTTTACTGTAGTGCCTGAGTGTGCGTCCTGACCCCTAAATCTGCTCCTGTGAGGCCACCACACCTCTTACAGTGAAAAAAGTTAAGCAACTGAAAAAAGTAAAACCAATCATTTACTCAATAACCGGTTAATTGTATCTTATGTGTGTAGGAGTTGAAAAACGTAATGTTGGCTGTGTGTATGCATTTTAACCATCTCAAGACTGTAAGTTTTGACAAGTAGGGCCCTGCGCTTTGTCTTATGTCTGCATCTTGGGGGTTATTAAAGTTTGTTAGCAAAACAAAAAAGTTAGCAATTGGGCAAAACCATGTTGAACTACAGGTGGGGCATATGTAACATTTGCAGAGAGATTTGAATTTTGGTGAGTTATATTGTATCTGTGCAGGGTAAATACTGGCTGCTTTATTTTTACACTGCAATTTAGATTTCAGTTTGAACACACCCCACCCAAATCTAACTCTCTCTGCACATGTTACATCTGCCCCACCTGCAGTGCACATGGTTTTGTCCAATTGCCAACTTCGGTTTTGCTCAATTGCTAAAAAAAAAAATTTGGGTTTGCTAACAAACGTAAGGCCCCTTGTCACTAATGCGCTACAACATCAAGATGTCGCACTTATGACATCATGATGTTGCACACAGGGGATGGGACCGGCAGTTCCGTTAAGAACTGTGCTGAACAGTGCGTCCTGAGGACGCTCTGTTTGGTGGGACTGCAGGGTGCCCGTTTCGTGCAGCAGTGATGATCCTGGCTGAAGGGCGCTGTTCCAGGCACCCTGCTAGCCAGAAGTAAGGGTCGTGGGGCAGCAACAGTGTAACTCAAAGAGCCTTTTGCTCTGTGCTGTCGCACATGTCACACACGCCTAGCTACAGCCCTGTGGCCTACTGGAGCAAGAGGACATTTTAGATGTGAAGACCATCTAACCAGGTGTTTGGAAGTGTGGAGATGAAAATGCCGGATTTAGAGAAAACTTGGAAAGACCATGGGCTAAATGTAATAGACTGCGAGAAGCAGGAAGTATGGGATTTCGTGCAAGTCTGGACGGATTTTTAAAGCAGCAATCATTTACACAACCAATTTGATTTTACCGTGAAAATGATTGGCGCTTAAAAAAAATCAGGCCAGACTCATAGGGCCTAATTCAGACCTGATCGCTAGACTGTGTTTTCGTACAGCGGGCGATCAGGTCTAAACTGCGCATGCAGGCGCATCGCACAGGTACAATGCGGATCGCCGCTCAGCGACGGGTTTGTGCAAAGGATCCATTCGCATGGGCGTTCGCAAGGAGATTGACAGGAAGAAGGCATTTGTGGGTGGCAACTGACCGTTTTCTGGGAGTGTTTGGAAATACGCAGGCGTGTCCATGCGTTTGCAGGGAGGGATCCTGAGGTCAATTCCGGCCACGGACAGGCTGAAGTTTTCTCAGCGGCTGAGTAAGTCCCTGGCTAACAGCAGACAGATCCCAATTTCAGAGAATTGGTCACACGTGTTTGCAAAGACATGTTTAGCTGCTGAGCCGTGCCAAGACTTCTCCAATATCAGCAGTCCTAACACTACATAATAGCAGTGCCCACATAGGGCCATGTGATTTGTCTACAGTAAGGCCTCATGATAAATGCTCATACTAAAACGTCCTGGACTACTCAGAGTCTGCACAAGATCTGTTTGTACAGCTCTGCTACACATGCGTTCGCACACTTGCTAAGCGAAAATACCCTCCCCTATGGGCGGCGACTATGCGAACACAGGACTGCAAAAAAAACCCTAGCAAGCGAACAAGTCTGAATTAGCCCCCAAATCCTGTACTTCCTGCCTCTCCCAGGCTACTGCATTTAGCCACACAGATTTTGTTGCACTATAATACAGTTTCAGGAGCCATGGAAACAAATTATTTGAGTTAATTTATTTCTTATGAAAAAAACTATTTTCATTTAGAGCTTTTTCAGCTAGCCCTCTGGTTTTAAAGAACAGCTTAACAGCGCTAATTGATGGATTGCTGTGTAAGAATGAATGATTAAGTCTAAACTACAATATGTGCCCAATCTCACTCATACTGGCTGGAACATACATAGGGGTAGCCTTATGTGAAATACAGTATGCCCCCTTAATAGTGAATAGTTATTGTCAACAGACAATGACTAATAGAATACAAAAAAAAAATTCCACAGATGTGGTGGGATATCTCCCCCACCTTGTGTTAAATAAAAAATAAAAAAACAATGGTCTTGTCTGATTAACACATTATTCACATAGTAAGCGTTTATACAATGAAAATGAGTCATTTGGGAAATTTGGATTACTGCTGAAGCATGTACTACAAAGTGCTTATGGTGTTCATATAATAAATAATTCACATTTGCTTTTATTGTACTTTCTAGAAATTTCAAAAAGATAAAACATTTTGGTCACATTTTATTTTGCAATAAAAGGAGCAAAAACACCAATGCTGTACATTTTCATGTGTAGCATCCATGCCCTGAGTCCACCAGCAAAGGTATAGATTGGACAGATACTCCATTGACTTCCTGCACTTGATGCTGGCCAGCCTTGTCAGGGTGGTCGCCAGCAAACATGCACAGTTCTCTGAGAACCGCACATCCCTCAATAATGTACCACAAGGAGAGTGGCTTGTGATCAATTTGTGAGGCTCCTGTTGCGTTGTGGCCCTGGGAGTCAGGAATCTGTTTGCTATAGCAACATGCAGCCAATGGACAATACTACAGGAAAGTAAGAGCATTTGGCAAGAAAAATAAGTCTACTCACTGCATTCAAAATGGGGTTGGAGAAAACCACTAAGGGCCCTACTCATTAGACGATGCGCCGCAGAGGTGCCCGACGGCCGAAACGGCCGACGAGCGACCCGGCGGCGGGGGGGCAGTGACGGGGGGAGTGAAGTTTCTTCACTCCCCCCGTCACGCGGCTGCATTGAAGTGCAGGCAAATATGGACGAGATCGTCTATATTGGCCATCATGCACAGCCGACGGGAGACCAGCGATGAACGAGCGCGGGGACGCGCATCGTTCATCGCTGGAGTCTCCACACTGAAAGATATGAACGAGATCGTTCATATCTTTCAGAAAATCGGCAAGTGTGTAGGGCCTATAAGAAAGAAGTCTAGAGATGAGCGCCGGAAATTTTTCGGGTTTTGTGTTTTGGTTTTGGGTTCGGTTCCGCGGCCGTGTTTTGGGTTCGACCGCGTTTTGGCAAAACCTCACCGAATTTTTTTTGTCGGATTCGGGTGTGTTTTGGATTCGGGTGTTTTTTTCAAAAAACACTAAAAAACAGCTTAAATCATAGAATTTGGGGGTCATTTTGATCCCAAAGTATTATTAACCTCAAAAACCATAATTTACACTCATTTTCAGTCTATTCTGAATACCTCACACCTCACAATATTATTTTTAGTCCTAAAATTTGCACCTAGGTCGCTGGATGACTAAGCTAAGCGACCCTAGTGGCCGACACAAACACCGGGCCCATCTAGGAGTGTCACTGCAGTGTCACGCAGGATGTCCCTTCCAAAAAACCCTCCCCAAACAGCACATAACGCAAAGAAAAAAAGAGGCGCAATGAGGTAGCTGTGTGAGTAAGATAAGCGACCCTAGTGGCCGACACAAACACCGGGCCCATCTAGGAGTGGCACTGCAGTGTCACGCAGGATGTCCCTTCCAAAAAACCCTCCCCAAACAGCACATGACGCAAAGAAAAATTAAAGAAAAAAGAGGTGCAAGATGGAATTGTCCTTGGGCCCTCCCACCCACCCTTATGTTGTATAAACAGGACATGCACACTTTAACCAACCCATCATTTCAGTGACAGGGTCTGCCACACGACTGTGACTGAAATGACGGGTTGGTTTGGACCCCCACCAAAAAAGAAGCAATTAATCTCTCCTTGCACAAACTGGCTCTACAGAGGCAAGATGTCCACCTCATCATCATCCTCCGATATATCACCGTGTACATCCCCCTCCTCACAGATTATCAATTCGTCCCCACTGGAATCCACCATCTCAGCTCCCTGTGTACTTTGTGGAGGCAATTGCTGCTGGTCAATGTCTCCACGGAGGAATTGATTATAATTCATTTTAATGAACATCATCTTCTCCACATTTTCTGGATGTAACCTCGTACGCCGATTGCTGACAAGGTGAGCGGCGGCACTAAACACTCTTTCGGAGTACACACTTGTGGGAGGGCAACTTAGGTAGAATAAAGCCAGTTTGTGCAAGGGCCTCCAAATTGCCTCTTTTTCCTGCCAGTATAAGTACGGACTGTGTGACGTGCCTACTTGGATGCGGTCACTCATATAATCCTCCACCATTCTTTCAATGGTGAGAGAATCATATGCAGTGACAGTAGACGACATGTCCGTAATCGTTGTCAGGTCCTTCAGTCCGGACCAGATGTCAGCATCAGCAGTCGCTCCAGACTGCCCTGCATCACCGCCAGCGGGTGGGCTCGGAATTCTGAGCCTTTTCCTCGCACCCCCAGTTGCGGGAGAATGTGAAGGAGGAGATGTTGACAGGTCGCGTTCCGCTTGACTTGACAATTTTCTCACCAGCAGGTCTTTCAACCCCAGCAGACTTGTGTCTGCCGGAAAGAGAGATCCAAGGTAGGCTTTAAATCTAGGATCGAGCACGGTGGTCAAAATGTAGTGCTCTGATTTCAACAGATTGACCACCCGTGAATCCTTGTTAAGCGAATTAAGGGCTCCATCCACAAGTCCCACATGCCTAGCGGAATCGATCCGTGTTAGCTCCTCCTTCAATGTCTCCAGCTTCTTCTGCAAAAGCCTGATGAGGGGAATGACCTGACTCAGGCTGGCAGTGTCTGAACTGACTTCACGTGTGGCAAGTTCAAAGGGCATCAGAACCTTGCACAACGTTGAAATCATTCTCCACTGCACTTGAGACAGGTGCATTCCACCTCCTATATCGTGCTCAATTGTATAGGCTTGAATGGCCTTTTGCTGCTCCTCCAACCTCTGAAGCATATAGAGGGTTGAATTCCACCTCGTTACCACTTCTTGCTTCAGATGATGGCAGGGCAGGTTCAGTAGTTTTTGGTGGTGCTCCAGTCTTCTGTACGTGGTGCCTGTACGCCGAAAGTGTCCCGCAATTCTTCTGGCCACCGACAGCATCTCTTGCACGCCCCTGTCGTTTTTTTAAAAATTCTGCACCACCAAATTCAAGGTATGTGCAAAACATGGGACGTGCTGGAATTTGCCCATATTTAATGCACACACAATATTGCTGGCGTTGTCCGATGCCACAAATCCACAGGAGAGTCCAATTGGGGTAAGCCATTCCGCGATGATCTTCCTCAGTTGCCGTAAGAGGTTTTCAGCTGTGTGCGTATTCTGGAAACCGGTGATACAAAGCGTAGCCTGCCTAGGAAAGAGTTGGCATTTGCGAGATGCTGCTACTGGTGCCGCCGCTGCTGTTCTTGCGGCGGGAGTCCATACATCTACCCAGTGGGCTGTCACAGTCATATAGTCCTGACCCTGCCCTGCTCCACTTGTCCACATGTCCGTGGTTAAGTGGACATTGGGTACAACTGCATTTTTTAGGACACTGGTGAGTCTTTTTCTGACGTCCGTGTACATTCTCGGTATCGCCTGCCTAGAGAAGTGGAACCTAGATGGTATTTGGTAACGGGGGCACACTGCCTCAATAAATTGTCTAGTTCCCTGTGAACTAACGGCAGATACCGGACGCACGTCTAACACCAACATAGTTGTCAAGGCCTCAGTTATCCGCTTTGCAGCAGGATGACTGCTGTGATATTTCATCTTCCTCGCAAAGGACTGTTGGACAGTCAATTGCTTACTGGAAGTAGTACAAGTGGGCTTACGACTTCCCCTCTGGGATGACCATCGACTCCCAGCAGCAACAACAGCAGCGCCAGCAGCAGTAGGCGTTACACGCAAGGATGCATCGGAGGAATCCCAGGCAGGAGAGGACTCGTCAGAATTGCCAGTGACATGGCCTGCAGGACTATTGGCATTCCTGGGGAAGGAGGAAATTGACACTGAGGGAGTTGGTGGGGTGGTTTGCGTGAGCTTGGTTACAAGAGGAAGGGATTTACTGGTCAGTGGACTGCTTCCGCTGTCGCCCAAAGTTTTTGAACTTGTCACTGACTTATTATGAATGCGCTGCAGGTGACGTATAAGGGAGGATGTTCCGAGGTGGTTAACGTCCTTACCCCTACTTATTACAGCTTGACAAAGGCAACACACGGCTTGACACCTGTTGTCCGCTTTTCTGTTGAAATACCTCCACACCGAAGAGCTGATTTTTTTGGTATTTTCACAAGGCATGTCAACGGCCATATTCCTCCCACGGACAACAGGTGTCTCCCCGGGTGCCTGACTTAAACAAACCACCTCACCATCAGAATCCTCCTGGTCAATTTCCTCCCCAGCGCCAGCAACACCCATATCCTCCTCATCCTGGTGTACTTCAACACTGACATCTTCAATCTGACTATCAGGAACTGGACTGCGGGTGCTCCTTCCAGCACTTGCAGGGGGCGTGCAAATGGTGGAAGGCGCATGCTCTTCACGTCCAGTGTTGGGAAGGTCAGGCATCGCAACCGACACAATTGGACTCTCCTTGTGGATTTGGGATTTCGAAGAACGCACAGTTCTTTGCGGTGCTTTTGCCAGCTTGAGTCTTTTCAGTTTTCTAGCGAGAGGCTGAGTGCTTCCATCCTCATGTGAAGCTGAACCACTAGCCATGAACATAGGCCAGGGCCTCAGCCGTTCCTTGCCACTCCGTGTGGTAAATGGCATATTGGCAAGTTTACGCTTCTCCTCCGACAATTTTATTTTAGGTTTTGGAGTCCTTTTTTTACTGATATTTGGTGTTTTGGATTTGACATGCTCTGTACTATGACATTGGGCATCGGCCTTGGCAGACGACGTTGCTGGCATTTCATCGTCTCGGCCATGACTAGTGGCAGCAGCTTCAGCACGAGGTGGAAGTGGATCTTGATCTTTCCCTAATTTTGGAACCTCAACATTTTTGTTCTCCATATTTTAATAGGCACAACTAAAAGGCACCTCAGGTAAACAATGGAGATGGATGGATACTAGTATACTTATGGATGGACTGCCGAGTGCCGACACAGAGGTAGCTACAGCCGTGGACTAACGTACTGTGTCTGCTGCTAATATAGACTGGATGATTGATAATGAGATGAAATCAATATATATATGTATGTATATATAATATCACTAGTACTGCAGCCGGACAGGTAGATAATATATTTATTAGGTAATGATGACTGATGACGGACCTGCTGGACACTGTCAGCTCAGCAGCACCGCAGACTGCTACAGTAAGCTACTATACTCTATAGTAGTATGTACAAAGAAGAAAGAAAAAAAAAAAACCACGGGTAGGTGGTATACAATTATGGATGGACTGCCGAGTGCCGACACAGAGGTAGCTACAGCCGTGGACTAACGTACTGTGTCTGCTGCTAATATAGACTGGATGATTGATAATGAGATGAAATCAATATATATATGTATGTATATATAATATCACTAGTACTGCAGCCGGACAGGTAGATAATATATTTATTAGGTAATGATGACTGATGACGGACCTGCTGGACACTGTCAGCTCAGCAGCACCGCAGACTGCTACAGTAAGCTACTATACTATAGTAGTATGTACAAAGAAGAAAGAAAAAAAAAAACCACGGGTAGGTGGTATACAATTATGGATGGACTGCCGAGTGCCGACACAGAGGTAGCTACAGCCGTGGACTAACGTACTGTGTCTGCTGCTAATATAGACTGGATGATTGATAATGAGATGAAATCAATATATATATGTATGTATATATAATATCACTAGTACTGCAGCCGGACAGGTAGATAATATATTTATTAGGTAATGATGACTGATGACGGACCTGCTGGACACTGTCAGCTCAGCAGCACCGCAGACTGCTACAGTAAGCTACTATACTCTATAGTAGTATGTACAAAGAAGAAAGAAAAAAAAAACCACGGGTAGGTGGTATACAATTATGGATGGACTGCCGAGTGCCGACACAGAGGTAGCTACAGCCGTGGACTAACGTACTGTGTCTGCTGCTAATATAGAGTCTAGACTGGATGATAAATTATTGATAATGAGATGAAATCAATATAATATCACTAGTACTGCAGCCGGACAGGTACTATATATATTTATTATGTAATGACTGATGACGGACCTGCTGGACACTGTCAGGTCAGCACAGCACCGCAGACTGCTACAGTAAGCTACTATAGTAGTATGTATAAAGAAGAATGAAAAAAAAAAAAAACACGGGTAGGTGGTATACAATATTATATATATATATATATATATATATATATATTATATACAATTATATATATATATACCGTATATACTCGAGTATAAGTCGACCCGAATATAAGCCGAGGCACCTAATTCTACCACAAAAACCTGGGAAAACTTATTGACTCGAGTATAAGCCTAGGGTGGGAAATGCAGCTCTAGCCGTACACAGCCCTCAGTGCCAGATATGCCCTCATAGTGCCAGATATGCCCCCACAGTGCTGCCAGATATGCCCCCACAGTGCTGCCAGATATGCCCCCACAGTGCTGCCAGATATGCCCCCACAGTGCTGCCAGATATGCCCCCACAGTGCTGCCAGATATGCCCCCACAGTGCTGCCAGATATGCCCCCACAGTGCTGCCAGATATGCCCCCACAGTGCTGCCAGATATGCCCCCACAGTGCTGCCAGATATGCCCCCACAGTGCTGCCAGTTATGCCCCCACAGTGCTGCCAGATATGCCCCCACAGTGCTGCCAGATATGCCCCCACAGTGCTGCCAGTTATGCCCCCACAGTGCTGCCAGTTATGCCCCCACAGTGCTGCCAGATATGCCCCCACAGTGCTGCCAGATATGCCCCCACAGTGCTGCCAGATATGCCCCCACAGTGCTGCCAGATATGCCCCCACAGTGCTGCCAGATATGCCCCCACAGTGCTGCCAGATATGCCCCCACAGTGCTGCCAGATATGCCCCCACAGTGCTGCCAGTTATGCCCCCACAGTGCTGCCAGATATGCCCCCACAGTGCTGCCAGATATGCCCCCACAGTGCTGCCAGTTATGCCCCCACAGTGCTGCCAGTTATGCCCCCACAGTGCTGCCAGATATGCCCCCACAGTGCTGCCAGATATGCCCCCACAGTGCTGCCAGATACGTTCCCTCCCCAAGTGCCAGGTATGCCCCACAGTGCTGTTACTTACCCCTCCGTCGATCCCGCGCTGTCTTCTGGAGGGACACGAAGCACACAGCGTGCGCGGCTCTCCTGTGTCCCTCCTGCATCTTCGGCGGCCGCGGCGGGTCTATTATAGGAAGTGCCGGTTCGTGATCAGAGGTCACGAACGGGTATTTCCTGTAATAGAACCGCCGCTGCTGCCGCCGGAGATGCAGGAGGGACACAGGAGCGCCGCGCGCTGTGCGCTCCATGTCCCTCCTTCACACTGCTCTGCCTCTGCCTGCACTGACTCGAGTATAAGCCGAGGTGGCTTTTTCAGCACAAAAAAAAGTGCTGAAAAAGTCGGCTTATACTCGAGTATATACGGTATATATATATATATATATTAAACTGGTGGTGATTGATTATTAAACTGGTGGTCACTTCAGGACAGGTCACGTTGCAACTTGCAACTAGTACTCCGAGGCCTAAGCAGACAATCACAAAATATATTATTATACTGGTGGTCAGTGTGGTCACAACAATGGCAGTGTGGCACTGACTCTGGCAGCAAAAGTGTGCACTGTACGTTATATGTACTCCTGAGTCCTGCTCTCAGACTCTAACTGCTCCCCACTGTCAGTGTCTCCCCCACAAGTCAGATAATACACTTACAGTCACACTATCTAATCTATAAATATCACTTCAGCAAGTAGTATAGTAGTATACAGTAGTACTCCTCCTAATAATGCTCCCCGAAAATACTGTGTCTCTCTCTTCTCTAAACGGAGAGGACGCCAGCCACGTCCTCTCCCTATGACTCTCAATGCACGTGTGAAAATGGCGGCGACGCGCGGCTCCTTATATAGAATCCGAGTCTCGCAATAGAATCCGAGCCTCGCGAGAATCCGACAGCGTGATGATGACGTTCGGGCGCGCTCGGGTTAGCCGAGCAAGGCGGGAAGATCCGAGCCTGCTCGGACCCGTGTAAAAAACCTGAAGTTCGGGCGGGTTCGGATTCAGAGGAACCGAACCCGCTCATCTCTAGAAAGAACACATTTGTAACAGTCAATTTGCCTGAATAATATATTTGACAGTGTCCTGCATGAGATACTGTATGTGCAAAATGTGGAGTCATTTCTTAGGTGTATGTAATATGCTTTGACAACAGACTGATCTAGGGGTATAAAGTGCTGAGTCAAACATGACACCTAAAGAGCAGGTTTGTGGGTAGGAATGAGAACCAGGAGAGGGCAGTGTCTGTTGGCACATAAGATACTTGAGAAAGCATAGTAGAGCAATTGTGGCCACCATGTTTCCAGAGATCTGTGGCTGCACCTGCATGATAGATCCTGGAGCTGTTCCAGAGTCTACTCAGTGAATGCATCAGCCAGAGGGGAGTGCCTGCATGCGACTGCACAAAGGTCCCCTCCTCTGCTAGGAAATTGAGCATTTGTAAGGTCAAGGAGAATTATAAGCATGTACTGGCCTTTAGAATTATTGATCATCTTTGATCATATTACTGAACGCCTTAGTCAGTGCAGTGTCTGTAGATTGTGAGACTAATTTAGAATTGGACCCAAGTCCGATTTTTCTCACGGCACATGTCTCTGAGCCGAGTATACCTAAATTTGAGGGACTACATGTGAGTTGTACACATTTCAGGGGCATCTATATTCTATACTTATGGCGGCAACTGGGTGTAACATAGACTAAGGGGTCAATCCAATTAAGGGGGTCATTCCGACCTGTTCGAACGCTGCCATTTTTCGCAGCGCAGCGATCAGGTCACTACTGCGCATCGTACGAGTACAAAGGGGATCGTTGCTGAGCAATGGATTTAACGAAGAATCCATTTGCAGCCGATCGCAAGGAGATTGACAGGAAGAAGGCATTTATGGGTGTCAACTGACCGTTTTGTGGGAGTGTTTGAGAAAACGCAGGCGTGTCCAAGAGTTTGCAGGGCGGGTGCCTGACGTCAATTCCGGGACCAGACAGAAGTGATCGCAGCGGCTGCGTAAGTTCAGACCCACTCAGAAACTGCACAAAATGTGTTTGCAGACCTCTGTTTGCAAAGCAAAAATACACTCCCCTATAGGCGGCGACTATCTGATCGCAGCGCTGCAAATAGTAGCTAGCGAGCGATCAACTCGGAATGACCCGCTAAGTGCAAGTTGGCTTGTGGTTTGCTATCCAATTTAGCTTAGTGAACAATGGGGGTCATTCCGAGTTGTTCGCTCGGTAAAAATCTTCGCATCGCAGCGATTTTCCGCTTAATGCGCATGCGCAATGTCCGCACTGCGACTGCGCCAAGTAAATTTGCTATGCACTTAGGAATTTTACTCACGGCATTTTCATCGTTCTGGCGATCGTAATGTGATTGACAGGAAATGGGTGTTACTGGGCGGAAACAGGCCGTTTTATGGGCGTGTGGGAAAAAACGCTACAGTTTCCGGAAAAAACGCAGGAGTGGCTCGAGAAACGGGGGAGTGTCTGGGCGAACGCTGGGTGTGTTTGTGACGTCAAACCAGGATCGACAAGCAGTGAAATGATCGCAGATGTCGAGTAAGTCTGAAGCTACTCAGAAACTGCTACGAGGTGTGTAATCGCAATATTGCGAATACATCGTTCGCAATTTTAAGATGCTAAGATTCACTCCCAGTAGGCGGCGGCTTAGCATGAGCAAATCTGCTAAAATTCACTTGCGAGCGAACAACTCGGAATGACCCCATTTGCTTTTTCAAAGGAAATTTTGTGGGTTTTTTGTGCACACCCCATTTTCAATGAGTCTAAATTGGGATAAAAATTATTTTATTACTTTAAAAAATGTTTTGCACAAATCAGCAATCTGAAATCTTTTAATAGGTTCTAGTACTTTTCTTACAACCAATAACAGCCTTCTAACAGCCTATATGATTCTGCCAACAAAGTTGTCACTTTTTGGGGTTCGGGAAGGTCTTCCTACTTTTAAATTATTGTAGAAAATTTGTACACCCTTGCTGCTGCTACTACAGCAAATTGGCATTTCTACTTGGATTTCACATTTCTTTGGTATGTGCATTCGTGCAAAGTCTTCGAGTTTCAGGAAACAAACTTATATTCGCAGGCTCGCACCTAGGCCCTCATTCCGAGTTGATCGCTAGCTATGGATTTTTGAAGCGCAGCGATTATGGCAGAACGGGGCTAATCTGCGCATGCGTATGTACCTCAATTTCGCACGCGCATCATACGGGTACAATGAGCATCGTGGTTTTGCACAGGTTCTAGCGACGCTTTCAGTCGCACTGGCGGACACAAGGAGATTGACAGGAAGTGGGAGTTTCTGGGTGTCAACTGACCGTTTTCTGGGAGTATTTGGAAAAACGCAGGCGTGGCCGGGCGTTTGCTGGGTGGGTATCTGGCGTCATTACCACGTCACTTGTCGCAGCAATCATCGAACAAAATAAGTAACTACAGGGCTTGTCTTGTTCTGCACAAAATGTGTTTGCAGGCGCTCTGCTGCACAGGTGTTCGCACCCTTGCTATGCTAAAATACACTCCCCCGTGGGTGGCGACTATGCGTTTGCACGGCTGCTAAAAGTAGCTAGCGAGTGAACAACTCGGAATGAGGGCCCTAATTGGATTAAGCCCTAAAAGGAGATTTATGGTAGACTTAACATAGTTAAATCTCTTTCTGTGAGGTACACTAGAATCCACAGGGAATAACATCGGGGTGTAGAGTTGGATCTTGATCCGAGGCACCAACAGGCTAAAGTTTTGACTGTTCCCAGGATGCATTGCACCGACTCCTCTATAACCCCGCCTCCAGGCACTGGAGCTCAGTTTCGTTAACCAGTCCAATGCAGTAGCAGGTAAAAGAGACGGCAGATGTTAATCACATAGAACCACATTCTCACGACAGGAAAAGGGACCCGCGGCTAATGCCATACAAACCCAAAGTAGCTAAGTGCATCAGGGTGGGCGCCCTGTGAAATCCAGAAAGAGATTTAACTATGGTAAGTCCACCATAAATCTCCTTTTCTGCAGTGGGGTACACTGGTATTCCACAGGGAATAACAGGGGGGATGTTCTAAAGCAGTTCCTCATTGGAGGGGACGCACTGCATTGGGTACAAGAACCCGGCGTCCAAATGAAGCATTCTGGGAGGCGGAAGTATCAAAGGCACAGAACTCGATGAACGTGTTCACTGAGGACCATGTAGCCGCCTTGCACAATTGTTCAGCGGATGCGCCACGGCGGGCCGCCCAAGAAGGTCCAACAGACAGAGTAGAATGGCTTTGATAGCAGCAGGACTTGGGAGACCAGTCTGCGCTTAGGCTTGTGCAATCAACATTCTAATCCTTCTAGGATTAGAATGTCTGCTTATTCGCAGGCCAGCCACGTTTGTGAAAACCAAAAAAAAAAGTACAAAAAGGGTATCTGACCTCCTGAGATAGGCAGTCTTCTCTACGTAAATACGGAGAGCCCGTGCCACATCCAAAGACCGCTCTTTGGAGGACAAACCAGAAGAGATAAAGGCCAGAACCACAATCTCTTGGTTAAGATGAAAAGATGATACCACCTTAGGTAGATAACCAGGGCGAGTTTGAAGAACTGCCCAGTCATGGTGAAAAATCAGAAAGGGTGGACGACAGGACAAAGCGCCTAAGTCCGACACCCTCCTAGCAGAGGCAATAGCCAGCAGAAACACATCCTTAAGCATAAGATGTTTAAGGTCCACAGACTCAAGAGGTTCAAATGGAGACTCTTGTAGGGCATTCAAAATAATAGACAGATCCCATGGAGCCACCAGAAGGACATAGGGAGGCTGAATCCATAAAACACCCTGAGTGAAAGTATGAACGTCAAGGAGAGACGTAATTTTAATCTGAAACCACACCGACAAGGCAGATATATGAACCTTGAGAGAGGCTATACGAAGGCCTAAATCCAGGCCCTGTTGCAGAAAAGCCAAAAGTCTGGAAATATTGAAAGTATATGCATCATAATTCTTACCAGCACACCAGGTAAAGTAAGAATTCCAGACCCTATGATAAATCCGTGCAGAGGCCGGCTTATGGGCTTTCAACATAGTTTTAATAACTGCTTCAGAGAATCCCTTGGCCCTCAGGAGTGAAGCTTCAAGAGCCACGCCATCAAAGCCAGACTGGCCAGATCTGGATAGACACAAGGGTCCTGAACGAGGAGGTCTGGGTGTTGAGGAAGTAGAAGAGGACGCTCTATCAAGAGACGCTGCAGGTGTGAGAACCAATGCTATCTGGGCCACGCTGGAGCGACTAGAAGTAGTATTCCTCTTTCTTGCTTGAACTTCTGCAGTACCCTAGAGGGAACATGTATGGCAGCCGAAAGCTCCATGGAATTGCCTGTGCATCCACGAACGCTTCTTGAGGATCACTTGTCCTTGATCCGAAGACCGGAACCTTGTGTCGAGACGCCATCAGGTCTACATCTGGTAGGCCTCACTTGTCCACTAGGAGTTGAAAGACTTCTGGATGAAGACTCCACTCTCCGTCGTGAACATCCTGACGACTGAGGAAATCCGCTTCCCAGTTGAGGACTCCGGGAATGAACACTGCCGATATTGCTGGCAGATGGCGTTCCACCCAACGGAGGATCTTTGATACTTACAGCATTGCCATGAGGCTTCGAGTGCCGCCTTGATGATTTATGTACGCCACCATGGTGGCGTTGTCTGATTGTACTTGAACAGGCCTGTTCTGTACTAGAGGCAGGGCCAGTGTCAACGCATTGAACACTGCCTGCAATTCCAGAATGCTTATCGGGACGAGAGACTCCTCCCTGGTCCACCGAGCCTGGAGTGTTGCTCCTACACAGCGCCCCAACCCCGCAGACTGGCATTTTTTTGTCAGGAGGACCCAGTTGGAGATCCAGAAGGGATGGCCCTTGCTCAACTGTTGGTCCTGTAGCCACCAGCTCAGTGAAAGACGAACCTCCGGAGTCAAGGAGATCATTTGAGACCTGATCCAATGAGGCAGGCCGTCCCACTTGGAAAGGATTCATCTCTGCAGAGGGCGGGAATGAAATTGAGCATACTCTACCATGTCAAAAGACGACAACATGAGGCTTAGTACTTGCATCGCCGAGTGTATCGACGCTCTTGGGCGAGAGAGGAAATATCTGATCCTGTCCTGAAGTTTCAGGACTTTCTCTGGAGACAAAAACAAGCGTTGGTTGTGTGTGTCCAGTAGTGCCCCCAGGTGCACCATGCTCCGAGCAGGGACCAGCAAGAACTTTTTCCAGTTGATGAGCCACCCGTGGGCTTGTAGGAATTGGACCGTCAATTCCAGATGACTGAGGAGAACCTCTTGGGAGTTCGCCAGGATCAGCAAGAAGTCCAGATATGGCAAGATCCTGATTCCCTGATGGCGGAGAAGAGCCCTCATCACGGCCATTACCTTGGTGAAAATCCGAGGCGCCGTGGCCAATCCAAAAGGCAGTGCCTGGAATTGATAATGTAGGTTGCCAATAGCAAACCGCAGATATTGCTGATGCGACACGGCAATAGGTATGTGCAGGTAAGCATCCTGTATGTCCAGGGATACCATATAGTCTTCGGGTTCCATGGCCAGTACAATAGAGTGCAGAGTTTCCTCACGGAATTTGGACATTCTCACAAATTTATTCAATGATTTGAGGTTGAGTATAGGCTGAAGGGACCCATTTGGCTTCGGAACTAGAAACAGGGTCGAATAGTATCCCCTGCCTCTCTGAGACAGAGGTACTGGCACTACGACTCCTGTATCCAGGAGAGATTGTACAACCAAGTGGAGAGTTTACGCTTTTAACGGATCCGCAAGGATAACTATTGTGCAAAACTGGCGAGGGGGACATCTCTTGAAAGAGATCGCGTATCCGTGAGAGACAACTTCCCGCATTCAGGCATCTGAAATGGTTGCTAACCATGCCTGGGCAAACTGCAGAAGTTGGCCTCCCACCCTGGGGTCCCCAAGGGGGAGGCTTCCCCTGTCATGCAGCAGGCTTGTCTTGTTTGGTAGCAGGCTGACGGGCGGCCCAGGATTGTTTAGATTTAGGCTTAGTGGTTTTGGAAGCACGAGTCTGGCTTGGATACGCCTGACCCTTTGCTTTTCCAGGAGGTCGAAAGGAACGAAAGGTGGTACTCTTAGCCTTCGGAACAGAAGGATTAGTATTTGGCAGACACGCAGTCTTGGTAGTAGCCAAGTCAGTTACGATCTTGTTCAGATCCTCCCCAAATAGGATGTCTCCCTTAAAAGGGAGCACCTCCAAGGTCTTTTTGGAGTCCAGGTCCACCTTCCAGGACCTCAACCACATAATTTGACGAACCAGGATGGACGTAGTAGATGTCTTGGCCACCATTACACCTGCATCAGAAACCGCCTCCTGAATATAGTGGGAGGCTGTGGTAATATAAGACAGATATTGTCTGGCAGTGTCAGAAAAATCCTGAGGCAGCTCATCCTCAATTGCCTGAACCCATGCTTCAATACCTTTCGCAGCCCAGGAGGCTGCCATAGTGGGTCTATGTACAGCACCAGTGAGGGAGTAAATAGATTTCAGACATCCCTTCACACGCTTATCTGTCGGCTAAGGTGACAGCGGTGACAGGCAGAGTAGATGACACCACAAGACGGGCGACATGAGAGTCCACCGGTGGTGGAGTTTCCCACTTGTTACTCAACTCCGCAGGGATAGGATAATGAGCTAGCATCTTTTTAGACAGGGAAAATTTATTTCCTGGCGACTACCAGGATTCCTGACGTATGTCAATTAAGTGGTCAGAATGTGGTAAGACTACTTTAGCAACCTTCTGACATTTGAACTTATTAGGTTTCCTAGACACAGTAGTAGGCTCAATGTCATCATCTATTTGAAGAATTAACTTAATAGCCTCCACCAGGTCAGGAACATCAACCTGGGTTGTAGATTCCTCATCAGAAGCAACTGTATCAGTGTCTGAAGGATCATCGTCATCAGAAGAATTATCTGAAATATTAGTGGATTGTGAGGAAGAGGGGCGGGGGGTAGACTTTTGTCTAACCAAGGTGTGGTTTAATTGTTGTAACTGGGTAGACAGAGTATCCGCCCAGGGCGGATTAACTTCAGGGACAATATGTGGCTGCAATGGCACAGGAGGTCCCACAGGGGGTACCAAACATGTCACAAGTGTACTCAGCATACTTGAGAATGCTGCCCAAGGTGGGTCTTGATTGGCCACAGGTACCGCAGGTAGACTGGGTGTATGGCATTCAGCGCCTGAACTAGCAGCTAAAACTTCCCCCTCAGGTAAATCCGTGGCACCAGTACTGAAGGATGCAAAAGCGTCCGTGGATTTCCTGCCCTGTGTAGCAGACATTATAGTGAATGAAGCCGTGGGGCGTAACGGCACAATATAGCCAGACAAAAACACAATATCTGCAAAAAAAACCTATGTTATGTGACAGTAAACACAGGACATAAAACAGAGGATCTAAGCAATATGAGGTGACGACTGAAACACACAGTAAAAATACCAAATTGTATATTCTGTGCAACACTATATATATATATATATATATATATATATATATATATATATATATATATATGGAACCCCGGCGCACCTAGCCCCTCAGGGTACAGAGTACAGTGATAGCAATATGTGATATAGGAGAATGGAATCCCACACAACAGCTACAGGCACACTCAGTCACAGGTACAATGCAGAAGTTATTACATATAAACAATAAAACTGCGCTGCACTAGTAAATTACTTATAACTATGTATGAGTATAGATATAACAATGCACAGTAGATACTGGATGTATATCACAGAATACTTGTACCAAATATTCAGCTAGCAGCACACTTGTTCTTAACTAACACTGTCTAAAATGACATGTAGAATACTTAAGTGCCTGTAAAAGCACAGCGCTGATGGAGACAGGTGGCTTTACAGAGGAGACTTAGCCCAGCAGTCCGGAGATCAGCCCAGCTAGTAGTGAAGATGGCGCCAAAATCTCTTCAGGGAGTGAGGAAGAGAGAGAGATGCAGCTCCAGGGCGGGAACACCAGCAGTAGATGGCGCCCGGAGCTGGGGGAGGGCCTACAGGTCAGCGCCTTATCCCCTCTACTGGACTTCACCACTGGGTACTATGGAGCCTATTGTAAATGGATTTTAGTAAATCCGACCTGTGCTCCCTGCACCCTGGTGGATATAGTGGGGTCCCTGTGCAGTACAGTGTCCACGCCAGTGGCGCGGTCCAGCTCCTGGGACCGCGACTGGACTGCGATTTACCGGCGGGTCCCACCTGGGGGACCCTCTTACCTCCTCTCTGATGTGCAGCCACGCGATCCAGGAGACCATCAGCGGTGTGTGCCTGAAGTCCAGTGCATCTCCGCTGCAAGTACCCAGGAACCCGGCCTCGGGAGTATGCAGCGCCGCTGAGGAAGGTGATGGAGCCGCAGCACAGAATGTCAGACTGACATAAATAGTGCAGCGGCCCTTTAAGTCTTCTAAAAAAGCTCTTTTCAGGGCTGCCTAGCGCCGCTCCACCTCTTAGCTGCTTGCCCTGCAGGCACCAACTTACAAAACTGAGCTCCAGTGCCCAGAGGCGGGGTTATAGAGGAGGCATGCAATGCATCCTGGAAACAGTCAAAGCTTTAGCCTGTTGGTGCCTCGGATCAAGATCCAACGCTACACCCCGATATTATTCCCTGTGGAATACCAGTGTACTCCGCTGCAGAAATATTATTGTACGGGCATTATTTACAACACCCGTACAACAATATTGTGGTCATGTTTTATGATTGCAGCCATTAGCACTGGTTTTGCCTTTCACTTTGATCATAAATAATTTGAAATGGTCCTGAACCACCAACCCGAGGCACCCTGAAAGAGCCTTGCACCCCAGGGTGCCTATGCACACAGTTTGATAACCACTGGTATAAGGTAAACGTAGGCAAGGCTTTTAAGGATTATAAAGGTGCTTGGAAAAGATGGGGGGTGGGAACCTGAGATAGAATTGAGATCATTAGAATTGTTTTTCATGACATGAATGAGTACGTGCTTGAATATTGATAAAAAGATACCAGTTAAATTGGGAGGTCACATATGTTAGTTAAGGATGGAATGAGCACAGGATAAAGTGAACAAATGATTTTGGGGGAAAGGGTTGAGTGTCAGTAGAGTAGGAAGATAGGAAGAAGATAGATTCTTCATTTATGTGCCCAAAGGAAGAGATTGGGTCCTGGGGGCTTTAAATGATTTGAGCAAGTTGTTGCTTGGAAAATAGTATACTATTTCATATTGGATAGGGTCAATCTTAAGCAGTGATGTAGGCAGTGGTGTGGGAGTGTTGAGCAGAGATTTGAATGCAGGGGCGTATCTACCCATTGACCAGGATGGCACTAGCCAGGGGCGCCAGGCAAGGAGGGGGCGCCGCCTAGCAGTGCCATCCAGCTGGTAGAATCCAGTAGTACTGTCAGACTTGGTGACTGTCTGTTAGTGCCGGCGCCAGGGCACCGCACCTCACTTGTAATCAGACTCAACATAAACTACAGCTCCCAGCATCCCTTGTTGCCGGGAGCTACGGGAGCTGTAGTTTATTTTGAGTCTGATTGATCACTAGTTCAGTGCTGTGCCACTGGACACCGGCACCGGCAGTAACACACAGTCACAAGGAACAATCCGGATTTAGGGGGACATTTACTAAGCAGTGATAAGAGGGGAGAAGTGAGCCAATGGAGAAGTGCCCATGGCAACCAATCAGCACTGAAGTAACATCTATAATTTGCATACAATAAAATTATACAGAGCTGCTGATTGGTTGATGGGGCAACTTCTCCACTGGCTCACTTCTACACTCTTATCACTGCTTAGTACATGTCCCCCTAAGTGAGGGGTAGCACAAGACTGCACTGCACGGCATTGACCTTCGGGAAGTGGATGGAGTGGAAGCAGGGGGGCGGAGCTACACGGCACTCAGTCAGTGCCAGGCAACCCAGCAGCTTGGAGGAGAGGGGCAGAAGACAAGGAGCTACTAAAGTACATGCATTGAGTGTACCCTGTCTGTGAAGTGTGGGGGGTAAACACTATACAGTCTGTCTACTATATGTGTTTGTATGTTTGTGTGTATTAGTGTGTGACTATGTATGTGAATAAGTGTGTAACTATGTATGTATGTGACTGTATATATGTGTGCATGTGTGACTGTACTGTATATCATATGTACTGTATGTATTTTGTGAGTGACAGTATGTACGGAAGTGTATATGTGTGTGCATATGGGTGGGATCAGATGTAGTAATGGCAGTGAAGGTTATTCGGTAAGGATTGCAGATTCTGCTAAAAAGCAGAATCTGCAATCCTTTCTATTGCATGCTGGGGGATGCTCATCCATCACAGGTCAAGGCCGTCCAGCATGCTGAATGGCCTGCTCAGCGAATGCGACCGCAATTTACTTGTGGTCACAGCAACTGTGGAAGACCCGCTGCAGCTAGGCTGCGTATGCAGGTGGTCCGCCGCCATTTTTCACATAGGGGTAGCTGCGTGTGATGTCACTCAGCCACCCCGAAAATGCAGACGGCCCGACTCCGTTTTCCCCATGCCGCCCCCGCAATGGTCCATCACTGCCCTCCCGCCTTCCCCGCGAATGCCTCTGCCTGTCAGTCTGGCAGAGGTGTTCACAGCCAATGTGATCCAATCAACAGAGCGCTGAGAACAGATATTCCAGTCGCATCCCTGAATGCGGTTTTACCGCATTCCATGTATAAAAATAGGAATATATTTACTAGCACTGGTCCACATTTCTATTTTCTATTTGCATTCCTATATGCCTTCTATAGACAGTGTTTCCTATAGGGGTACTACTGTGTGGCATTAGTTGAATAAGAGACACTATTGTGCGGTGTAATGTGATACTGGGTGGCATAAGGTGAATAAGAGACACTACTGTGCAGTGTAATGTGATACTGTGTAGCATAATGTGAATAATAGACACTACTGTGCGGTGTAATGTGATACTGTGTGGCATAAGGTGAATAAGAGACACTACTGTGCGGTGTAATGTGATACTGTGTGGCATAACGTGAATAAGAGACACTACTGTGCGGTGTAATGTGATACTGTGTGGCATAACGTGAATAAGAGACACTACTGTGCGGTGTAATGTGATACTGTGTGGCATAACGTGAATAAGAGACACTACTGTGTGGTGTAATGTGATACTGTGTGGCATAACGTGAATAAGAGACACTACTGTGTGGTGTAATGTGATACTGTGTGGCATAATTTGAATAAGCTACACAACTGTGCGGTGTAATGTGATACTGGGTGGCATAACGTGAATAAGAGACACTACTGTGCAGTGTAATGTGATACTGTGTGGCATAACGTGAATAAGAGACACTACTGTACAGTGTAATGTGATACTGTGTGGCATAACGTGAATAAGAGACACTACTGTGCGGTGTAATGTGATACTGTGTGGCATAACGTGAATAAGAGACACTACTTTGCGGTGTAATGTGATACTGTGTGGCATAACGTGAATAAGAGACACTACTGTGCGGTGTAATGTGATACTGTGTGGCATAATGTGAATAAGAGACACTACTGTGCGGTGTAATGTGATACTGTGTGGCATAACGTGAATAAGAGAGACTACTGTGCAGTGTAATGTGATACTGTGTGGCATAACGTGAATAAGAGACACTACTGTGTGGTGTAATGTGATACTGTGTGGCATAATTTGAATAAGCTACACTACTGTGTGGTGTAATGTGATACTGTGTGGCATAACGTGAATAAGAGACACTACTGTGCAGTGTAATGTGATACTGTGTGGCATAACGTGAATAAGAGACACTACTGTGTGGTGTAATGTGATACTGTGTGGCATAACGTGAATAAGAGACACTACTGTGCGGTGTAATGTGATACTGTGTGGCATAATTTGAATAAACTACACAACTGTGCAGTGTAATGTGATACTGTGTGGCATAACGTGAATAAGAGACACTACTGTGCAGTGTAATGTGATACTGTGTGGCATAACGTGAATAAGAGACACTACTGTACAGTGTAATGTGATACTGTGTGGCATAACGTGAATAAGAGACACTACTGTGCGGTGTAATGTGATACTGTGTGGCATAACGTGAATAAGAGACACTACTTTGCGGTGTAATGTGATACTGTGTGGCATAACGTGAATAAGAGACACTACTGTGCGGTGTAATGTGATACTGTGTGGCATAATGTGAATAAGAGACACTACTGTGCGGTGTAATGTGATACTGTGTGGCATAACGTGAATAAGAGAGACTACTGTGCAGTGTAATGTGATACTGTGTGGCATAACGTGAATAAGAGACACTACTGTGTGGTGTAATGTGATACTGTGTGGCATAATTTGAATAAGCTACACTACTGTGTGGTGTAATGTGATACTGTGTGGCATAACGTGAATAAGAGGCACTACTGTGCAGTGTAATGTGATACTGTGTGGCATAACGTGAATAAGAGACACTACTGTACAGTGTAATGTGATACTGTGTGGCATAATTTGAATAAGAGACACTACTGTGTGGTGTAATGTGATACTGTGTGGCATAAGGTGAATAAGAGACACTACTGTGCGGTGTAATGTGATACTGGGTGGCATAACATGAATAAGAGACACTACTGTGCGGTGGAATGTGATACTGGGTGGCATAACGTGAATAAGAGACACTACTGTGCAGTGTAATGTGATACTGTGTGGCATAACATGAATAAGAGACACTACTGTGTGGTGTAATGTGATACTGTGTGGCATAATGTGAATAAAAGACAGTACTGTGCGGTGTAATGTGATACTGTGTGGCATGGCATAACATGAATAAGAGACACTACTGTGCGGTGTAATATGATACTGTGTGGCATAATGTGAAAAGGAGACATTACTGTGCAGTGTAATGTGATACTGTGTGGCATAACGTGAATAAGAGACATTTCTGTGCGGTGTAATATGATACTGTGTGGCATAACGTGAATAAGAGACACTACTGTGCGGTGTAATGTGATACTGGGTGGCATAAGGTGAATAAGAGACACTACTGTGCGGTGTAATGTGATACTGTGTGGCATAACGTGAATAAGAGACACTACTGTGCGGTGTAATGTGATACTGTGTGGCATAACGTGAATAAGAGACACTACTGTGTGGTGTAATGTGATACTGTGTGGCATAATTTGAATAAGCTACACTACTGTGTGGTGTAATGTGATACTGTGTGGCATAATGTGAATAAGAGACACTACTGTGCAGTGTAATGTGATACTGTGTGGCATAACGTGAATAAGAGACACTACTGTACAGTGTAATGTGATACTGTGTGGCATAATTTGAATAAGAGACACTACTGTGCGGTGTAATGTGATACTGTGTGGCATAACGTGAATAAGAGACACTACTGTGCGGTGTAATGTGATACTGTGTGGCATAACGTGAATAAGAGACACTACTTTGCGGTGTAATGTGATACTGTGTGGCATAACGTGAATAAGAGACACTACTGTGCGGTGTAATGTGATACTGTGTGGCATAATGTGAATAAGAGGCACTACTGTGCGGTGTAATGTGATACTGTGTGGCATAACGTGAATAAGAGAGACTACTGTGCAGTGTAATGTGATACTGTGTGGCATAACATGAATAAGAGACACTACTGTGTGGTGTAATGTGATACTGTGTGGCATAATTTGAATAAGCTACACTACTGTGTGGTGTAATGTGATACTGTGTGGCATAACGTGAATAAGAGACACTACTGTGCAGTGTAATGTGATACTGTGTGGCATAACGTGAATAAGAGACACTACTGTACAGTGTAATGTGATACTGTGTGGCATAATTTGAATAAGAGACACTACTGTGTGGTGTAATGTGATACTGTGTGGCATAAGGTGAATAAGAGACACTACTGTGGGGTGTAATGTGATACTGGGTGGCATAACATGAATAAGAGACACTACTGTGCGGTGGAATGTGATACTGGGTGGCATAACGTGAATAAGAGACACTACTGTGCAGTGTAATGTGATACTGTGTGGCATAACATGAATAAGAGACACTACTGTGTGGTGTAATGTGATACGGTGTGGCATAATGTGAATAAAAGACAGTACTGTGCGGTGTAATGTGATACTGTGTGGCATGGCATAACATGAATAAGAGACACTACTGTGCGGTGTAATATGATACTGTGTGGCATAACGTGAAAAGGAGACATTACTGTGCAGTGTAATGTGATACTGTGTGGCATAACGTGAATAAGAGACATTACTGTGCGGTGTAATATGATACTGTGTGGCATAACGTGAATAAGAGACACTACTGTGCGGTGTAATGTGATACTGGGTGGCATAAGGTGAATAAGAGACACTACTGTGCGGTGTAATGTGATACTGTGTGGCATAACGTGAATAAGAGACACTACTGTGCGGTGTAATGTGATACTGTGTGGCATAACGTGAATAAGAGACACTACTGTGTGGTGTAATGTGATACTGTGTGGCATAATTTGAATAAGCTACACTACTGTGTGGTGTAATGTGATACTGTGTGGCATAATGTGAATAAGAGACACTACTGTGCAGTGTAATGTGATACTGTGTGGCATAACGTGAATAAGAGACACTACTGTACAGTGTAATGTGATACTGTGTGGCATAATTTGAATAAGAGACACTACTGTGTGGTGTAATGTGATACTGTGTGGCATAAGGTGAATAAGAGACACTACTGTGCGGTGTAATGTGATACTGGGTGGCATAACATGAATAAGAGAAACTACTGTGCGGTGTAATGTGATACTGGGTGGCATAACGTGAATAAGAGACACTACTGTGCAGTGTAATGTGATACTGTGTGGCATAACGTGAATAAGAGACACTACTGTGTTGTGTAATGTGATACTGTGTGGCATAACGTGAATAAAAGATACTTCTGTGCGGTGTAATGTGATACTGTGTGGCATGGCATAACATGAATAAGAGACACTACTGTGCGGTGTAATATGATACTGTGTGGCATAACGTGAATAAGAGACACTACTGTGCGGTGTAATGTGATACTGTGTGGCATAACGAATAAGAGACACTACTGTGCGGTGTAATATGATACTGTGTGGCATAACGTGAATAAGAGACACTACTGTGCGGTGTAATGTGATACTGTGTGGCATAAGGTGATTATTAAGAAACACTACTGTGCGGTGTAATGTGATACTGTGTGGCATAACGTGAATAAGTCACTACTGTGCGGTGTAATGTGATACTGTGTGGCTTAACGTGAATAAGAGACACTACTGTGCGGTGTAATGTGATACTGGGTGGCATAACGTGAATAAGGGACACTACTATGTGGTGTAATGTGATACTGTGTGACATAACATGAATAAGAGACACTACTGTGCGGTGTAATATGCTACTGTGTGGCATAATTTGAATTTGAAAGTATTATTGTGTGGCCACTCCCCTTCCTTACAAGGCCACAACCTTTTTTGATACACACTCCTTATTTCAAATATGTGTGTTGGGGTAGAGGGGGCACCAGCCTTTACTTTGCCAGGGGCGCTCAGACCACTATATACACCGTTTGAATGTATTGAAGTGCATTTTGTAGTTTTAGGTGATTCATAAGATGTTGGAAATCTATCTGTTTGGCAACATCAAGAGCATTAGGTATGAGTAGGTGTGATTGATGGCTTTCACTAATTATGTTTTACACTAAGGGTCAGCTTTGGAAGTCAGTATGTCATGACCAAGGCTGTGGTCTTTGCTGTGAAGAAATAATAGCTCCAGACACTAGACTGTGGGCTGTGATTTAGTTACGGGGCTGGAAGAAATTGAGAAGACATATGCAGGGCTGTCTTTTCATATGGGCTCAATGGGCAGTTGCCCAAGGGCCTCAGGAGTATAAGGGCCCCAGGCTGATAGCTGAGTATTCCCTTTTTCCAGCGGTACCAGATTTTTGAAAATCAGCCGTGGGGGCTTGGGAGATATGCGACTTCAAAGCAGTGGTCACCATCCGAGCCTGTTAATAGCTCTTCCCAGCCAGATATCTCGGGTTCTGTTTTTCTGAGGGTATAATCCAAAAGCTGGAACTCTCTCCTTTAGGTGGACACTGGCAGCTTGTCTTTACTATAGAACCAGAGATATCAGCCTTCCAGTAGCTGGTCCCTGCTCCAGCTCCACACACCTGGTATGTAGTTTTATATTTTCATTGGTGGATTGCTCTGGCTCCTGAACTCTGATCTACAAGTCCCCAGTAACTCCTGAAAGGTGGAACGCTCTAGTTTTATCCCACTGAAAGCTGAGAAACTATTTCCAGGAACTGGAGATATCTGCACTGCAGTCAAGCAAGCTGCCCTCCCACGGAAAATGATGAATATTAAGCCCACTCCACTATACACCCCTCCCCTGCATATTAAACACCCTCCAACACCCTGGAAGTCATGTACCAGGCCCCTTAGAGTGCCTTAGTGTTCTCCCTCCCGCCCCATCTCCCACCTTCTGTGCAGTGAAGGAGTAATTAGCAGAAATTACTGCTCCAGGTCCTACATGCTGAGCGGAAGATAGAACACCCCCTACCACCTACTGCTGGAGGTTGGTTAGGGCCCCCAGTGCATTGCTTTGCCCAGGTGCCTACATTGCTGTTAAATTGACCCTGGACATTCTGTATTGAAAGTTGTTTTGAAGTAATAAAACTTAAGGGCCGTACTGAAGGGGAGGTTTCCCCAGAGATGTGTACTGAGCGGTCTAGCACAGACGCTCTGCACACATCTCTCCGCACCGCTCAGCACAGCGCGATGTGCTGAGCAAGGGGGTACAGACACGGGGGGGTGCTCATTTCACCCAGCGGTGAAATGAGCGACCTGCTAGATTGTGCCTGCATGCAGGCCAATCTAGCACCCCGGAGGCACACCTACACACAGAGCAATGTTCAGCTAATTAGCTGAACATCGCTCCGTGTGTACCCCCCTTAAGATTACTATAGGGGTCAAGATTGAGTTAAAGTTCAAAAAGGTTAAAGTAGAGGAGGCATAGTCATTTGATGAACTGAAATAGAGAAATGAGTACAACAGAAATGGGGAAATTAGCCTATCACTTCTTCTGCTTCCAGAATGGAACTGTGCATGAAAGGAAGACCACTGGTTGAAAAGGCTGCAGGTGTGCCATGGCCTAATTGTACAAGCCTTTTCTCTGTCATTGCCAGCAGGTTGGGTTTGTTTGAGACCTACAGTGGTTCCCAAACTTGGTCCTCAAGTCCAAGTTTTAAGTATATCCATGCTTGGCCACAGGTGATTAAATTAGTAACCCAGCCAATTTGATTTAACCATCTGTGCTGAGCCATGGATGTCTTTAAAAATTGGACTGTTAATGTTCCTTGAGTTTGGGAACCACAGTCATAGGGCATGGATGGAGGATAATTAGTTCAGTCACATTTAAATGCTATCTAAAGTAATGGCAGAAAGGAGAGGTGTTTAATAGTCTCTCAATTTATAAAGTGTGCAGAATTAGACTGAATTGAATTGGAGATGTGGGCCATAGGGTGGTGACTGGATCTGATTATATATCATAATATATAATAATAAGTATAACCAGATAGATTCAGAGACAGAGGTAGATTTAAAAGGTCTTGTGCTCCATGTTCAGGGTTAGGGCAGCTAAAGAAATAAATGAGAGAAACGTGGAGAATAGAGTTATGTGGGGATTATATGGATAAAGGGTGTGGTGAAGAAGGATGTTGTCATTCTGAGGATATTTTCACAGAGGTGTGAAAGATAGTATGTTAAACATTGTGGGATTTGAGAATGAGTGGCAAGGGACCAAAACAAATAAGACACAAGGAAGTTAAGAGAAATAAATATGAACATTACATTTTGTAAGACTGCTAGATAAAAAGGTAATTCCAGAATGGAACAGATAAATAATGTTGCTTGTGGTCATATGATGTTTTCAGTTCCTATCTTATGCAACTGTAAATTCCCATCACTTAAAATATAGAATCATAATACATCCACTCCCAGCAACTTACTTCCTCTAGCCTGACTTACTGTACAAGATACAGTGATCTATGGTGATAACATCCTGTTATTAGAGCAATAAAAGGTTAAAACACCTTTAAAAAAAAATCTATTAATGCAGTATGTATTTTTACTGTATCTATTATTTCTTAGAGGAGAGCTCTCTGTGCTGTCTCATCTGAGCCACCAGGACCCCATACTGCCAGAGTCACGTCAAAGTGCTAACTCCGACTTGGCCAACCGAGATGTGCTACTGCACATGTGCAGCTTCTCCATGAATCTTCAAGCTCCGTCATCATTTTGTGGAAGGACATGCAAGTGCAATTGTGTCACTAACATCAGTTGCACTGAATACTTCCCTGCCACCACTGTGTATTAACACAAGTATGTCCTTCACTGTAGAGCACAGGTTCTCAAACTCGGTCCTCAGGACCCCACACGGTGCATGTTTTGCAGGTCTCCTCACAGAATTGCAAGTGAAATAATTAGCTCCACCTGTGGACCTTTTAAAATGTGTCAGTGAGTAATTAACACCTGTGCACCTGCTGGGTTACCTGCAAAACATGCACTGTGTGGGGTCCTGAGGACCGAGTTTGAGAACCACTGCTGTAGAGCATACTATCTGTATTATTAACCCTCACATGTTCCTGGCTGGATCTCTTCAGCCTGCTACACACATTGTAAGCCTATTGCATTAACACTGTTTTATTCTGCAACCTTTTCTGCCTGGTTAGTAAACCACAAACTAACGAAGTTATTTATCATCCTCTGGACTGACCTCCATCACACACCACTGCCAACTATATGAACACCTAAAGGATTTTTCTATAGGTTATTGGCACAGGCAACCAGTGTGTGAAGAGTAACGATTCTAAGAACTCAATTGCAGCAGCATGGAATCAAAGGATCTGAATGAGTACAGAAAGGTCCTTTATTCATACTAAGGACCAAATTTATCAAGCCTTGGAGAGTGATAAATTGCACGGTGATAAAGTACCAACGTTCAGCTCCTAACTGTCATTTTTCAAACACAGCCTGTAACATGGCAGTTAGGAGCTGATTGGCTGGCACTTTATCACCATGCAATTTATCTCTCTTCAAGGCTTCATAAATCTGGGCCTAAGGGTGAAAATGTACAGTGCAGGAGCAAGCATGGGCTCCACCAAGTTAACAGATTCACAAAATTGTCGTTGCTAGGCACCCAGGATGCCGTGTCACATCACCGCTAAGGATTCTGATCCAGGCGGTCACCATGACAACTGTGTCCGGAGCAGCCACGGTGGTTTATGGTCCCAGCTGTTACTAAGTAGCCCAGACACCTCTGGTCTAGGTACAGCTGTATACTGAATACTATTAGGTAGCTTGTCTCTGAGGAGACATTGGGGGTCATTCCGAGTTGTTCGCTCGTTATTTTTTTCTCGTAACAGAGCGATTAGTCGCTAATGCGCATGCGCAATGTCCGCAGTGCGACTGCGCCAAGTAAATTTGCTATGCAGTTAGGTATTTTACTCACGGCATTACGAGGTTTTTTCTTCGTTCTGGTGATCGTAATGTGATTGACAGGAAGTGGGTGTTTCTGGGCGGAAATTGGCCGTTTTATGGGAGTGTGTGAAAAAACGCTACCGTTTCTGGGAAAAACGCGGGAGTGGCTGGAGAAACGGAGGAGTGTCTGGGCGAACGCTGGGTGTGTTTGTGACGTCAAACCAGGAACGACAAGCACTGAACTGATCGCACTGGCAGAGTAAGTCTCGAGCTACTCAGAAACTGCACAGAGAAGTCTTTTCGCAATATTGCGAATCTTTCGTTCGCAATTTTACTATGCTAAGATTCACTCCCAGTAGGCGGCGGCTTAGCGTGTGCAAAGCTGCTAAAAGCAGCTTGCGAGCGAACAACTCGGAATGACCCCCATTGGTTGGTCCCTGATCTTGGTAAAAGGCAGAGAGGCATAGCCTTCCAGCCAGTTATAGCTTCTGCTTGCCAGAAAACACCTGCCATGCTGCAGTATATTGTGTGGTTTTCTTTTCCAGACTTTGCCAGTTCTGCCTTGCTGTAGAAGTCTGCTTTGCTGATGGTTCTTGCTGAGATTACTCTGCAGGATTCTTGTTTGCCTTTTGTCCTGTACCTTGCTGCTACCAGAACATTTTAACCCTGCAGCCATCCCTTGCCCGGACCTGTGTCTATTTGTTTTGTTTCTGGTGTTTCTGTGTTATCTTCCTCTGCACCCACCTCGGCCATTCTTTGAGTGCACCTAGTCTCCACATTACTTGCCTCTGGCTGCATACCTAACAATAATTCCAGGCAGAGGCAGTCCTAGTTGTGGTGTACTGTACTTCAAGATTTAAGCACCTACAGTGGCAGTCAAAAAATAAAACAACATTGGAGGTGTGGTTCAATACAACGCCAAGCGTATGTGATCTATGTGTCTTTGGCTGCAAAGCATATGCCCGTATACCTAAACAAAAGAGGTGCAAGTCCATTTCCTGTACTATGCTTGCCTATTGTCAAGAAAGCAAAGAATATAGATAGTAGGAAATTAACAATAAAGAATTTGTAAAGTCAAGACATGTAGGGTTTCATGAAACAGCTTAAACTAAAAACAAGCTGGATATTGCAACTCCTCAAACACTTGTGATGCTAGATATGAAAACTGCTGGAAGCATGTTGGAAACTGAGACAACAGATACAAGTGACCAATCACAGAGCAGAAGATCTATAAGGAGCAACAAAGGTAGACCACCTCAAAGATCTAGAATTTGCTAACTTTGTCTGCTGTGAACCTCAATCTATTCAAGAAACAAGTCAAACAGTGACTAGGAAGAATGAAAATCAGCCATAGACAAAGGGGTTTATTTACTAATATTTGTGTTTGTTCCGATTTTTAGGGAGTTTGATCTCGAATTTTATCGGACGTATTTTACTGCAACTTTTTGAATCCATCTACGGTAATTTACTAAGCTGGTGAGTTTTCTATTTTCGTATTTTCCAATGTCGATGTGATTCGTATTGTCGGGCAGTGTTTTACAGGAGTGATTAGTAAAACACTGCCGGACATAACACAATGAAGTCCAGCCGGATCAGTGAGATCCATGCAGGGCTTCATTGTGTACATTATGATGTGTGTAAATAGATAAAAATATTTTTTTTAAAATGCGTGGGGTCCCCCCTCCTAAGCATAACCAGCCTTGGGCTCTTTGAGCCGGTCCTGGTTGTAAAAATACAGGGTAAAAAATTGCGTAGGGTCCCCCCCATATTTATACAACCAGCACCGGGCTCCGTGTCCGGTCCTGGTTCCAGAAATATGGGGGACAAAAGATGTAAGGGTCCCCCATATTTTTAAAACCAGCACCCGGCTCCACTAGCCAGAGAGATAATGCCACAGCTGTGGACACTTTTATATTGGTCCCTGCGGCCATGGCATTACCCCCCCCAACTAGTCACCCCTGGCTGGGGTACCCTGGAGGAGTGGGGACTCCTTAAATCAAGGGGTCCCCCCCTCCAGCCTCCCAAGGGCCAGGGATGAAGCCCGAGGCTGTCCCCAGCACCCCTGGGCGGTGGGTGCCGGGCTGATAGCCTTTATGTAAAAATAAGAATATTGTTTTTTGTTGAAGAACTACAAGTCCCAGCAAGCCTCCCCGCAAGCTGTTACTTGGAGAACCACAAGTACCAGCATGCAGGGAAATAATGGGCCCGCTGGCACCTGTAGTTCTACAACAAAAAAATGCCCCCCAAAAAAACACAACACACACACCATGACAGTAAAGCTTTATTTTACATACATGCACACTTACACCCTCACATACTTACCTATTGTCCCACAGAGCCCCTCGGTCCCCTTGTCCAGTAGAATCCACGGGGTACCTCTCAAATAAAAATTATACTTAATAAAGTTAATAAAAATTATTATACTTACCACGGGGTACCTGTCAAATAAAAATTATACTTTTATTTGACAGGTACCCTGTGGATTCTACTGGACAAGGGGACCGAGGGGCTCCGTGGGACAATAGGTAAGTGAGTGTGTAAGTGTGCATGTATGCAGTGTCAGACTGGGACATGAAGGGCCCACCGGGGAATGCTGTGGTATGGGCCATGTTTAGGGGTGTGGTCAGTCTCCAGAGGGGGTGTGGCCAGCCACTACATTGGTTTGCCTAACTATTAGTGAGTGCATAGGCTGGGACCCTTGACAAATATAAAAATACTGCTAATGCGTGCATGATAATGTACCAGATAAATATTGCCAATGCACTGTAGAGAATACATCATAGTCCTGTGCAATATAAGGTAACATATGTACAGTGTTGGACTGGGGCATGCAGGGCCCACGGGGGGAATGCAGTGGTAGGGGGCCATGTTTAGGGGTGTGGCCAGTCCGCAGAGGGGGTGTGGACTGCCACATCATTGGTTTGACTAATCATTAGAGAGTGCAACATCTGGGTCCCTTCATAAATATATACAGTAAGTTCAGCTGCTGCATACATGATAATGTACCAGATTAATAACAGATTAATAACAGCAATGCACTGTAGAAAATACACCATAGTCCAGTATAAGGTAACATATGTATGATGTATAATTCAAGTGCACAGTCTAGAACCTGATCCTTAGAGCAGGAGGTGGGGCCCACCGGTGGTTTCCCCATTACCCCTGTGGGCCAGTCCAAGCCTGCATATGTATAATGTATAATTCAAGAACACAGTCTGGAACCTGATCACTGGAGGAGGAGGAGGTACCACAGGCAGTGGGGCCCACTGGGGGTTTCCCCTGTACCACTGTGGGCCAGTCCGACCCTGCATGTATGTAAAAATAAGATTTTAAACCTACCAGTAAATCTTTTTCTCCTAGTCCGTAGAGGATGCTGGGGACTCCGTAAGGACCATGGGGTATAGACAGCTCCGCAGGAGACATGGGCACTCTCAGACTTTAGAATGGGTGTGCACTGGCTCCTCCCTCTATGCCCCTCCTCCAGACCTCAGTTAGGACTGTGCCCAGAGGAGACTGACAGTACGAGGAAAGGATTTTTGTTAATCTAAGGGCGAGACACATACCAGCCCAAACCATACACACCGTACAACATGGTATATACTAAACCAGTTAACAGCATGAACAAAACAGCATCAGCCAGAGACTGATCTCAACAGTAACATAACCCTTATGTAAGCAACAACTATATACAAGCCTTGCAGAATTTTTCCGCACTGGGACGGGTGCCCAGCATCCTCTACGGACTAGGAGAAAAAGATTTACCGGTAGGTTTAAAATCTTATTTTCTGTTACGTCCTAGAGGATGCTGGGGACTCTGTAAGGACCATGGGGTTTATACCAAAGCTCCAGACCGGGCGGGAGAGTGCGGATGATTCTGCAGCACCGATTGAGCAAACATGAGGTCCTCATCAGCCAGGGTATCAAACTTGTAGAATTTTGCAAAAGTATTTGAACCCGACCAAGTAGCAGCTCGGCAAAGCTGTAATGCCGAGACGCCTCGGGCAGCCGCCCAAGAAGAGCCCACTTTCCTAATGGAATGGGCCTTTACCGAATTTTGGAACCGGCAATCCAGCCGTAGAATGAACCTGCGGAATCGTGTTACAGATCCAGCGAGCAATAGTCTGCTTAGACACAGGAGCGCCAACCTTGTTGGCTGCATACAGGACAAACAGTGCTTCTGTTTTCCTAACCCTAGCCGTTCTGGCTATATAAATCTTTATGGCCCTGACTACATCAAGGGACTTGGAATCCTCCAAAGCTCCTGTAGCCACAGGCACCACAATAGGTTGGTTCATATGAAATGACGAAACCACCTTAGGCAGAAAATGAGGACGAGTCCTCAACTCTGCTCTATCCGCATGGAAAATCAGATAGGGGCTCTTGTAAGACAAAGCCGCCAATTCGGACACCTGCCTTGCAGATGCCAAGGTCAATACCATGACCACTTTCCAAGTGAGAAACTTCAATTCAACTGTTTGAAGAGGTTCAAATCAGTGTGATTTAAGAAACTGTAACACCACGTTAAGGTCCCATGGTGCCACCGGAGGCACAAAAGGAGGTTGGATGTGCAACACTCCCTTTACAAAGGTCTGGACTTCTGGGAGAGAAGCCAATTTCTTCTGAAAGAATATAGATAAGGCCGAAATCTGCACCTTAATGGAGCCTAACTTCAGGCCCATATCCACACCTGACTGCTGAAAATGGAGAAAACTAACAGAGTTGAAAATCATCCGTAGGGCATTCTTGGCTTCCCACCAAGACACAAATTTTCTCCATATACGGTGATAGTGTTTCGCCGTTACCTCCTTCCTAGCTGTAATAAGAGTAGGGACGACTTCATCCGGAATACCTTTCCTAGCTAGGATTTGGTGTTCAACCGCCATGCCGTCAAACGTAACCGCGGTAAGTCTTGGAACACACAGGGCCCCTGTAGTAACAGGTCCTCCCTGAGAGGAAGAGGCCACGGATCTTCTGAGAGCATTTCCTGAAGATCTGAATACCAGGCCATTCGAGGCCAATCTGGAAGAACGAGTATTGTCTGCACGCTTGTTCGTCTTATGATCCTCAATATCCTTGAGATGAGAGGAAGTGGAGGGAACACAGAGACCGACTGAAACACCCACGGTGTCACCAGGGCGTCCACTGCCACTGCCTGAGGGTCCCTTGACCTGGAACAATACGTCCGAAGCTTTCTGTTGAGGCGTGACGCCATCATGTCTATTTGAGGAAGTCCCCAACGACTTGTCACCTCTGCAAAGACTTCTTGATGAAGCCCCCACTCTCCTGGATGGAGATCGTGTCTGCTGAGGAAGTCTGCTTCCCAGTTTTCTACTCCCAGAATGAAGACCATTGACAGAGCGCTTACATGATTTTCTGCTCAGCGAAGAATCCTGGTGGCTTCTGCCATTGCTGCTCTGCTTCTTGTCCCGCCCTGGCGGTTCACCTTCCCCCCCGGCTGTGACGTTGTCTGACTGTATTAGAACAGGTAGGTTGCGAAGAAGATTCTCCGCCTGTCGGAGGCCGTTGTATATGGCCCTTAATTCCAACACATTGATGTGTAGACAAGCCTCCTGGCTTGACCATATTCCCTGAAAATTGTTTCCCTGTGTGACTGCTCCCCATCCTCGGAGGCTCGCGTCCGTGGCCACAAGAACCCAATCTTGAATGCCGAACCTGCGACCCTCTAGAAGGGGAGTACTCTGGAGCCACCACAGGAGAGAGACCCTGGCCCTGGGGGACAGGGTATCTTCCGATGTATCTGCAGATGGGACCCTGACCACTTGTCCAGAAGGTCCAACTGAAAAGTCCTTGCATGGAACCTGCCGAATGGAATGGCCTCGTAGGCCGCCACCATCCTTCCCAATACTCGAGGGCATTGATGAACTGACACTCTTTTTGGCTTTAACAGGTCTTTGACCATGTTCTGGAGTTCCTTGGTTTTTTCCACTGGGAGAAAAACCTCTTTGTTTTTCCAGATCCAGAATCATGCCCAAAAAAGACAGCCGAGTTGTCGGAACCAACTGCGACTTTGGTAGATTTAGAATCCAGCTGTGCTGTTGTAGTACTCTCAGGGAGAGAGACACGCTTTTTAATAACTGTTCCCTTGAACTCGCTTTTATCAGGAGATCGTCCAAGTATGTGATACTTGTGACCCCTTGCTTGCGCAGGAGCACCATCATTTCCGCCATTACCTTGGTGAAAATTCTCGGGGCCGTGGAAAGCCCAAACGGCAACGTCTGAAACTGGTAATGACATTCCTGTACAGCGAATCTTAGGTACGCCCGATGAGGAGGATATGTGGGGACATGAAGGTATGCATCCTTTATGTCTAGTGACACCATAAAATCCCCCCCTTTTCAGGCTGGATATCCTTGCCCTGAGAGATTCCATCCTGAATTTGAACCTCTTTAAATATAGGTTTAGGGATTTTAGATTCAGAATAGGTCTGCCCGAGCCATCCGGCTTTGGGACCACAAATAGGGTTGAATAAAACCCTTTTCCCTGTTGCACTAGGGGAACCATGATAATCACTTGCTGTTGACACAGCTTTAGTATGGCAGCCAAAACTATTTTCCTCTCCGGGGAAGTAGCTGGCAAGGCCGATTTGAAAATCGGTGTGGAAGCACCTCTTTGATTGATTTGGTAGAGGCCGGGGAGGACATTTTTCCTGTGAACTAGCCGTAGCCGGTGTTCTTTTCCCTCTACCTCTACCTCTGGTGAGGAAAGAAAGCCACGCCCCTTTCTGAACTTACGTGACCGAAAAGACTGCATCTGTTATTGGGGTGTTTCCTTTTGCTGTGGGGGAACGTAAGGCAAAAAAGACGACTTACCCGCGGTAGCTGTGGAAACCAGGCCTCCCCAAATAAAACTTCACCCTTGTAAGGTAAAGCCTCCATATGTCTCTTTGAGTCAGCATCACCTGTCCATTGACGGGTCCGCAGGGACCTACTAGCAGAACCTGCCATGGCATTAGCTCTTGAACCCAAAAGCCCAATATCTCTCGCAGCCTCTCTCATATACAGGGGTGTATCTACCTATTGGCCAGGATGGCACTCGCCAGGGAGCCCAGGCAAGGAGGGGGCGCCGTCTGGCTGTGCCACCCGCGGCCAAAGGATAGAAAAGCAGTACTGTCAGACTGTACCTGGTGACAGTCTGTTCCTGCTGGAGTGGCGCAGGTGTCCGGTAGCACCGCACTTGTAATCAGACTCAAAATAAACTACAGCTTCCAGCAGCACGTTGCTGGGAGCTCCCGATAGCAAGGGCTGCTGGGAACTGTAGTTTATTGCAGAGGTGTAGCTAGGGTTTTCGGAGCCCAGGGCAAGATGGAAAATGGCACCCCCCCACCCCCCCCCCCCAAAAAAAAAAAAAAAACACAAAAAGAAGGATGTGCGCGCGCCGAAAAAAATGGGCATGATGGGGTGTGGCCACGCTCCAGAAGGGGTGTGGCCACTGAAAATGCCCCACAGTGCCAGATACAATGCCCCACAGTGCCAGTTACATTGCCCTACAGTGCCAGTTACATTGCCCCACAGTGCCAGTTACATTGCCCCACAGTGCCGGATACATGCCCCACAGTGCCGGATACATGCCCCACAGTGCCAGATACATTGCCCCACAGTGCCAGATACATTGCCCCACAGTGCCAGAGACATGCCCCACTCAGTGCCAGATACATGCCCCACAGTGCCAGTTACATTGCCCCACAGTGCCCCACAGTGCCGGATACATGCCCCACAGTGCCGGATACATGCCCCACAGTGCCAGATACATTGCCCCACAGTGCCAGGTACATTGCTCCACAGTGCCAGATACATGCCCCACTCAGTGCCAGATACATGCCCCACAGTGCCGGATACATTGCCCCACAGTGCCGGATACATTGCCCCACAGTGCCGGATACATGCCCCACAGTGCCGGATACATGCCCCACAGTGCCAGATACATTGCCCCACAGTGCCAGTTACATTGCCCCACAGTGCCGGATACATGCCCCACAGTGCCAGATACATTGCCCCACAGTGCCAGATACATTGCCCCACAGTGCCAGATACATGCCCCACTCAGTGCCAGATACATGCCCCACAGTGCCAGTTACATTGCCCCACAGTGCCAGTTACATTGCCCCACAGTGCCAGATACTAGAGATGAGCGGGTTCGGTTTCTCTGAATCCGAACCCGCCCGAACTTCATGGTTTTTTTCACGGGTCCGAGCAGACTCGGATCCTCCCGCCTTGCTCGGTTAACCCGAGCGCGCCCGAACGTCATCATGACGCTGTCGGATTCTCGCGAGACTCGGATTCTATATAAGGAGCCGCGCGTCGCCGCCATTTTCACACGTGCATTGAGATTGATAGAGAGAGGACGTGGCTGGCGTCCTCTCCATTTAGATTAGAAGAGAGAGAGAGAGAGATTGACCTGATTTACTGGAGCTTAGGAGTACTGTAGAAGTGTAGAGAGTGCAGAGTTTACTAGTGACTGACCACAGTGACCACCAGACAGTGCAGTTTTATTTAATATATCCGTTCTCTGCCTGAAAAAAACGATACACACAGTGACTCAGTCACATACCATATCTGTGTGCACTGCTCAGCCCAGTGTGCTGCATCATCTATGTATATATATCTGACTGTGCTCAGCTCACACAGCTTATAATTGTGGGGGAGACTGGGGAGCACTGCAGTGCCAGTTATAGGTTATAGCAGGAGCCAGGAGTACATATTATATTAAAATTAAACAGTGCACACTTTTGCTGCAGGAGTGCCACTGCCAGTGTGACTGACCAGTGACCTGACCACACTGACCACCAGTATAGTTAGTAGTATACTATATTGTGATTGCCTGAAAAAGTTAAACACTCGTCGTGTGACTTCACTTGTGTGGTGTGTTTTTTTTTATTCTATAAAAAACTCATTCTGCTGACAGACCGTGTCCAGCAGGTCCGTCATTATATAATATATACCTGTCCGGCTGCAGTAGTGATATATATATATTTTTTATATAATTATTTATCATCCAGTCGCAGCAGACACAGTACGGTAGTTCACGGCTGTAGCTACCTCTGTGTCGGCACTCGGCAGTCCATCCATAATTGTATACCACCTACCCGTGGTTTTTTTTTCTTTCTTCTTTATACATACATACTACTACATCTCTTTATCAACCAGTCTATATTAGCAGCAGACACAGTACAGTACGGTAGTCCACGGCTGTAGCTACCTCTGTGTCGGCACTCGGCAGTCCGTCCATAATTGTATACCACCTACCCGTGGTTTTTTTTTCTTTCTTCTTTATACATACATACTACTACATCTCTTTATCAACCAGTCTATATTAGCAGCAGACACAGTACAGTACGGTAGTTCACGGCTGTAGCTACCTCTGTGTCGGCACTCGGCAGTCCGTCCATAATTGTATACCACCTACCCGTGGTTTTTTTTTCTTTCTTCTTTATACATACATACTACTACATCTCTTTATCAACCAGTCTATATTAGCAGCAGACACAGTACAGTACGGTAGTCCACGGCTGTAGCTACCTCTGTGTTGGCACTCGGCAGTCCGTCCATAATTGTATACCACCTACCCGTGGTTTTTTTTTCTTTCTTCTTTATACATACATACATACTACTACATCTCTTTACCAACCAGTCTATATTAGCAGCAGACACAGTACAGTACGGTAGTTCACGGCTGTAGCTACCTCTGTGTTGGCACTCGGCAGTCCGTCCATAATTGTATACCACCTACCCGAGGTTTTTTTTTCTTTCTTCTTTATACATACATACTACTACATCTCTTTATCAACCAGTCTATATTAGCAGCAGACACAGTACAGTACGGTAGTCCACGGCTGTAGCTACCTCTGTGTCGGCACTCGGCAGTCCGTCCATAATTGTATACCACCTACCCGTGGTTTTTTTTTCTTTCTTCTTTATACATACTACTACATCTCTTTATCAACCAGTCTATATTAGCAGCAGACACAGTACAGTACGGTAGTTCACGGCTGTAGCTACCTCTGTGTCGGCACTCGGCAGTCCGTCCATAATTGTATACCACCTACCCGTGGTTTTTTTTTCTTTCTTCTTTATACATACATACTACTACATCTCTTTATCAACCAGTCTATATTAGCAGCAGACACAGTACAGTACGGTAGTCCACGGCTGTAGCTACCTCTGTGTCGGCACTCGGCAGTCCGTCCATAATTGTATACCACCTACCCGTGGTTTTTTTTTCTTTCTTCTTTATACATACATACTACTACATCTCTTTATCAACCAGTCTATATTAGCAGCAGACACAGTACAGTACGGTAGTTCACGGCTGTAGCTACCTCTGTGTCGGCACTCGGCAGTCCGTCCATAATTGTATACCACCTACCCGAGGTTTTTTTTTCTTTCTTCTTTATACATACATACTACTACATCTCTTTATCAACCAGTCTATATTAGCAGCAGACACAGTACAGTACGGTAGTCCACGGCTGTAGCTACCTCTGTGTCGGCACTCGGCAGTCCGTCCATAATTGTATACTAGTATCCATCCATCTCCATTGTTTACCTGAGGTGCCTTTTAGTTGTGCCTATTAAAATATGGAGAACAAAAATGTTGAGGTTCCAAAATTAGGGAAAGATCAAGATCCACTTCCACCTCGTGCTGAAGCTGCTGCCACTAGTCATGGCCGAGACGATGAAATGCCAGCAACGTCGTCTGCCAAGGCCGATGCCCAATGTCATAGTACAGAGCATGTCAAATCCAAAACACCAAATATCAGTAAAAAAAGGACTCCAAAACCTAAAATAAAATTGTCGGAGGAGAAGCGTAAACTTGCCAATATGCCATTTACCACACGGAGTGGCAAGGAACGGCTGAGGCCCTGGCCTATGTTCATGGCTAGTGGTTCAGCTTCACATGAGGATGGAGGCACTCAGCCTCTCGCTAGAAAAATGAAAAGACTCAAGCTGGCAAAAGCAGTAGCACCGCAAAGAACTGTGCGTTCTTCGAAATCCCAAATCCACAAGGAGAGTCCAATTGTGTCGGTTGCGATGCCTGACCTTCCCAACACTGGACGTGAAGAGCATGCGCCTTCCACCATTTGCACGCCCCCTGCAAGTGCTGGAAGGAGCACCCGCAGTCCAGTTCCTGATAGTCAGATTGAAGATGTCAGTGTTGAAGTACACCAGGATGAGGAGGATATGGGTGTTGCTGGCGCTGGGGAGGAAATTGACCAGGAGGATTCTGATGGTGAGGTGGTTTGTTTAAGTCAGGCACCCGGGGAGACACCTGTTGTCCGTGGGAGGAATATGGCCGTTGACATGCCTGGTGAAAATACCAAAAAAATCAGCTCTTCGGTGTGGAGGTATTTCAACAGAAATGCGGACAACAGGTGTCAAGCCGTGTGTTCCCTTTGTCAAGCTGTAATAAGTAGGGGTAAGGACGTTAACCACCTCGGAACATCCTCCCTTATACGTCACCTGCAGCGCATTCATAATAAGTCAGTGACAAGTTCAAAAACTTTGGGTGACAGCGGAAGCAGTCCACTGACCAGTAAATCCCTTCCTCTTGTAACCAAGCTCACGCAAACCACCCCACCAACTCCCTCAGTGTCAATTTCCTCCTTCCCCAGGAATGCCAATAGTCCTGCAGGCCATGTCACTGGCAATTCTGATGATTCCTCTCCTGCCTTGGATTCCTCCGATGCATCCTTGCGTGTAACGCCTACTGCTGCTGGCGCTGCTGTTGTTGCTGCTGGGAGTCGATGGTCATCCCAGAGGGGAAGTCGTAAGACCACTTTTACTACTTCCACCAAGCAATTGACTGTCCAACAGTCCTTTGCGAGGAAGATGAAATATCACAGCAGTCATCCTACTGCAAAGCGGATAACTGAGGCCTTGGCATCCTGGTGTCACAAACTGAGGGCTGGTGCTGACCAGGGGGAAGCCTCAGTTGTAGGGGCTGAGGTATATGTGTACCTGGGAGGCAGTACAGGGTTCTTAGACAAGCAGGGAACCTTTAGAACAAATGCCCGAAGGCGTGACCAAGACAATGAAGGAAAGTTCAAAGGTTTATTAAACACAGTTCAGAGGAATACGGATGACTTGGTACAGGTAACAGGAATCACAGTTCAGAGAAATACTTGGGATCGATGACGGAACACCGATGGTGACTTGGGATCGATGGTGGAGCACCGATGGAGACTTGGGATCGATGGCGGAGCACCGATGGTGACTTGGGATCGATGGTGGAACACCGATGGAGACTGGGGATCGATGGCGGAGCACCGATGGAGACTGGGGATCGATGGCGGAACACCGATGGTGACTGGGGATCGATGGCGGAACACCGATGGTGACTGGGGATCGATGGCGGAACACCGATGGTGACTGGGGATCGATGGCGGAACACCGATGGTGACTTGGGATCGATGGCGGGACACCGATGGTTACTGGGGATCGATGGCGGAACACCGATGGTTACTGGCAGGGTAGAGCACCGCTGGAAGCTAGAAGCTGGAAGCCGGTCTCAGGTAACTGCCAGTCACAGGAAGCAATGCAGACACTGCAGAGTCAGGCTGTACAGCAGAGAAAGTCCATGGAAGAACTGCACACTGGAATCACTGAAGACAATTGAAGCACTGACTTCTTTCCAGCCCCAGGAACAAGATATTTATACCAGCTGGGAAATAGGGATTGGCTGGCTGATTAAGCAGAGTCTAGAGTGCAGCTGCTGGGTAATTAGGTAGAAACCAGAGTGCAGCTGATAGGCTGAAAAGTAACATGTGATGAAAACAAACATGGCTGCGCCCATGTTTGAACTTGGAGGGAAAGACTGTTTGTAACTTGCATGTGAGCTTTAACCATGAAGCTGCCAGAATCACAGTGAAGAGTTTTGAGACAATGAGATGCAGCATGCAGACAGTGCAGATGGAATCCAGGCTTGGAACACTGGGACAGTCTCAGGAGGCATTTGGAAGGTAAATACTGATAAGGAATTACCTGGATCGTGACAGCACCCCCTCCTTTAGGAGTGGCCCCAGGACACTGCTTATAAATTCTTTACCTGAACAAACGGAAGGATCTAGATTGAATCCTGATGAACTTGAACTGGCTGGAACCAGATGAGACTGTACTGGACCTATGGACGAGACCAGATTGAGTCCAGACAAACTTGAACCGGCTGAGACCGACGGAGTCTTTAGACCGACGGATAGGGCAGGATTGAGTTTGGAGACCGTTGAATCAGCTGGAACTGAAGTAGTCTGGACCTACGGATGGAACCGGATTGGGTCCAGAAAAGCTTGAACCGGCTGGGACCGGAGGAGTCTTTGGATTGACATTCGAATCAGCTGGAACTGAAGGAGTCTGCATCCGGTTAGAACCAGAATGAGTGGTATCTGAGTGTTCAGTTAGACCATCCTGGACATGGTCCATGCTGGATGCCAACAGGGTGGTGCTCTCTGAAGACGGCAAACTGGAGTTCATAACTGCATCTGTAGCACAAAAATTTCCATCTGGGAACTTGGCTCTGGATACTTCCCTTGGGGCTGAAACTTTGGTGACCCCTCCTGGGGTTGACGAATCAGACACCTCTCTCAGGGTTGTTTTCTCCAGCACCCCTCCTGGGGTTGACAGATCAGAAACTCCTTTTTGAGAAGACTCATATGCCCCTACTAGAGCTTGAACATTGGATACCCCTCCTGGGGTTGCAGAAACGAACGCCCCTGAACCACGGAGGGTTACTTGTATTCCATCCAGCCGAGAGGAGAGATCCTGGAGACAGCGAATCACATGGCCCTGTGCAGTCTCCTGACGTTCAGGGCAGGCTGCAAGCTCTTGCATCGGCCTGGTCGCTTGGACCTGGTCTCCGTTCGGATCCATGAAGTCAGTGCTTACTGTCACAAACTGAGGGCTGGTGCTGACCAGGGGGAAGCCTCAGTTGTAGGGGCTGAGGTATATGTGTACCTGGGAGGCAGTACAGGGTTCTTAGACAAGCAGGGAACCTTTAGAACAAATGCCCGAAGGCGTGACCAAGACAATGAAGGAAAGTTCAAAGGTTTATTAAACACAGTTCAGAGGAATACGGATGACTTGGTACAGGTAACAGGAATCACAGTTCAGAGAAATACTTGGGATCGATGACGGAACACCGATGGTGACTTGGGATCGATGGTGGAGCACCGATGGAGACTTGGGATCGATGGCGGAGCACCGATGGTGACTTGGGATCGATGGTGGAACACCGATGGAGACTGGGGATCGATGGCGGAGCACCGATGGAGACTGGGGATCGATGGCGGAACACCGATGGTGACTGGGGATCGATGGCGGAACACCGATGGTGACTGGGGAGCGATGGCGGAACACCAATGGTGACTGGGGATCGATGGCGGAACACCGATGGTGACTTGGGATCGATGGCGGGACACCGATGGTTACTGGGGATCGATGGCGGAACACCGATGGTTACTGGCAGGGCAGAGCACCGCTGGAAGCTAGAAGCTGGAAGCCGGTCTCAGGTAACTGCCAGTCACAGGAAGCAATGTAGACACTGCAGAGTCAGGCTGTACAGCAGAGAAAGTCCATGGAAGAACTGCACACTGGAATCACTGAAGACAATTGAAGCACTGACTTCTTTCCAGCCCCAGGAACAAGATATTTATACCAGCTGGGAAACAGGGATTGGCTGGCTGATTAAGCAGAGTCTAGAGTGCAGCTGCTGGGTAATTAGGTAGAAACCAGAGTGCAGCTGATAGGCTGAAAAGTAACATGTGATGAAAACAAACATGGCTGCGCCCATGTTTGAACTTGGAGGGAAAGACTGTTTGTAACTTGCATGTGAGCTTTAACCATGAAGCTGCCAGAATCACAGTGAAGAGTTTTGAGACAATGAGATGCAGCATGCAGACAGTGCAGATGGAATCCAGGCTTGGAACACTGGGACAGTCTCAGGAGGCATTTGGAAGGTAAATACTGATAAGGAATTACCTGGATCGTGACACCTGGGTGGTGAGAAACGTGGTTCCGGTATCCATCATTACTGCAGAGCCAACTAGAGACTTGTTGGAGGTACTGTGTCCCCGGTACCAAATACCATCTAGGTTCCATTTCTCTAGGCAGGCGATACCGAAAATGTACACAGACCTTTAGTGTCCTAAAAAATGCAGCTGTACCCAATGTCCACTTAACCACGGACATGTGGACAAGTGGAGCAGGGCAGGGTCAGGACTATATGACTGTGACAGCCCACTGGGTAGATGTATGGACTCCCGCCGCAAGAACAGCAGCGGCGGCACCAGTAGCAGCATCTCGCAAACGCCAACTCTTTCCTAGGCAGGCTACGCTTTGTATCACCGCTTTCCAGAATACGCACACAGCTGAAAACCTCTTACGGCAACTGAGGAAGATCATCGCGGAATGGCTTACCCCAATTGGACTCTCCTGTGGATTTGTGGCATCGGACAACGCCAGCAATATTGTGTGTGCATTAAATATGGGCAAATTCCAGCACGTCCCATGTTTTGCACATACCTTGAATTTGGTGGTGCAGAATTATTTAAAAAACGACAGGGGCGTGCAAGAGATGCTGTCGGTGGCCAGAAGAATTGCGGGACACTTTCGGCGTACAGGCACCACGTACAGAAGACTGGAGCACCACCAAAAACTACTGAACCTGCCCTGCCATCATCTGAAGCAAGAAGTGGTAACGAGGTGGAATTCAACCCTCTATATGCTTCAGAGGTTGGAGGAGCAGCAAAAGGCCATTCAAGCCTATACAATTGAGCACGATATAGGAGGTGGAATGCACCTGTCTCAAGCGCAGTGGAGAATGATTTCAACGTTGTGCAAGGTTCTGCTGCCCTTTGAACTAGAGATGAGCGGGTTCGGTTTCTCTGAATCCGAACCCGCACGAACTTCATGTTTTTTTCACGGGTCCGAGCAGACTCGGATCCTCCCGCCTTGCTCGGTTAACCCGAGCGCGCCCGAACGTCATCATGACGCTGTCGGATTCTCGCGAGACTCGGATTCTATATAAGGAGCCGCGCGTCGCCGCCATTTTCACACGTGCATTGAGATTGATAGGGAGAGGACGTGGCTGGCGTCCTCTCCATTTAGATTAGGGTTGAGAGAGAGAGAGAGAGATTGACCTGAGGCTGTGATACTGTAGAAGAGAGTGCAGAGTTTAGTGACTGACGACCACAGTGACCACCAGACAGTGCAGTTGTTTGTTTTATTTAATATATCCGTTCTCTGCCTGAAAAAAACGATACACACAGTGACTCAGTCACATACCATATCTGTGTGCACTGCTCAGCCCAGTGTGCTGCATCAATGTATATATATATCTGACTGTGCTCAGCTCACACAGCTTATAATTGTGGGGGAGACTGGGGAGCACTGCAGTGCCAGTTATAGGTTATAGCAGGAGCCAGGAGTACATAATATTATATTAAAATTAAACAGTGCACACTTTTGCTGCAGGAGTGCCACTGCCAGTGTGACTAGTGACCAGTGACCTGACCACCAGTATATATAATATTAGTAGTATACTATCTCTTTATCAACCAGTCTATATAAGCAGCAGACACAGTACAGTGCGGTAGTTCACGGCTGTGGCTACCTCTGTGTCGGCACTCGGCAGCCCGTCCATAATTGTATATACCACCTAACCGTGGTTTTTTTTTCTTTCTTTATAGTCATACTAGTTACGAGTATACTATCTCTTTATCAACCAGTCTATATTAGCAGCAGACACAGTACAGTGCGGTAGTTCACGGCTGTGGCTACCTCTGTGTCGGCACTCGGCAGCCCGTCCATAATTGTATATACCACCTAACCGTGGTTTTTTTTTCTTTCTTTATACATACATACTAGTTACGAGTATACTATCTCTTTATCAACCAGTCTATATTAGCAGCAGACACAGTACAGTGCGGTAGTTCACGGCTGTGGCTACCTCTGTGTCGGCACTCGGCAGCCCGTCCATAATTGTATATACCACCTAACCGTGGTTTTTTTTTCTTTCTTTATACATACATACTAGTTACGAGTATACTATCTCTTTATCAACCAGTCTATATATTAGCAGCAGACACAGTACAGTGCGGTAGTTCACGGCTGTGGCTACCTCTGTGTCGGCACTCGGCAGCCCGTCCATAATTGTATATACCACCTAACCGTGGTTTTTTTTTCTTTCTTTATACATACATACTAGTTACGAGTATACTATCTCTTTATCAACCAGTCTATATTAGCAGCAGACACAGTACAGTGCGGTAGTTCACGGCTGTGGCTACCTCTGTGTCGGCACTCGGCAGCCCGTCCATAATTGTATATACCACCTAACCGCGGGTTTTTTTTCTTTCTTTATACATACATACTAGTTACGAGTATACTATCTCTTTATCAACCAGTCTATATATTAGCAGCAGACACAGTACAGTGCGGAAGTTCACGGCTGTGGCTACCTCTGTGTCGGCACTCGGCAGCCCGTCCATAATTGTATATACCACCTAACCGTGGTTTTTTTTTCTTTCTTTATACATACATACTAGTTACGAGTATACTATCTCTTTATCAACCAGTCTATATTAGCAGCAGACACAGTACAGTGCGGTAGTTCACGGCTGTGGCTACCTCTGTGTCGGCACTCGGCAGCCCGTCCATAATTGTATATACCACCTAACCGTGGTTTTTTTTTCTTTCTTTATACATACATACTAGTTACGAGTATACTATCTCTTTATCAACCAGTCTATATATTAGCAGCAGACACAGTACAGTGCGGTAGTTCACGGCTGTGGCTACCTCTGTGTCGGCACTCGGCAGCCCGTCCATAATTGTATATACCACCTAACCGTGGTTTTTTTTTTCTTTCTTTATACATACATACTAGTTACGAGTATACTATCTCTTTATCAACCAGTCTATATTAGCAGCAGACACAGTACAGTGCGGTAGTTCACGGCTGTGGCTACCTCTGTGTCGGCACTCGGCAGCCCGTCCATAATTGTATATACCACCTAACCGTGGTTTTTTTTTCTTTCTTTATACATACATACTAGTTACGAGTATACTATCTCTTTATCAACCAGTCTATATTAGCAGCAGACACAGTACAGTGCGGTAGTTCACGGCTGTGGCTACCTCTGTGTCGGCACTCGGCAGCCCGTCCATAATTGTATATACCACCTAACCGTGGTTACGATTACGGACATGTCGTCTACTGTCACTGCATATGATTCTCTCCCCATTGAAAGAATGGTGGAGGATTATATGAGTGACCGCATCCAAGTAGGCACGTCACACAGTCCGTACTTATACTGGCAGGAAAAAGAGGCAATTTGGAGGCCCTTGCACAAACTGGCTTTATTCTACCTAAGTTGCCCTCCCACAAGTGTGTACTCCGAAAGAGTGTTTAGTGCCGCCGCTCACCTTGTCAGCAATCGGCGTACGAGGTTACATCCAGAAAATGTGGAGAAGATGATGTTCATTAAAATGAATTATAATCAATTCCTCCGTGGAGACATTGACCAGCAGCAATTGCCTCCACAAAGTACACAGGGAGCTGAGATGGTGGATTCCAGTGGGGACGAATTGATAATCTGTGAGGAGGGGGATGTACACGGTGATATATCGGAGGATGATGATGAGGTGGACATCTTGCCTCTGTAGAGCCAGTTTGTGCAAGGAGAGATTAATTGCTTCTTTTTTGGTGGGGGTCCAAACCAACCCGTCATATCAGTCACAGTCGTGTGGCAGACCCTGTCACTGAAATGATGGGTTGGTTAAAGTGTGCATGTCCTGTTTATACAACATAAGGGTGGGTGGGAGGGCCCAAGGACAATTCCATCTTGCACCTCTTTTTTCTTTTCTTTTTCTTTGCGTCATGTGCTGTTTGGGGAGGGTTTTTTGGAAGGGACATCCTGCGTGACACTGCAGTGCCACTCCTAGATGGGCCCGGTGTTTGTGTCGGCCACTAGGGTCGCTTATCTTACTCACACAGCTACCTCATTGCGCCTCTTTTTTTCTTTGCGTCATGTGCTGTTTGGGGAGGGTTTTTTGGAAGGGACATCCTGCGTGACACTGCAGTGACACTCCTAGATGGGCCCGGTGTTTGTGTCGGCCACTAGGGTCGCTTATCTTACTCACACAGCTACCTCATTGCGCCTCTTTTTTTCTTTGCGTCATGTGCTGTTTGGGGAGGGTTTTTTGGAAGGGACATCCTGCGTGACACTGCAGTGCCACTCCTAGATGGGCCCGGTGTTTGTGTCGGCCACTAGGGTCGCTAATCTTACTCACACAGCTACCTCATTGCGCCTCTTTTTTTCTTTGCGTCATGTGCTGTTTGGGGAGGGTTTTTTGGAAGGGCCATCCTGCGTGACACTGCAGTGCCACTCCTAGATGGGCCCGGTGTTTGTGTCGGCCACTAGGGTCGCTTATCTTACTCACACAGCGACCTCGGTGCAAATTTTAGGACTAAAAATAATATTGTGAGGTGTGAGGTATTCAGAATAGACTGAAAATGAGTGGAAATTATGGTTTTTGAGGTTAATAATACTTTGGGATCAAAATGACCGCCAAATTCTATGATTTAAGCTGTTTTTTAGGTTTTTTGGAAAAAAACACCCCGAATCCAAAACACACCCGAATCCGACAAAAAAAATTCGGTGAGGTTTTGCCAAAACGCGGTCGAACCCAAAACACGGCCGCGGAACCGAACCCAAAACCAAAACACAAAACCCGAAAAATTTCCGGCGCTCATCTCTACTTTGAACTTGCCACACGTGAAGTCAGTTCAGACACTGCCAGCCTGAGTCAGGTCATTCCCCTCATCAGGCTTTTGCAGAAGAAGCTGGAGACATTGAAGGAGGAGCTAACACGGAGCGATTCCGCTAGGCATGTGGGACTTGTGGATGGAGCCCTTAATTCGCTTAACAAGGATTCACGGGTGGTCAATCTGTTGAAATCAGAGCACTACATTTTGGCCACCATGCTCGATCCTAGATTTAAAGCCTACCTTGGATCTCGCTTTCCGGCAGACACAAGTCTGCTGGGGTTGAAAGACCTGCTGGTGAGAAAATTGTCAAGTCAAGCGGAACGCGACCTGTCAACATCTCCTCCTTCACATTCTCCCGCAACTGGGGGTGCGAGGAAATGGCTCAGAATTCCGAGCCCACCCGCTGGCGGTGATGCAGGGCAGTCTGGAGCGACTGCTGATGCTGACATCTGGTCCGGACTGAAGGACCTGACAACGATTACGGACATGTCGTCTACTGTCACTGCATATGATTCTCTCCCCATTGAAAGAATGGTGGAGGATTATATGAGTGACCGCATCCAAGTAGGCACGTCACACAGTCCATACTTATACTGGCAGGAAAAAGAGGCAATTTGGAGGCCCTTGCACAAACTGGCTTTATTCTACCTAAGTTGCCCTCCCACAAGTGTGTACTCCGAAAGAGTGTTTAGTGCCGCCGCTCACCTTGTCAGCAATCGGCGTACGAGGTTACATCCAGAAAATGTGGAGAAGATGATGTTCATTAAAATGAATTATAATCAATTCCTCCGCGGAGACATTGACCAGCAGCAATTGCCTCCACAAAGTACACAGGGAGCTGAGATGGTGGATTCCAGTGGGGACGAATTGATAATCTGTGAGGAGGGGGATGTGCACGGTGATATATCGGAGGATGATGATGAGGTGGACATCTTGCCTCTGTAGAGCCAGTTTGTGCAAGGAGAGATTAATTGCTTCTTTTTTGGGGGGGGTCCAAACCAACCCGTCATATCAGTCACAGTCGTGTGGCAGACCCTGTCACTGAAATGATGGGTTGGTTAAAGTGTGCATGTCCTGTTTTGTTTATACAACATAAGGGTGGGTGGGAGGGCCCAAGGACAATTCCATCTTGCACCTCTTTTTTCTTTTATTTTTCTTTGCGTCATGTGCTGTTTGGGGAGGGTTTTTTGGAAGGGACATCCTGCGTGACACTGCAGTGCCACTCCTAAATGGGCCCGGTGTTTGTGTCGGCCACTAGGGTCGCTTATCTTACTCACACAGTCAGCTACCTCATTGCGCCTCTTTTTTTCTTTGCGTCATGTGCTGTTTGGGGAGGGTTTTTTGGAAGGGCCATCCTGCGTGACACTGCAGTGCCACTCCTAGATGGGCCCGGTGTTTGTGTCGGCCACTAGGGTCGCTAATCTTACTCACACAGCTACCTCATTGCGCCTCTTTTTTTCTTTGCGTCATGTGCTGTTTGGGGAGGGTTTTTTGGAAGGGACATCCTGCGTGACACTGCAGTGCCACTCCTAGATGGGCCCGGTGTTTGTGTCGGCCACTAGGGTCGCTAATCTTACTCACACAGCTACCTCATTGCGCCTCTTTTTTTCTTTGCGTCATGTGCTGTTTGGGGAGGGTTTTTTGGAAGGGACATCCTGCGTGACACTGCAGTGCCACTCCTAAATGGGCCCGGTGTTTGTGTCGGCCACTACGGTCGCTAATCTTACTCACACAGCTACCTCATTGCGCCTCTTTTTTTCTTTGCGTCATGTGCTGTTTGGGGAGGGTTTTTTGGAAGGGACATCCTACGTGACACTGCAGTGCCACTCCTAGATGGGCCCGGTGTTTGTGTCGGCCACTAGGGTCGCTAATCTTACTCACACAGCTACCTCATTGCGCCTCTTTTTTTCTTTGCGTCATGTGCTGTTTGGGGAGGGTTTTTTGGAAGGGACATCCTGCGTGACACTGCAGTGCCACTCCTAAATGGGCCCGGTGTTTGTGTCGGCCACTAGGGTCGCTTATCTTACTCACACAGTCAGCTACCTCATTGCGCCTCTTTTTTTCTTTGCGTCATGTGCTGTTTGGGGAGTGTTTTTTGGAAGGGCCATCCTGCGTGACACTGCAGTGCCACTCCTAGATGGGCCCGGTGTTTGTGTCGGCCACTAGGGTCGCTAATCTTACTCACACAGCTACCTCATTGCGCCTCTTTTTTTCTTTGCGTCATGTGCTGTTTGGGGAGGGTTTTTTGGAAGGGACATCCTGCGTGACACTGCAGTGCCACTCCTAAATGGGCCCGGTGTTTGTGTCGGCCACTAGGGTCGCTAATCTTACTCACACAGCTACCTCATTGCGCCTCTTTTTTTCTTTGCGTCATGTGCTGTTTGGGGAGGGTTTTTTGGAAGGGACATCCTGCGTGACACTGCAGTGCCACTCCTAGATGGGCCAGGTGTTTGTGTCGGCCACTAGGGTCGCTTAGCTTAGTCATCCAGCGACCTCGGTGCAAATTTTAGGACTAAAAATAATATTGTGAGGTGTGAGGTATTCAGAATAGACTGAAAATGAGTGGAAATTATGGTTTTTGAGGTTAATAATAATATGGGATCAAAATGACCCCCAAATTCTATGATTTAAGCTGTTTTTTAGGGTTTTTTGAAAAAAACACCCGAATCCAAAACACACCCGAATCCGACAAAAAAAATTCGGTGAGGTTTTGCCAAAACGCGGTCGAACCCAAAACACGGCCGCGGAACCGAACCCAAACCCAAAAACAAAACCCGAAAAATTTCAGGCGCTCATCACTACCAGATACATGCCCCACTGTGCCAGTTACATTGCCCCACAGTTCCAGTTACATGCCCCACAGTGCCAGATACATGCCCCACAGTGCCAGTTACATGTCCCACAGTGCCAGGCCCCACTCAGTGCCAGTTACATGCCCCATTTGGTGCCAGATACATGCCCCACTGTGCCGCCGCCGAACCCCCCCCCCACCCCCCGTCACTCACCGGCCGCCTTGTTGTTGATATGTGAGGGGAGGAGAGCGCAGCGCCTCTCCGTCCCCTCACCGCTCCAGGTCTCCGGCGGCTGTCTGGCGCCGGTTCGCTAGCCAATCAGAGCTCGCGGACCGGCAGCCAATCAGGAGCCGGTCCGCAAGCTCTGATTGGCTAACGCCGGAGACCGGACACAGCTAGTGCTGGCAGCGGCGGTGAGGGGAGGGAGAGACGCTGCGCTCTCCTCCCCTCACATTTAGGGTTGACGGGGGCGAGTGGTGCATGATGCTCTGGCCGCCGGCTGTGCCCCCCTCTCCTGGGCCTGCCAAGGCGCCCAGGGCACGTGCCCCACTCGCCCTACCCTAGATACGCCTCTGGTTTAATGTGAGTCTGATTACAAGTGTGGTGCTGCCGGCCACTAGTCTGATCAAGGGTGCAGTGCGATGCTGACGGACACTGGCGCAGCGCCGGCAGTAACAGGCTCTCACCAGGTACACAGCAATTGTTACATAGCACAGTGCTATAGATCTATTTGTTGTTGAAGATAATAAAAAAGTGGCAGTGTTTGGGAGAAGGGACTGTAGTACAGGTTGAGTATCCCTTATCCAAAATGCTTGGGACCAGACGTATTTTGGATATCGGATTTTTCCGTATTTTGGAATAATTGCATACTATAATGAGATATCATGGTGATGGGACCTAAATCTAAGCACAGAATGCATTTATGTTTCATATACACCTTATACACACAGCCTGATGGTCATTTTAGAGAATATTTTTTATAACTTTGTGCATTAAACAAAGTGTGTGTACATTCACACAATTCATTTATGTTTCATATACACCTTATACACACAGCCTGAAGGTCATTTAATACAATATTTTAAATAACTTTGTGTATTAAACAAAGTTTGTGTACATTGAGCCATCAAAAAACAAAGGTTTCACTATCTCAGTCTCATTCAAAAAAGTCCGTATTTCGGAATATTCCGTATTTCGGAATATTTGGATATGGGATACTCAACCTGTACCTGGAAAACTACACGATTTCATTAGTGATGAGCACCGGAAATTTTTCGGGTTTTGTGTTTTGGTTTTGGGTTCGGTTCCACGGCCGTGTTTTGGGTTCGAACGCGTTTTGGCAAAACCTCACCAAATTTTTTTTGTCGGATTCGGGTGTGTTTTGGATTCGGGTGTTTTTTTCAAAAAACCCTAAAAAACAGCTTAAATCATAGAATTTGGGGGTCATTTTGATCCCAAAGTATTATTAACCTCAATAACCATAATTTCCACTCATTTTCAGTCTATTCTGAACACCTCACACCTCACAATATTATTTTTAGTCCTAAAATTTGCACCGAGGTCGCTGGATGGCTAAGCTAAGCGACCCAAGTGGCCGACACAAACACCTGGCCCATCTAGGAGTGGCACTGCAGTGTCACGCAGGATGGCCCTTCCAAAAAACACTCCCCAAACAGCACATGACGCAAAGAAAAAAAGAGGCGCAATGAGGTAGCTGTGTGAGTAAGCTAAGCGACCCTAGTGGCCGACACAAACACCTGGCCCATCTAGGAGTGGCACTGCAGTGTCACGCAGGATGGCCCTTCCAAAAAACACTCCCCAAACAGCACATGACGCAAAGAAAAAAAGAGGCGCAATGAGGTAGCTGTGTGAGTAAGCTAAGCGACCCTAGTGGCCGACACAAACACCTGGCCCATCTAGGAGTGGCACTGCAGTGTCATGCAGGATGGCCCTTCCAAAAAACACTCCCCAAACAGCACATGACGCAAAGAAAAAAAGAGGCGCAATGAGGTAGCTGTGTGAGTAAGCTAAGCGACCCTAGTGGCCGACACAAACACCTGGCCCATCTAGGAGTGGCACTGCAGTGTCACGCAGGATGGCCCTTCCAAAAAACACTCCCCAAACAGCACATGACGCAAAGAAAAAAAGAGGCGCAATGAGGTAGCTGTGTGAGTAAGCTAAGCGACCCTAGTGGCCGACACAAACACCTGGCCCATCTAGGAGTGGCACTGCAGTGTCATGCAGGATGGCCCTTCCAAAAAACACTCCCCAAACAGCACATGACGCAAAGAAAAAAAGAGGCGCAATGAGGTAGCTGTGTGAGTAAGCTAAGCGACCCTAGTGGCCGGCACAAACACCTGGCCCATCTAGGAGTGGCACTGCAGTGTCACGCAGGATGGCCCTTCCAAAAAACACCCCCCAAACAGCACATGACGCAAAGAAAAATGAAAGAAAAAAGAGGTGCAAGATGGAATTGTCCTTGGGCCCTCCCACCCACCCTTATGTTGTATAAACAGGACATGCACACTTTAACCAACCCATCATTTCAGTGACAGGGTCTGCCACACGACTGTGACTGAAATGACGGGTTGGTTTGGACCCCCACCAAAAAAGAAGCAATTAATCTCTCCTTGCACAAACTGGCTCTACAGAGGCAAGATGTCCACCTCATCATCATCCTCCGATATATCACCGTGTACATCCCCCTCCTCACAGATTATCAATTCGTCCCCACTGGAATCCACCATCTCAGCTCCCTGTGTACTTTGTGGAGGCAATTGCTGCTGGTCAATGTCTCCACGGAGGAATTGATTATAATTCATTTTAATGAACATCATCTTCTCCACATTTTCTGGATGTAACCTCGTACGCCGATTGCTGACAAGGTGAGCGGCGGCACTAAACACTCTTTCGGAGTACACACTTGTGGGAGGGCAACTTAGGTAGAATAAAGCCAGTTTGTGCAAGGGCCTCCAAATTGCCTCTTTTTCCTGCCAGTATAAGTACGGACTGTCTGACGTGCCTACTTGGATGCGGTCACTCATATAATCCTCCACCATTCTTTCAATGGGGAGAGAATCATATGCAGTGACAGTAGACGACATGTCCGTAATCGTTGTCAGGTCCTTCAGTCCGGACCAGATGTCAGCATCAGCAGTCGCTCCAGACTGCCCTGCATCACCGCCAGCGGGTGGGCTCGGAATTCTGAGCCTTTTCCTCGCACCCCCAGTTGTGGGAGAATGTGAAGGAGGAGATGTTGACAGGTCGCGTTCCGCTTGACTTGACAATTTTGTCACCAGCAGTTCTTTGAACCCCTGCAGACTTGTGTCTGCCGGAAAGAGAGATCCAAGGTAGGTTTTAAATCTAGGATCGAGCACGGTGGCCAAAATGTAGTGCTCTGATTTCAACAGATTGACCACCCGTGAATCCTTGTTAAGCGAATTAAGGGCTCCATCCACAAGTCCCACATGCCTAGCGGAATCGCTCTGTGTTAGCTCCTCCTTCAATGTCTCCAGCTTCTTCTGCAAAAGCCTGATGAGGGGAATGACCTGACTCAGGCTGGCAGTGTCTGAACTGACTTCACGTGTGGCAAGTTCAAAAGGTTGCAGAACCTTGCACAACGTTGAAATCATTCTCCACTGCGCTTGAGACAGGTGCATTCCACCTCCTATATCGTGCTCAGTTGTATAGGCTTGAATGGCCTTTTGCTGCTCCTCCAACCTCTGAAGCATATAGAGGGTTGAATTCCACCTCGTTACCACTTCTTGCTTCAGATGATGGCAGGGCAGGTTCAGGCGTTTTTGGTGGTGCTCCAGTCTTCTGTACGTGGTGCCTGTACGCCGAAAGTGTCCCGCAATTCTTCTGGCCACCGACAGCATCTCTTGCACGCCCCTCTCGTTTTTTTAAATAATTCTGCACCACCAAATTCAAGGTATGTGCAAAACATGGGACGTGCTGGAATTTGCCCAGATTTAATGCACACGCAATATTGCTGGCGTTGTCCGATGCCACAAATCCACAGGAGAGTCCAATTGGGGTAAGCCATTCTGCGATGATCTTCCTCAGTTGCCGTAAGAGGTTTTTAGCTGTGTGCGTATTCTGGAAAGCGGTGATACAAAGCGTAGCCTGCCTAGGAAATAGTTGGCGTTTGCGAGATGCTGCTACTGGTGCCGCCGCTGCTGTTCTTGCGGCGGGAGTCCATACATCTACCCAGTGGGCTGTCACAGTCATATAGTCCTGAGCCTGCCCTGCTCCACTTGTCCACATGTCCGTGGTTAAGTGGACATTGGGTACAACTGCATTTTTTAGGACACTGGTGAGTCTTTTTCTGAGGTCTGTGTACATTTTTGGTATCGCCTGCCTAGAGAAATGGAACCTAGATGGTATTTGGTACCGGGGACACAGTACCTCCAACAAGTCTCTCGTTGGCTCTGCAGTAATGATGGATACCGGAACCACGTTTCTCACCGCCCAGGATGCCAAGGCCTCAGTTATCCGCTTTGCAGCAGGATGACTGCTGTGATATTTCATCTTCCTCGCAAAGGACTGTTGGACAGTCAATTGCTTGGTGGAAGTAGTAAAAGTGGTCTTACGAGTACGACTTCCCCTCTGGGATGACCATCGACTCCCAGCAGCAACAACAGCAGCGCCAGCAGCAGTAGGCATTACACGCAAGGATGCATCCGAGGAATCCCAGGCAGGAGAGGACTCGTCAGAATTGCCAGTGACATGGCCTGCAGGACTATTGGCATTCCTGGGGAAGGAGGAAATTGACACTGAGGGAGTTGGTGGGGTGGTTTGCGTGAGCTTGGTTACAAGAGGAAGGGATTTACTGGTCAGTGGACTGCTTCCGCTGTCGCCCAAAGTTTTTGAACTTGTCACTGACTTATGATGAATGCGCTGCAGGTGACGTATAAGGGAGGATGTTCCGAGGTGGTTAACGTCCTTACCCCTACTTATTACAGCTTGACAAAGGCAACACACGGCTTGACAAATGTTGTCCGCATTTCTGTTGAAATACTTCCACACCGAAGAGCTGATTTTTTTGGTATTTTCACCAGGCATGTCAATGGCCCTATTCCTCCCACGGACAACAGGTGTCTCCCCGGGTGCCTGACTTAAACAAACCACCTCACCATCAGAATCCTCCTGGTCAATTTCCTCCCCAGTGCCAGCAACACCCATATCCTCCTCATCCTGGTGTACTTCAACACTGACATCTTCAATCTGACTATCAGGAACTGGACTGCGGGTGCTCCTTCCAGCACTTGCAGGGGGTGTGCAAATGGTGGAAGGCGCATGCTCTTCACGTCCAGTGTTGGGAAGGTCAGGCATCGCAAACGACACAATTGGACTCTCCTTGTGGATTTGTGATTTCGAAGAACGCACAGTTCTTTGCTGTGCTTTTGCCAGCTTGAGTCTTTTCATTTTTCTAGCGAGAGGCTGAGTGCTTCCATCCTCATGTGAAGCTGAACCACTAGCCATGAACATAGGCCAGGGCCTCAGCCGTTCCTTGCCACTCCGTGTGGTAAATGGCATATTGGCAAGTTTACGCTTCTCCTCTGACAATTTTATTTTAGATTTTTGAGTCCTTTTTTTACTGATATTTGGTGTTTTAGATTTTACATGCTCTGTACTATGACATTGGGCATCGGCCTTGGCAGACGACGTTGCTGGCATTTCATCGTCTTGGCCATGACTAGTGGCAGCAGCTTCAGCACGAGGTGGAAGTCGATCTTGATCTTTCCCTATTTTTGGAACCTCAACATTTTTGTTCTCCATATTTTAATAGGCACAACTAAAAGGCACCTCAGGTAAACAATGGAGATGGATGGATACTAGTATACTTATGGATGGACGAGCGACTGCCGACACAGAGGTAGCTACAGCCGTGGACTACCGTACTGCGTCTGCTGCTAATATAGACTGGATGATAATGATATAAAAAATATATATATATATCACTACTGCAGCCGGACAGGTATATATTATATAATGACGGACCTGCTGGACACTGTCAGCTCAGCACTGCAGACTCCTAAAGTAAGCTACTAGTATCAAGAAGATAGAAAAAAAAAAACACCACGGGTAGGTGGTATACAATTATGGATGGACGAGCGACTGCCGACACAGAGGTAGCTACAGCCGTGGACTACCGTACTGCGTCTGCTGCAGTGCTAATATAGACTGGATGATAATGATATAAAAAATATATATATATCACTACTGCAGCCGGACAGGTATATATTATATAATGACGGACCTGCTGGACACTGTCAGCAGAATGCGTTTATAGAATAAAAACACCACACGACGAGTGTTTAACTTTTTCAGGCAGACAATCACAATATACTGGTGGTCAGTGGTCACTGGTCAGTCACACTGGCAGTGGCACTCTGGCAGCAAAAGTGTGCACTGTTAAAATATGTACTCCTGCTATAACTGCTCCCCAGTCTCCCCCACAATTAAGCTGTGTGAGCAGTGAGCACTCAGCACAGTCAGATATACAGTATTCTATAGATGATGCAGCACACTGAGGCTGAGCACAGATATGGTATGTGACTGTGTCACACTGTGTATCATTTTTTTTCAGGCAGAGAACGGATTAATTAAACTGGTGGTCACTGGTCACACTATCAGCAAGTAGTACTCCTAATATGCTCCCCAAAATTAGTAAATCAAGTGTCTCTACTACTCTCTAGTCTACTCTAAACGGAGAGGACGCCAGCCACGTCCTCTCCCTATCAATCTCAATGCACGTGTAAAAAATGGCGGCGACGCGCGGCTCCTTATATAGAATCCGAGTCTCGCGATAGAATCCGAGCCTCGCGAGAATCCGACAGCGGGATGATGACGTTCGGGCGCGCTCGGGTTAACCGAGCAAGGCGGGAAGATCCGAGTCTGCCTCGGACCCGTGTAAAAAGCGTGAAGTTCGGGGGGGTTCGGTTTCCGAGAAACCGAACCCGCTCATCACTAGATTTCATGCATGTTAGATGTAAGTAAGTAGTAAGTAAGAAAAAACTTTAACTTGTTGAGTGTAATAAAGAAAATACATATCTTACCTATTTCAAGGCCATGTTCAAGGAAATGTATATCAGTTAATTGTATAATTGATCATTTTATCTTGGAAGTGATGGCACCCTGATGTTTATTCTAACAGGAAGCACTTCTATCATCCAACTAATGGTGTTTGATTAATGGCTGGGTCCATTTGAGGCTCATCTCACAGCAGCTCATAAGCATTTAATTCAGGATGCAGTCAAGATGCCGGCGTTTGGCATCCTGGCGGTCGGAAAGCTGACACCAGCATCCCGAAACTGCTCGGAATGCTGATGCCAGCATCCCAACATAGATAGCTATGCAGAATGCCAAAATCCGGATCTAATTGGTGCCAAAGTCCCCACTGGCAAACCGCGTGGGAGGGTTAGTGTTAGGCTGCGAGGGCGGGAGGGTTAGGCTGCAGGGAGGGAGATTAGGAAGGGTAGGTTAGGGTTAGGCACCACTGAAGAGGCTTTTTTTTGGGGGGGGGGCGGGTTAAGGTCAGGCTGTGAGAAAGGTGGGTTAGGGGGGAGGGATGGTGTAACGTGAATACGAGACACTACTGTGCGGTGTAATGTGAATGAGGGACACTACTGTGTGGCATAATTTGAATTGGAAGTACTATTGTATCCACGCCCTTCCCCCACAAGACCATGCCCCATTTCCAATACTCACACCTTATTCCAAATGTGTGAAGGGGGGGTGCCAGCCCCTTACTTTGCCAGGGGCGCTCGGATCCCTAGATACACCCCTGATTGCACATCCAGTCAGTCATATTAGCCGATCTGCAATCAAGCCAGCAAGAGAGCATTGGACTGCTGTTAAACATATCGTGAGATACCTGAAAGGTAGATGTTCTTTAAAACTATACTTTGTGAGAAATGGAAGTTTGAGTTACAAGTTGTGATGCCAGTTTGGGATCAGATGTGGACGACAGATATTCCTACACCGGATACCTATTCGCTCTGGCAGAGCAGCCATCAGCTAGGCTACAGTAACAGGAAACAGCCTTCTGTTGCCTTATCCAACACTGAAGTGGAATAACTGTATCACAATCCTGACTAAATTCCTCATGTTTTATGTTTTACCTCTGCCATCACTCCTGCAGTTCAAAATCCCAGAACCTGACAGTTGGAACTGGCCCAAAAAATGTATTCGATCAGTGCTCAAGGATTGGAAGTTGGAGTCGTGCAGGATATATGTTAAACTGCCTGGTGCATCAAGAAGCTTTGCAGCAACAACTGGTGCACTATATTCAAGGCATGTCATCCCAACTATGTGATCCAGTTACTTCTTACCCAGTCTCCTCCAGTAACCACAGCATCTGTATCTCCACCAGCACAGGTGGTTACTACTTCAACAGGAGGGGCGTTAGACTATGCAGCCTCTGGTGACCCAGAAAGGGGGTCCGCTTCCGGCCATTCGGTCGCAGCTGAGCACAAATTTCCTTGAGTGAATCCCTGAAGACCACTGGTGGGGTAAGATTCCACGTCCCTGCTCTGGGTATTTGCCAACTACCTGTTGGTAATTTACATACCCATGGTATCAGAGCCGGCCCTAGGCATAGGCAAACTAGGCAAATGCCTAGGGCATTTGGAATGCCTAGGGGCACAAGTAGCTTCTGCTGACTAAAATGATATGCAGCATGTCTATATTCTGTGTGTGACTGCGGCTCTCTCTGCATATGAAATACATTACTAATGTGTGGCATTATTTGTATAAAGTGTGCTACTTTGTGGCGTAACGTACGTATAGAAAGGGCACTACTGTGTGGTCTAATGTGAATAAAGAGCAATATGGTGTTATGTAATGTGAATAAGGGGCACTACTGCGAGGAGTAACGTGGTACTACTGTGTGATGTAACGTGAATAAGAGACACTATTGCATGATATAATGTGAATAAAGTTGCAGTACTGTGCGGCGTAATTTCAACTGAGAGTATTATTGTGTGGCCATGCCCCTTCCCAGCAAGAACACGCACCGTTTTGGGCTGTGCACACTGTTTTTATTTAAAATATAGGGGGTAGGAGCACCAAAATGAGGACTGCTATGGGTGAGGGGTGATGGAAAAGGGGTACAGGGTCAGAGGCGAAACTAGCGTCTGTGCAAGGGGGCACCAGCCAAAATCTTGCCTAGAGCATCATATTGGTTAGGGCCGGCTCTGCATGGTATTGTACCTGCTCTTTGGTCCCATCCACTACCACCTGAATGTGAAGAAGCTGTATCAAGCCCCCCAGCTTTACATACCAAACTCCATCTAGTCCTGAGACAGAGTTGGATATACAAATATTCCAGAACCTGACAATCTGTCTCTCATAGTAATAGACAAAGACGCAATGTGGCTAAGCAAGCCTTTGTGTGAGATGTTCTTAGTCCAAAAGGGGTTGGGTTCGTGACCGCCGTTCACCATACCGATGCCGGGATCCCGTCGTTTAGATGCCTAAATAGAGGGGGGGGGGGTTTGCAAGCGCAAATAAGACCCTTGCGGGCTCAGTGGCGAGGTTCTATTCCCACTCTATGGGTGGCGTGGAAGAGTCCCTGATAGTCGGCATGCCGACAACCGGGATTGTGAGGGGGTGGGATCCCGGTGTCGTTATTGTGACCGCCGGTCTCATGACCGCCGGTCACATAACTACATCACGTCCAAAAGATGCTGATAGCATTGCATGTGACAACAAAGGTGCAATTGTCTTCCAACAGTAAATATCATGGTCGGTCTAAGCATATTGCCATAAAACACATGGGGGTCAATTCTATTCGGCAACTTAAGAATAGCGCCGGGAATTAGCTCCCGACGCTATTCAATTCAGCTCCAGTTAAGTCGGCGATGTCCCGTTCTCGCCGACTTAACAGGTAGTTTTGTCGGGAGAACGGGCAATCTCTGACTTAACTCCCCGGCGCGAGGCTGATTCCCGACAGAATCAGCCTCGCGCCGGCCGCGAGGCAGCACTTTTGTCGGGTTTCTTCTCTCATCCCCCGGGGATGAGAGAAGAATTCCCGACAATTGCGGGTCACTAGCAGCTGAATTGAATAACGTCGGGAGCTAATTCCCGGCGCTATTCTTAAGTTGCCGAATAGAATCGACCCCATGGGGAGAAACAGATAATAACCTTTTTGTGTAATGCATTTTAACAGAAATGTATTTACCCTCACAGCCAACATATCTCATGTGTACATTATAAATAAAAAAGAAGTTGTTTACTTGAGTTTGATCTATATGAGGATACACTCAAAGATCACTAGAAGGGATGAACAATCCAATGTAGAAACAGTCCCAATGCATTTCATACTTTTTACCAATTTCTGGACTTACTCTGGGGGGTAGGTCTATTACACTATACTGTATGTTCTATTATCTATTTAGCCCAATGTTTGGAGCCATGAGAGCTCAATGAAGGGAGAATGTTGCAATTAATGTTTTAGATAAGCAGAAAACTAAGAATATTTCTGGTATACTGCTAATACACTTATTTTGTTTTGGCTATACTATCTTAAAATGCACTTATTAACATATATACGACACATGTGCGCTCTTAGAAACTATTAATCTAGTCCAGTGGTTCTAAAACTCTGTCCTCAGGACCCCATACAGGTCACGTTTTCCAGGTCACCTAGCAGGAGCACAGGTGTACTTATTACTCACTGACACATTTTAAAACATCCACAAGTGGAGCTAATGAATTCACTTGTGATTCTATGAGGAGATCTGGAAAACATGAATTGTTTGGGTGTCCTGAGACCGAGTTTGAGAACCTATGATCTAGTCCGTTGTCACAATTACTACACTAGAGGGCACCAGTTGTCTCTATTTTTTCTAGAGATAGATAATGCTTTTTTCAATAATAAAGCATTTTTTTCATGAATATTCTTCTGCTATCGCCATACTGAGATGTAGCACCACAATCTGTGTTAAATAGGCTATTAACACTGGCCCTGATGAGCAAACAACTTCATTGAGACCAAGGAGTCTATTTACTAAGCCTTGGATGGAGATAAAGAGGATGGAGATAAAGTACCAACCAACCAGCTCCTAACTGTCATTTTTCAAACACAAATACATAAATTGACACCAGCAGGTAAATTTACTAAGATGGGAGTTCTATTTAAGATGTGATGTTGCCCATAGCAACCAATCAGGTTCTACTTCTCATTTATCTAGCACCTTCTAGAAGATAATATCTGAAATCTGATTGGTTGCTATGGGCAACATCCCATCTTAAATAGAACTCCCATCTTAGTAAATTCACCACCAGGTAGGCACTCAGAACCACAGAGACAGCCTTAGTAAAAATATACACAATATTTAATATCATATATAATATAATATAACATAATAACAACAATGAAACAAATTTTAAAACATTTGAATCTCAAATGAGCTGAATAGTAAAAGTTTATAACAGCTCTACAGGTGTACAGATTGCATGAATATAGGGATTCCCTGGAAGTACCAAAGTGCTATGAGCGATTGATATATATAATCATTATAATTACCGCTGTTGATGGTATTGGTTGGAGACTCTCAGAAAGTTCAGTCAGTCTCTAAAGGACCCCATATACTACAGCGACATGTCGGAGGCTAAAGTCGGATGCAATTTCCCTTGAACCACCCGGCAGCTTCCCGGGCGGCAGGATCACATACGATACATCGTATGCGGTCCTTTTGCATACGATGTATTGTATGCGATCCCAGCCATGCCTGCGGGATCCGACATATCACGAGTGCAGCACTAACGACCTAGGGGCACCGATCTGATGCTCACGGGATGGCGCATCAGATCGGATGTAAAACACATCCGATTTGCCACTTTTCATCCAATTTATTGGCCTGAAAGGTCGAAATCGGGCATTATCGTTCTAGTGTATGGGGCCCTTAACACCTTAATCCAAATATGTAGCCCATAATAGAAGGGCATATATGTCCTCCGGCTATATGATCACAATAGCAAAGTACCAGTGGTGTTGAATTTGTCTCACAGTAGTGGATAAAATGTAAAGTACCAAGATTGAATCAGTATCAAACAGCTCTCACCGGAATTTGTTGCTGAGCAGTAGGCAATATGTGCTACAGATGCAGGAGCTGCAGTGTTCGTCTGTTCACTTGGCCGACCGCAAATGGAGCGATGCAGATGGTCACTGTGCACGGCTTCTATGAACTGGACTCCGGCTGCAGGGAGTTACTGCACACGGCCACTGATGGCTATGCGGCGGGATAGTGGTGAAGGGAGCCAAATGAATGCCCAGTTGGAAAACGAGCAGTATACTTCTCCTATGCGCAATGGTGGTCCCAGGGGTCCCTTTCTCCGTTTCCTCAATGCGTTTCTCTGCACAGGGCGGCTTTGTCAAGAGGCAGAGTATTAGGTCAACAGAGTCAAATGTTCGACAGGGACAAAAGATTCACATAGAAATGGTTGACACAAAAAAGGTTAACATTAACTGTGACAAAAATCAGTGTAAACACTTACCCTCATGAGTTCGCTTTGTTTGCCACACTTTGGGCAAGAAGGCTCGCTGCACTCGCAACAGGTTAATTCTAGTGATGTGCACCGGACATTTTTCGGGTTTTGTGTTTTGGTTTTGGATTCGGTTCCGCGGCCGTGTTTTGGATTCGGACGCGTTTTGGCAAAACCTCACGAAAAAATTTTGTCGGATTCGGGTGTGTTTTGGATTCGGGTGTTTTTTTTTCAAAAAAACCTAAAAAACAGCTTAAATCATAGAATTTGGGGGTCATTTTGACGGACACTGATGAAGCCGCTGAAAACGGACCCTGAGGCGGAGAAACGTGTTTGAGAGGGAGAACGACAGGTGCTGTGAGTTAAGAGAAAGTCTCTCACCCCCTGCAATATCGGGTGTTTGGCTCACAACCTTTATTACCGGCCGGTGAACTGTTACCATTCATACCCCAGTGCACAGGGGATTGAGTGTGGTGAAGCTTTGGTGACCCTTTGAATCATATGCTGCTAGCTTGTGCAGCCAGAAAGGATACTATTCATGCTGAGTGCTTTGGCTAATGGTGCTCTAATCCTGGATTAATGCAATACAAGGGTTAACCTAATCTACTAACTCTGCTTCTATTCTTGGCAATTGGGCTGTTAATGCTTGCAAGTTTTACAGGACATTATTGATTCATTTCTGCTTCATCCATTTGGGCTAAAAGAATACTTTGTGTGGCCACATAACAATACTAACCTTGCCATATAAGGATGATTGAAAGGCTGCTTAGATAAAGGAATGCATGCTTGCCTATGGGGGCATATCAATCTAATGTGCTAATTACCGGGACTTTTTAGTATAGCACTCTTCATTTTTAAGTTTGGAGCTATATATATATATATCTTTGTCATCAAGTTGTCAGGGCAATTCTATGTATGAATTAATATTGGTGCTATTATTAAATGTTAGGCTAATAGTATAATTATAGCAATTTTTTCAAATAGAATTGCAATAAATCAATAATTGTATTTTATGATTAAAATCTTAACTATATTAATTAATATTTTTAGTGTGATACTGGCCGGTATCTTTTTGGGTTTATTTATATTTGTTGTCATCTTTGTATATGTGTATTATAAAAGATAAATTTAAAACCAAAGTGGGTAGCGCTGTCTCAACTTTTGTTTGTATATTCTTCTTTGGAGGGATTTGGATCATCCCTCAGAGTTCAGCTGCATTCACTTTGGTGAGTGATAAGCGCCAGGTGCAAATCTATTCCTTCACATAGAAATGGTTGACACAAAAAAGGTCAACATTAACTGTGACAAAAATCAGTGTAAACATGTACCCTCATGAGTTCGCTTTGTTTGCCACACTTTGGGCAAGAAGGCTCGCTGCAATCGCAACAGGTTAATTCTAGTGATGTGCACCGGACATTTTTCGGGTTTTGTGTTTTGGTTTTGGATTCGGTTCCGTGGCCGTGTTTTGGATTCGGACGCGTTTTGGCAAAACCTCACCGAAAATTTTTTGTCGGATTCGGGTGTGTTTTGGATTCGGGTGTTTTTTTTTTTTTTTTAACTAAAAAACAGCTTAAATCATAGAATTTGGGGGTCATTTTGATCCCATAGTATTATTAACCTCAATAACCATAATTTCCACTCATTTCCCGTCTATTCTGAACACCTCACACCTCACAATATTATTTTTAGTCCTAAAATTTGCACCGAGGTCGCTGGATGGCTAAGCTAAGCGACACAAGTGGCCGACACAAACACCTGGCCCATCTAGGAGTGGCACTGCAGTGTCAGGCAGGATGGCACTTCAAAAAAATTGTCCCCAAACAGCACATGATGCGAAGAAAAATGAAAGAAAAAAGAGGTGCAAGATGGAATTGTCCTTGGGCCCTCCCACCCACCCTTATGTTGTATAAACAGGACATGCACACTTTAACGAACCCATCATTTCAGCGACAGGGTCTGCCACACGACTGTGACTGAAATGACTGGTTGGTTTGGGCCCCCACCAAAAAAGAAGCAATCAATCTCTCCTTGCACAAACTGGCTCTACAGAGGCAAGATGTCCACCTCATCATCATCCTCCGATTCCTCACCCCTTTCACTGTGTACATCCCCCTCCTCACAGATTATTAATTCGTCCTCACTGGAATCCACCATCTCAGATCCCTTTGTACTTTCTGGAGGCAATTGCTGGTGAATGTCTCCACGGAGGAATTGATTATAATTCATTTTGATGAACATCATCTTCTCCACATTTTCTGGAAGTAACCTCGTACGCCGATTGCTGACAAGGTGAGCGGCTGCACTATACACTCTTTCGGAGTACACACTGGAGGGAGGGCAACTTAGGTAGAATAAAGCCAGTTTGTGCAAGGGCCTCCAAATTGCCTCTTTTTCCTGCCAGTATACGTACGGACTGTCCTACTTGGATGCGGTCACTCATATAATCCTCCACCATTCTTTCAATGGTGAGAGAATCATATGCAGTGACAGTAGACGACATGTCAGTAATCGTTGGCAGGTCCTTCAGTCCGGACCAGATGTCAGCACTCGCTTCAGACTGCCCTGCATCACCGCCAGCAGGTGGGCTCGGAATTCTTAGCCTTTTCCTCGCACCACCAGTTGCGGGAGAATGTGAAGGAGGAGTTGTTGACGGGTCACGTTCCGCTTGACTTGACAATTTTCTCACCAGCATGTCTTTGAACCTCTGCAGACTTGTGTCTGCCGGAAAGAGAGATACAACGTAGGTTTTAAATCTAGGATCGAGCACGGTGGCCAAAATGTAGTGCTCTGATTTCAACAGATTGACCACCCGTGAATCCTGGTTAAGCGAATTAAGGGCTCCATCCACAAGTCCCACATGCCTAGCGGAATCGCTCTGTTTTAGCTCCTCCTTCAATGTCTCCAGCTTATTCTGCAAAAGCCTGATGAGGGGAATGACCTGACTCAGGCTGGCAGTGTCTGAACTGACTTCACGTGTGGCAAGTTCAAAGGGTTGCAGAACCTTGCACAACGTTGAAATCATTCTCCACTGTGCTTGAGTCAGGTGCATTCCCCCTCCTTTGCCTATATCGTTTGCAGATGTACTGTATAGGCTTGAATGGCCTTTTGCTGCTCCTCCATCCTCTGAAGCATATAGAGGTTGAATTCCACCTCGTTACCACCTCTTGCTTCAGATGATGGCAGGGCAGGTTCAGGATTGTTTGGTGGTGCTCCAGTCTTCTGTACGCGGTGGCTGAATGCCGAAAGTGGCCCGCAATTCTTCGGGCCACCGATAGCATCTCTTGCACGCCCCTGTCGTTTTTTAAATAATTCTGCACCACCAAATTCAATGTATGTGCAAAACATGGGACGTGCTGGAATTTGCCCAGATGTAATGCACGCACAATATTGCTGGCGTTGTCCGATGTCACAAATCCCCAGGAGAGTCCAATTGGGGTAAGCCATTCTGCGATGATCTTCCTCAGTTTCCGTAAGAGGTTGTCAGCTGTGTGCCTCTTCTGGAAAGCGGTGATACAAAGCGTAGCCTGCCTAGGAACGAGTTGGCGTTTGCGAGATGCTGCTACTGGTGCCGCCGCTGCTGTTCTTGCTGCGGGAGGCAATACATCTACCCAGTGGGCTGTCACAGTCATATAGTCCTGAGTCTGCCCTGCTCCACTTGTCCACATGTCCGTGGTTAAGTGGACATTGGGTACAACTGCATTTTTTAGGACACTGGTGACTCTTTTTCTGACGTCTGTGTACATTTTCGGTATCGCCTGCCTAGAGAAATGGAACCTAGATGGAATTTGGTACCGGGGACACAGTACCTCAATCAAGTCTCTAGTTGCCTCTGAATTAACGGTGGATACCGGAACCACGTCTCTCACCGCCCAGGCTGCCAAGGCCTGAGTTATCTGCTTTGCAGCAGGATGACTGCTGTGATATTTCATCTTCCTCGCAAAGGACTGTTGGACAGTGAATTGCTTACTGGAAGTAGTACAAGTGGTCTTTCGACTTCTCCTCTGGGATGACGATCGACTCCCAGCAACAACAACAGCAGCGCCAGCAGCAGTAGGCGTTACACTCAAGGATGCATCGGAGGAATCCCAGGCAGGAGAGGACTCGTCAGACTTGCCAGTGACATGGCCTGCAGGACTATTGGCTTTCCAGGGTAAGGAGGAAATTGACACTGAGGGAGTTGGTGGTGTGGTTTGCAGGAGCTTGGTTACAAGAGGAAGGGATTTAGTGGTCAGTGGACTGCTTCCGCTGTCATCCAAAGTTTTTGAACTTGTCACTGACTTATGATGAATGCGCTGCAGGTGACGTATAAGGGAGGATGTTCCGAGGTGGTTAACGTCCTTACCCTTACTTATTACAGCTTGACAAAGGCAACACACGGCTTGACACCTGTTGTCCGCATTTGTGTTGAAATAATTCCACACCGAAGAGCTGATTTTTTTGTATTTTGACCAGGCATGTCAATTGTCAATGGCCATATTCGTCCCACGGACAACAGGTGTCTCCCCGGGTGCCTGACTTAAACAAACCACCTCACCATCAGAATCCTCCTTGTCAATTTCCTCCCCAGCACCAGCAACACGCATATCCTCATCCCGGTGTACTTTAACAGTGACATCTTCAATTTGACTATCAGGAACTGGACTGCGGGTGCGCCTTCCAGCACTTGCAGGGGGCGTGCATATGGTGGAAGGCGCAAGCTCTTCCCGTCCAGTGTTGGGAAGGTCAGGCATCGCAACCGACACAATTGGACTCTCCTTGGGGATTTGTGATTTAGAAGAACGCACAGTTCTTTGCTGTGCTTTTGCCAGCTTAAGTCTTTTCATTTTTCTAGCGAGAGGATGAGTGCTTCCATCCTCATGTGAATCTGAACCACTAACCATGAACATAGGCCAGGGCCTCAGCCGTTCCTTGCCACTCCGTGTCGTAAATGGCATATTGGCAAGTTTACGCTTCTCATCAGACGCTTTCAATTTTGATTTTTGGGTCATTTTACTGAACTTTTGTTTTTTGGATTTTAAATGCTCTCTACTATGACATTGGGCATCGGCCTTGGCAGACGACGTTGATGGCATTTCATCGTCTCGGCCATGACTAGTGGCAGCAGCTTCAGCACGAGGTGGAAGTGGATGTTGATCTTTCCCTATTTTAACCTCCACATTTTTGTTCTCCATTTTTTAATGTGTGGAATTATATGCCAGTATCAATAGCAATGGCCTACTACTATATATACTGCGCACAACTAAAATGCACCACTGGTATAGAATGTAGATGTAGATGTTGACGACACAGAGGTAGGTACAGCAGTGGCCTTCCGTACCGTACTGCTATATATACTGGTGGTCACTGTGTCAGCAAACTGCACAACTGAAATGCACCACAGGTATAGAATCTAGATGGATAGTATACTTGACGACACAGAGGTAGGTACAGCAGTGGCCTTCCGTACCGTACTGCTATATATACTGGTGGTCACTGTGTCAGCAAACTGCAAAACTAAAATGCACCACAGGTATAGAATGTAGATGGATAGTATACTTGACGACACAGAGGTAGGTACAGCAGTGGCCTTCCGTACCGTACTGCTATATATACTGGTGGTCACTGTGTCAGCAAACTGCAAAACTAAAATGCACCACAGGTATAGAATGTAGATGGATAGTATACTTGATGACACAGAGGTAGGTACAGAAGTGGCCTTCCGTACCGTACTGCTATATATACTGGTGGTCACTGTGTCAGCAAACTGCAAAACTAAAATGCACCACAGGTATAGAATGTAGATGGATAGTATACTTAATGATGACACAGAGGTAGGTACAGCAGTGGCCTTCCGTACCGTACTGCTATATATACTGGTGGTCACTGTGTCAGTAAACTGCACAACTGAAATGCACCACAGGTATAGAATCTAGATGGATAGTATACTTGACGACACAGAGGTAGGTACAGCAGTGGCCTTCCGTACCGTACTGCTATATATACTGGTGGTCACTGTGTCAGCAAACTGCAAAACTAAAATGCACCACAGGTATAGAATGTAGATGGATAGTATACTTGACGACACAGAGGTAGGTACAGCAGTGGCCTTCCATACCGTACTGCTATATATACTGGTGGTCACTGTGTCAGCAAACTGCAAAACTAAAATGTACCACAGGTATAGAATGTAGATGGATAGTATACTTGACTACACAGAGGTAGGTACAGCAGTGGCCTTCCGTACCGTACTGCTATATATACTGGTGGTCACTGTGTCAGCAAACTGCAAAACTAAAATGCACCACAGGTATAGAATGTAGATGGATAGTATACTTGACGACACAGAGGTAGGTACAGCAGTGGCCTTCCGTACCGTACTGCTATATATACTGGTGGTCACTGTGTCAGCAAACTGCACAACTGAAATGCACCATAGGTATAGAATCTAGATGGATAGTATACTTGATGACACAGAGGTAGGTACAGCAGTGGCCTTCCGTACCGTACTGCTATATATACTGGTGGTCACTGTGTCAGCAAACTGCAAAACTAAAATGCACCACAGGTATAGAATGTAGACGGATAGTATACTTAATGACGACACAGAGGTAGGTACAGCAGTGGCCTTCCGTACCGTACTGCTATATATACTGGTGGTCACTGTGTCAGTAAACTGCACAACTGAAATGCACCACAGGTATAGAATCTAGATGGATAGTATACTTGACGACACAGAGGTAGGTACAGCAGTGGCCTACTGTACCGTAATGCTATATATTATATACTGGTGGTCACTGGTCAGCAAAACTCTGCACTGTACTCCTCCTATATAATATTATACTGGTGGTCCCGACTCCCCAGTCCCCACAATAAAGCAGCACACTGAGCACAGATATGGAGTGTTTTTCAGGCAGACAACGTATACTGGTGGTCACTGTCAGCAAAACTCTGCACTGTACTCCTGCTATATAATACAGCTGCTCCCCAGTCCCCACAATTAAGCAGTGTGAGCACAGATATATGCAGCACACTGAGCACAGATATGGAGTGTTTTTTTTTCAGGCAGAGAACGGATAACTGGTGGTCACTGATCAGCAAAACTCTGCACTGTACTCCTCCTATATTAATATAAAGCTGCTCCCCAGTCCCCACAATGATATAAGCAAGCACAAATATTTGCATCAACTCAACAATGAATAAACGGAGAGGACGCCAGCCACGTCCTCTCCCTAACATTTCCAATGCACGAGTGAAAATGGTGGCGACGCGCGGCTGCTTATATAGAATCCGAATCTCGCGAGAATCCGACAGCGGGATGATGACGTTCGGGCGCGCTCGGGTTAACCGAGCCATACGGGAGAATCCGAGTATGGCTCGGACCCGTGTAAAAAGGGTGAAGTTCGGGGGGGTTCGGTTTCCGAGAAACCGAACCCGCTCATCACTAGTTAATTCCCAATTATCCTTGGTCAACTGCGGAGGGGAGCACTGTCGCTGTTTGCAGCGTTGTAGAGGGAGACAAATGTCACCCTTCTGAAGAGGGCATGCATTCCAGCTGGATTTGGACACACTCCCTCCCTGGTACCCAGGCCCTTGTCATTTCTCCATGGCTCTACCTATACATAAGATTGGTTTAAAACTTATCAGTATGCACTTGCACACATGCGCATCTATGCAGACTTCTGACTCTGCATAGTCTGTAATAAACACACCGCCTCACTGAAATTTGACATCATGAGAATTCCCCGGTACTTCAGTCATAAGTGAATGGGATTGAACAGTACCTGTGTTTGAAGACAGATGGCGCCACTGACATCAAACCTGTATATCATCGTTTATTGTGATCTGTCAAACAACGACTGTCAGAATTTCAGATAAATTCATTGTGTACTTTTGTTTTGGTAGCTGTTGGAAGTGAGCATGTTTGAGTTTTTTCTAACTATGGAGAAAGTGCAGTACCGATCGGTGATTAGATTCTTGTTTTTGGATGGGAAGGCGTGTGAGGAAATCAAATCAAAATTGGAATCCGTTTATGGGGACCTTTCACCTACGATGACAACCATCAGATATTGGCTCAATAAATTCAAGCGTGGTCGTACATCCGTTTTCAATGAAGAGCGTCCAGGTCACCCAATTGAGATGACTACGGATGAAATGGTCAACAAAATCCATGATATCATATTGGCAGACCGGCGAGTGAAGATCAGAGAGATTGTTGAGATCGTAGGCATCTCATTTGAACGTGTGCAGAATATCCTATATGAACATTTGGGCATGACAAAGCTATCGGCAAGATGGGTGCCGCGTTTGCTCACTGTGGACAACAAGCAGAATCGACTGACCACTTCAAAGCAGTGTTTGGACCTGTTTAAGTGCAATCCGAAGGAGTTTCTGCGTCGTTTTGTGACTGTTGATGAAACATGGATCCATCACTACACGCCAGAAATGAAGGAACAGTCAAAACAGTGGACTTCACCCGGCGAACATGCACCTAAGAAGGCGAAGGCGGTTCCATCGGCCGGAAAGGTCATGGCCACCTTTTTCTGGGATTCGAAAAGCATAATCATTATCGGCTATTTGGAAAAGGGAAGAACGATCACAGGGCAGTATTATGCTCAATTATTGGGCAGATTCGACAACGCTTTGAAGAGAAAACGGCCCCACTTGGTGAAGAAAAAAGTGCTGTTACACCACGATAATGCGCCAGCACACTCATCCTACATCGCCACAGCGAATGTGGTGGAATTGGGCTACAAATTGCCGTATTTCCAGATTTGGCCCCCTGCGATTTCTTCCTGTTTCCAAATATGAAAAAATGGCTCGGCGGAAAGCGATTTGCATCGAACAAGGAGGTTATCGCCGAAACTGAAGCCTATTTCGCAGAGTTCTACAAATCCTATTTTCTGGAGGGCTTGAAAAAGTTGGAATATCGTTGGGCCAAGTGTATCAAGCTAAAAGGGGACTATGTTGAAAAAGAAATCAAAATTTTCCCGATTATTATTTTTTTCTTCCCTAACACGGGTACTTATCAATCACCTCGTATACCTTGAGATGAAGCAAAAGGAAAGTGGTTTGGTCCATGATGGCAGATGAGCATAACTGTATTGTATAGCTAATGATGCAATGGGTGTAGTATGGCTGACCGGCGGTCTCCTGACCGCCGGTCAGCTTACCGACGCCGGGATCCTGGCAGCATACCGACGCCGGGATCCCGGCGGGGAGGGGCGAGTGCAGCAAGCCCCTTGCGGGCTCGCTGCGGGCTCGGTGGCGACCTGCAGTCGCCACGGGTTCTATTCCCACTCTATGGGGTATATTTACTAAAAATCGTATTTTCCCGAATGAGGTTAAAGTTCAATCACGAATGACATCGAAAGTGTAAAACTGCAACTTTTTGAATTTATTACGACTAATTTACTAAGCTGTCGTATTCTGCATTTTCGTATTTACCGATGTCAATGTCATTCGTATTTTTTGGCAGTGTTTTACGGGAGTGAATTGTAAAACACTGCCGACTTTAACACAATGAATCTCGGCCGGATCTGTGAGATCCGTGCTGGGCTTCATTGTGCACCTTTCGTAAAAAATTAAACATTGTTAAAAATCTTTAAAAAAAATGCGTGGGGTCCCCCCTCCTAAGCAAAACCAGCCTCGGGCTCTTTGAGCCGGTCCTGGTTGAAAAAATATGGGAAACAAAGTGACAGGGGTTCCCCCATATTTAAACAACCAGCACCGGGCTCTGCGCCTGGTCCTGGTTCCAAAAATACGGGGGACAAAAAGCGTAGGGGTCCCCTGTATTTCTGAAACCAGCACCGGGCTCCACTAGCCAGATACATAATGCCACAGCCGGGGGACACTTTTATATTGGTCCCTGCGGCCCTGGCATTACATACCCAACTAGTCACCCTTGGCCGGGGTACTCTGGAGGAGTGGGGACCCCTTCAATCAAGGGGTCCCCCCCCTCCAGCCACCCAAGGGCCAGGGGTGAAGCCCGAGGCTGTCCCCCCCATCCAAGGGCTGTGGATGGGGGGCTGATAGCCTTGTTGTCAAAATTTTAATATTGTTTTTAGTAGCAGTACTACAAGTCCCAGCAAGCCTCCCCCGCAAGCTGGTACTTGGAGAACCACAAGTACCAGCATGCAGTGGAAAACTGGGCCCGCTGGTACCTGTAGTACTACTACTAAAAAAATACCCCAATAAAAACAGAAGACACACACCTTGAAAGTAAAACTTTAATTCATACATCCACACCTCCATACACACATACTTACCTATGTTCACACGAGGGTCGGTCCTCTTCTCCATGTAGAATCCATGGGGTACCTGTTGAAAAAATTATACTCACATAATCCAGTGTAGATGGGTCCTCCTCTGTTCGATTTGTAATCCACGTACTTTGCAAAATAAAAAAATAAGAATTTACTTACCGATAATTCTATTTCTCGTAGTCCGTAGTGGATGCTGGGGACTCCGTCAGGACCATGGGGGATAGCGGGCTCCGCAGGAGACAGGGCACATCTAAAAAGCTTTTTAGGTCACATGGTGTGTACTGGCTCCTCCCCCTATGACCCTCCTCCAAGCCTCAGTTAGGTACTGTGCCCGGACGAGCGTACACAATAAGGAAGGATCTTGAATCCCGGGTAAGACTCATACCAGCCACACCAATCACACCGTACAACTTGTGATCTGAACCCAGTTAACAGTATGATAACAAAACGAAGTAGCCTCCGAAAAGATGGCTCACAACAATAGTAATAACCCGATTTTTGTAACAATAACTATGTACAAGCATTGCAGACAATCCGCACTTGGGATGGGCGCCCAGCATCCACTACGGACTACGAGAAATAGAATTATCGGTAAGTAAATTCTTATTTTCTCTAACGTCCTAGTGGATGCTGGGGACTCCGTCAGGACCATGGGGATTATACCAAAGCTCCCAAACGGGCGGGAGAGTGCGGATGACTCTGCAGCACCGAATGAGAGAACTCCAGGTCCTCCTTAGCCAGAGTATCAAAATTTGTAAAATTTTACAAACGTGTTCTCCCCTGACCACGTAGCTGCTCGGCAAAGTTGTAATGCCGAGACTCCTCGGGCAGCCGCCCAGGATGAGCCCACCTTCCTTGTGGAATGGGCATCCACATATTTCGTCTGTGGCAGGCCTGCCACAGAATGTGCAAGCTGAATTGTACTACAAATCCAGCGTGCAATAGACTGCTTAGAAGCATGAGCACCCAGCTTGTTGGGTGTATACAGTATAAACAGCAAGTCAGACTTTCTGACTCCAGCCGTCCTAACTATATATATATATATATATATATTTTTAGGGCCCTGACCACGTCTAGTAACTTGGAGTCCTCCAAGTCCCTAGTAGCCGCAGGCACCACAAGAGGTTGTTTCAGGTGAAAACGCTGACACCCCTTTATGAAGAAACTGGAGACGAGTCCCAGTTCTGTCCTGTTCAAATGGAAAATTTTAATATGGGCTTTTGTAAGACAAAGCCGCCCATTCTGACAATCGCCTGGCCGAGGCCAGGGCTAACAACATGGTCACTTCCCATGTGAGATATTTGTCAACAGCATGGTCACTTTCCATGTGAGATATTTCAAATCCACAGATTTGAGCGGTTCAAACCAATATGATTTCAAGAAATCCCAACACTATGTTGAGATCTCACGGTGCCCCTAGGGGCACAAAAAAAACTGTATATGCAATACATCCTTTACAATCTGGACTTCAGGAACTGAAGTCAATTCTTTCTGGAAGAAAATCTACAGGGCCGAAATTTAAATGTTAATGAACCCCAATTTGAGGTCCAAAACACTCCTGTTTTCAGGAAGTGTAGAAATCGACCTAGTTGAATTTCCGTCGTGGAGCCTTCCTGGCCTCACCCACGCAACATATTTTCACCACATGTGGTGATGACGTTGTGCGGTCACCTCCTTCCTGGCTTTGACCAGGGTAGGTATGACCTCTTATGGAATGCCTTTTCCCCTCAGGATCCGGCATTCAACCGCCATGCCGTCAAACGCAGCCGCGGTAAGTCTTGGAATAGACATGGTACTTGCTGAATCAAGTCCCTTCTTAGCTCCCCAGGCCCTTAGTCCTCTGTGAGCATTTCTTGAAGTTCCGGGTACCAAGTCCCTCTTGGCCAATCCGGAGCCACTAGTATAGTTCATACTCCTCTATGTCTTATAATTCTCAATACCTTGGTTATGAGAAACAGAGGAGGGAACACATACACAGACTGGTACACCCACGGTGTTACCAGAACATCCGCAGCTATCGCCTGAAGGTCTCATGACCTGGCGGAATACCTGTCCCGTTTTTTGTTCGGGCGGGACGCCATCATGTCCACCTTTGGTCTTTGCCAACGGTCCACAATCATGTTGAAAAACTTCCCTATGAAGTTTCCACTCTCCCGGGTGGAGGTCATGCCTGCAGAGGAAGTCTGCTTCCCAGTCGTCCACTCCCGGAAAGAACACTGCTGACAGTGCTATCACATGATTTTCCGCCTAGCGAAAAATCCTTGCAGTTTTCACTGCCCTCCTGCTTCTTGTGCCGCCCTTCTGTTTACGTGGGCGACTGCCGTGATGTTATCCCACTGGATCAATACCGGCTGACCTTGAAGCAGAGGTCTAGCTAAGTTTAGAGCATTATAAATTTGCTCTAAGCTTATTTATGCGGAGAGAATTCTCCAGACTTAATCACACTTCCCTGGAAATTTTTTCCTTGTGTGACTGTTCCCCAGCCTCTCAGGCTGGCCTCCGTGGTCACCGGCATCCAATCCTGAATGCCGAATCTGCGGCCCTCTAGAAGATGAGCACTCTGTAATCACCACAGGAGAGACACCCTTTTCCTTGGATATAGGGTTATCCGCTGATGCATCTGAGGATGCGATCCGGACCATTTGTCCAGCAGATCCCACTGAAGAGTTCTTGCGGAAAATCTGCCGAATGGAATTGCTTCGTAATAAGCCACCATTTTTACCAGGACTCTTGTGCAATGATGCACTGACACTTTTCCTGGTTTTAGGAGGATCCCGATTAGCTCGGATAACTCCCTGGTTTTCTCCACTGGGAGAAACACGTTTTTCTGGACTGTGTCCAGAATCTTCCCTAGGAACAGTAGACGTGTCGTCGGAAAAAGCTGCGATTTTGGAATATTTAGAATCCACTCGTGCTGTCGTAGAACTACTTAAGATAGTGCTACTCCGACCTCCAACTGTTCTCTGGACCTTGCCCTTATCAGGAAAGCGTCCATGTTTCTTTTAAGAAAAATCCTCATTCCGGCCATTACCTTGGTAAAGACCCGGGGCGCCGTGGACAATCCAAACGGCAGCGTCTGAACTGATAGTGACAGTTCTGTACCAGGAACCTGAAGTACCCTTGGTGAGAAGGGCAAATTTGGACCTGTAGGTAAACGTCCCTGATATCCAGTGACATCATATCGTCCCCTTCTTCCTGGTTCGCTATCACTGCTCCGAGTGACTCCATCTTGATTTGAACGCTTGTATGTAAGTGTTCAAATATTTCAGATCTCACCGAGCCGGTTGGCTTCAGTACCACAATATAGTGTGGAATACTACCCCCTTCCTTGTTGTAAGAAGGGTACTTTGATTATCACCTGCTGGGAATACAGCCTGTGAATTGTGTGAGGGGGAGACGTCTCGAATTTCCAATGTACACCTGGGATATTACATGTAGGATCCCGGAGTTCCCTTGCGAGTGTTGCTGAAACTCTTGAGATGACCCCCTACCGCACCTGAGTCCGCTTGTACGGCCCCAGCGTTATGCTGCGGACTTGGCAGAAGCCGTGAGGAGCTTCTGCTCCTGGGAATGAGCTGCTTGCTGCAGTCTTCTTCCCTTTCCTCTCCCCCTGGGCAGATATGACTGGCCTTCGCCCGCCTGCCCGTATGGGGACGAAAGGACTGAGACTGAAAAGACTGTGTCCTTTTCTGCCAATATGTGACTCGGGGTAACAAAAGGTGGATTTTTCAGCTGTTGCCATGGCCACCAGGTCCAATGGACCGCCCCTTTATACGGCAATACTTCCATATGCCGTCTGGAATCTGCCTCACCTGACCACTGTCGTGTCTTCGTCTGGCAGATATGTACATCACATTTACTCTTGATGCCAGAATGCAAATATGCCTCTGCGCATCACACATATATAGAAATGCATCCTTAAAATGCTCTATAGACAATAAAATCCTGTCCCTGTCAAGGGTATCAAAATTTTCAGTCAGGAAATCCGACCAAGCCCCCTCAGCGCTGCACATCCAGGCTGAGGCGATTGCTGGTCGTAGTATAACACCAGTATGTGTGTATATACTGTTATGATATTTTCCAGCTTCCTATCAGCTGGCTCCTTGAGGGCGGCCGTATCTGGAAACGGTAACGCCATGTTTTTTATAAGCGTGTGAGCGCCTTGTCCACCCTAAGGTGTGTTTTCCAACTCGCCCTTACTACTGGCGGGAAAAAGGGTATACCGCCCATAACTTTCTGTCGGAGGAACCCCACGTATCATCACACACTTCATTTAATTTATCTGATTTAGGCAAAACTACAAGTAGTTTTTTCCCACCCTACAAAATACCCTTATTTGTGGTACTTGTGGTATCAGAAATACGTAACACCTCCTTCATTGCCCTTAACATGTAACTTGTGGCCCTAAAGGAAAAATACGTTTGTTTCTTCACCGTCGACACTGGGGTCAGTGTCCGTGTCAGTGTCTGTCGACCGACTGATGTAAATGGGCGTTTTTACAAGCCCCTGACGGTGTCTGAGACGCCTGGACCGATACTAATTTGTCCGCCGGCTGTCTCATGTCGTCAACCGGCTTGCAGCGTGTTGACATTATCACGTAATTCCATAAGTAAGCCATCCATTCTGGTGTCGACTCCCTAGAGAGTGACATCACCATTACAGGCAATTTTCTCCGTCTCCTCACCAACATTTTCCTCATACATGTCGACACACACGTACCGACCTACAGCACACACATACAGGGAATGCTCTGATAGAGGACAGGACCCACTAGCCCTTTGGGGAGACAGAGGGAGAGTTTGCCAGCACACACCAAAAGCGCCATAATGTATATAACAACCCTAGAAGGTGTTGTTTCTATATATGGGCTCTTAATATATAATTATATCGCCAATTTATGCCCCCCTTCTCTTTAACCCTGTTTCTGTAGTGCAGGGGAGAGTGGGAGCCTTCCTCACCAGCGGAGCTGGTCAGGAAAATGGCGCTGAGTGCTGAGGAGAATAAGCTCCGCCCCTTTCACGGCGGGCTTTTCTCCCGGTTATTAGGAAAACTGGCCTGGGTTAAATACATACATATAGCCTTAATGGCTATATGTGATGTATTTATTTGCCTCTAAGGTACTCTATATTGCTGCCCAGGGCGCCCCCAGCAGCGCCCTGCACCCTCCGTGACCGAGATCCGTGAGCCGTGTAGCAACAATGGCGCACAGCTGCAGTGCTGTGCGCTACCTCTATGAAGACTGAAGTCTTCTGCCGCCTGTTTCCGGACCTCCGTTCTGCCGTTCTTCAGCGTCTGTAAGGGGGATCGGCGGCGCGGCTCCGGGACGAACCCCAGGCTGACCTGTGTTCCGACTCCCTCTGGAGCTCAGTGTCCAGTAGCCTAAGACTTCAATCCTCCTGCAGGCAGGTGAGTTGCAAGTCTCTCCCCTAAGTCCCTCGTTGCAGTGCTCCTGTCGCCAGCAGGAGACACTGATTAGAAACCTAAAAAAAAACTTTTCTAACTAGCTCTTTAAGAGAGCCACCTAGATTGCACCCTCTCGGACGGGCACAAAAACCTAACTGAGGCTTGGAGGAGGGTCATAGGGGGAGGAGCCAGTACACACCATGTGACCTAAAAAGCTTTTTAGATGTGCCCTGTCTCCTGCGGAGCCCGCTATCCCCCATGGTCCTGACGGAGTCCCCAGCATCCACTAGGACGTTAGAGAAAAACGGATACACGACCACGCACTAAAAGGGGTCCCATGTTTTCACATGGGACCCCTTTCCCCGACTGCCAGGAACCCCCCCTGACCTCTGTCTAAGAGGATTCCTTCATCCAATCAGGGAGCGCCACGTTGTGGCACCCTCCTGATTGGCTGTGTGCTCCTGTAGTGTATGTCAGGCAGCACACGGCAGTGATACAATGTAGCGCCTATGCGCTCCATTGTAACCAATGGTGGGAACTTTGTGGTCAGCGGTTGACCGAAAGTAACCTCACCGCTGACAGCAGGAGTGTGAGTAGCTTGCCACTATCTGGATTTTTATTTTCTTTTTATCTTTGCATTTTTATCTACCTTTGTGCAAGTGGTTTTCCAAAATTCCTCTTTGCCATTTTTATCCCATTGTTTCATGTGCGGCTGCATATGTTTTTTCTGTATTATATGTTCCCCGTCACCTTGTTTCCCATGTACTGTGAATAAACATCTGTAACCCCCTTCCTCCATTTTTGTTGTGGGAGTTGCAAATTTTTTTGGGGAACAATGGAGAACTACTAGACCCAAGCAGGAAATACCATTCCCTATTTGGAACCTTAAAGATACCTTTACGGGAGTCATCTAGTATCTCAAACTGTGAGTTGGGGTACGCCATATTTGATAAATCATTTGTTTATCTTAAGGAGAGAAAGATACCTTGATGGGTTTTCCACCTTCCTTTTGAATGTGAGTGTTGGGGTACGCATCTGTATTGCTCATCACACCTTTGATTGGTTGTATTGCTTTAGACTCACACCGGGTGTAACACAAGTGGCAAAAGTCTGTATTCTAAAAGAAACCTTGATGTGCCTTATGGTCCCCGTTCAAAGTGTGAGTGGGGTACGCTTTGGAATCATTTTAGTTAGTTAGAGGTACTTAAGCCACACCTCACCAACTTCCAATAGGGTTAATAGAACGTACTACACATTGGTTGTTTTTTGCCATTTCTTTCATGTTATCCTGTTTGGAGTTGTCGTGGGTTGATCTGTGATTTGAAATACACTACATCAGGACCGCCACTTCCACTCTAAGAAGAAAAAGATACCTTGATAGGCTTCACATCTGCCCTCCTAGTGTGAGTGTTGGGGTACGCATCAACTTCTGACCTCTAAATAATTCACAGCTTTGCTTGGTTGAACCCCTTGAGATCCACACTGGGTGTATAAAAAACGGTAGAAGCCACCATCCCTATGAAAGAAACCTTGATGTGCTTATATATCCCCGCTTAAAGTGTGAGTGGGGTACGCTTTGGATTCTGTATAGTCTTCTAGAAGAATAAAAAGCCTCTCAAAAGGCACTAATACTTACTTTGTTTTTTCACAAGACTTACTACACATTGGTTTTTATTACGTCTGTTTTATTCCATATTACCTCTGTTGGAGTCTCTATACCTAAATGGTCTGAACCAAAGGAGAACATCAGATAAAGAGAACATCCCATCCAACCTAAAAGGAACGTTCTGGTGATGTTGCACTAATGTTTTTTAGCGCTTGTGATGTATTACAGTTTTCAAAATTCTGTTTTTTGTATGTATAGCTAAATGTGGTGACATTTATTTGAAATCTGTTGCATCTGAGCTGCTTGGCGCCAGTAAGGACTACTCCCTAAACACATTTATTCAGCTATAAAAAGAGAGACAGACTTGGAGAGAGAGAGACATAGGGGGTAATTCCAAGTTGATCGCAGCAGGAAATTTTTTAGCAGTTGGGCAAAACCATGTGCACTGCAGGGGGGCCAGATATAACATTTGCAGAGAGAGTTAGATTTGGGTGGGTTATTTTGTTTCTGTGCATTGTAAATACTGGCTGCTTTATTTTTACACTGCAAATTAGATTGCAGCTTGAACACACCCCACCCAAATCTAACTCTCTCTGCACATGCTATATCTGCCCCCCCCTGCAGTGCACATGGTTTTGCCCAACTGCTAAAAAATGTCCTGCTGCGATCAACTTGGAATTACCCCCATAGAAAGAAAGAGAGAGATGAAAAGAGAAAGAAACATAAAGAGAGATATATGGAAAAAGAAAGAGACATAAAGAGAGAGAGAGAGAGAAACACATGGAGAGAGATGGAGAGAGAGACATACTGTAGAGAAAAAGAGAAAGACATAGAGAGACATGAAGAGACATGAAAATAGAGAGACATGAAGAGAGAGAGACAAACATGGAGTGAGAGATATAGAGAAAAAGAGAGCGATACAGACATAGGAAGTCATTCCAAGTTGATCGCACGTAGCAACTTTTTGCTGCTTATGCGATCAACTAGATGCCGCCTATGGGGGAGTGTATTTTAGCATAGCAAGGTTGCGATCGCTTGTGCAGCCCTGGTATGCTAAAAAAGTTTTGTGTAAAAGAAGACTAGCCCTGCAGTTACTTACCCTGTGCGATGAATCCAGCGATGAAGGTCCCGGAATTGACATCAGACATCCGCCCTCCAAATGCCTCAACACGCTTGCGTTTGGATCTCCACGCCCAGAAAACGGTGAGTAGATGCCTCGATCCACCTCCCGACTGTCAATCTTCTTGCGATCCGCGCTGCGACCGCTTTCTTCGTTCACGGCGTCATTGCCCAGCCGTCGCTAAGCAATGACGTGCCTGCGCATTGCGTCCGCTGCGCATGCACAGAACCAACCCGTGCATCCCCGGACCATACAGGGAAGCTGTAATCTCTCCCTCCCCGGTGACAGCTGTCATAGACACCCCCACCCCCAGACTGGACACTCCCTGGACAGGGATAGGCAGGGACATGCACTACAAGCTCCAAAGTGGCAGAGGTTGCTGTAGGGAGCCGATCTGGCGCTCCAGGGTCCAAGCCGATCCAGTTTTTACTCAATCTGTATAAATTACATTATTACTATACATATACTATTGTATGCATACTATTACATGATAACAATAAAAATGATTGCTCCTAATAATTCATTCATTTTTGTACATTTCATTATCTAGTGATGGCACTACTAGCTCCTTTGGCCCCCAAGTGCGTTGTCTTGGAGTAATCTTGGAGTAATCCTCTTCAAACCACACAATCAGCACTTCTCACAAACCTATCATTTTGATCTCAAAAATATTTCAGACCCCTTCTCACCCAGGATGCCACTAAGACCCTTCTCCACTCACTGGTCATCTCCACACTGGACTACAGTATTGTCTCCTCCTTCCTCCTCTCTCTATCTGGCACCCCAAATAAAAACCTCTCTCCACTGCAATCTATCCTCAGTGCTGCTGTTCCCCGGCTCAACTTCCTCACCAATTGTACTACCTCCATCTCCCCTCTCTTACAAGCCCTTCACTGGCTCCCATTCCCCTTCAGAATTAATTTCAAGCTTCTCACACTCACTTACAAAGCCCTCACCCACTACTCGCCCAGGTATATCTCTGACCTTATCGCCATTTACACTCCCACCCATCCTCTTCACCCTGCTAATGCATGCCACCTCTCCTGCCTACTGATTACCTCCTCCCACTCCTACCTTCAAGATTTTGCACGTGCTGCTCCCTTTCTCTGGAATTCTCTACTTCTACCCTTCAGACTCTCCACCTCTCTACAAAACTTCAAACAGGCTTTAAAGACCCACTTCTTCACCAAACACAGCCATCTCTTATCCTAAGCCTGCTGTGGCCCCGCTCACTTTCTACCCCATCTGTGTCACCGCTATCTGTGTGCCCCTCTCCTTTAGAATGTAAGCTTTAACGAGCAGGGTCCTCTTCCCTCATGTGCTTTTACGTCTCTTGCTTAACCTATCTTCTTTTCAATACTCCCTTTGATGGCACCAAATCCTTAATTTTTTGCCACCGTGATACTTATTTTAGTGTCATTTGCCAATGCAGCTATGTTTATATACCCTGTACTTGTCTTATACCATACCTCCCAACTTTTCGGGTCCCTGGGTCGGGATGCTAGCGCGGCATAGCCACGCAAAGTGGCTATGTGTGGGAGGGCGAGGCCTCGGTCTAGTGGGCATAGCTGAGCATCACGGACCCGTTTATCGAGCAGCTGGGCAGCCTCCTGCTCCACTCCCAGCATTGAATAGATGCCGTGCATGTGCTTGTTTGTTTATGTACTCTGTGATTGGGCGCTGCAGATCCTATGTGGCTCCATATGAATAAAGGATACTAATAATACATTGAAATAATGAGTTAGGGCACAATTACTATATTTTTAGTAGTACATAAGTAACATTAGTACTCACTGCAGATAAAGTTAAAATGTCAGGAAATACTGTATATATTACAAAACAAACATCCTCCTTTAGGGGGAATAGTTGCCACTAGTTCAGACATGTGGTGCTGGGAAAGTTTCCCTACACTCAGGAGTTCCCATACCAAGTGTATTAGCATAGTAATGACACTTTTACTCATTACCCGTGTTGGTTAGGGTCTGGTAGAACTGGAAATTCCTGTTACGCAATGTACAGACTCCTGCTGGGAGAGAGACAGTATAAAAGTGGCCAAGAGCTGCTTTATGAGCAGTAGTCTTGAGACAGAACTTAAAACCACAACTAAATCCAAAGACTGACAGAGGAAGCACGCTTCTAATAATGCAGAGTAGAGTGCACATCCTCCCATTCCTGGCTGTCTGCCTGACTTTCATTGCACTCTCAGAAGGTAAGAATTCTTCACATACAGCAGCAAGTCATACTGTGGCTGTGAGACTCCTGTGATCAACCAGCTAAATTAACCACACACAGGATAATATGGACACACTATTATTATAAGACTTTGCTGATGTTGGATTTTTTGGGGGTTAACTATCATGAATTTTTTTTATTTAATATAAAGGAAAAAAAGTTTAGACCTTAAAATGATGCAGCAATATATATTATAATACAACAGTAAATATATTGCCAAGTGACAGAGAGATGTGCCAGATGAGAGAGAGGATGGCATTACTTCAACTACAAATATAATTTATAACTGTTATTTATTTTATCTTCGGTAGACATACATGGCGTTCTTATACTGTAACTCAGTCCTATATCTTATCATTACAGAAATGACACTGACAAGAGCACGCGAGCTTAGGTGCCAGTGTGTAAAAACAGAGAGTAGGCCAATCTCTCACAGACATTTCCTGAACATCGAACTCATTCCAAAAGGGCCCCACTGCAAACATCTGGAGGTCATGTAAGTATCATTATTATGCAAGATCTCTCAAAATGTCCTGGTAACAAATAACCAGACATTTCCACACGGAATACATAGGATATCCCGGAGCCCGGGATGCCGGCTGATATTGTATGTATTCCTTGAAGGAATGTGGTTAAGATTCCGATGCCGGCATCCCGTACTGCCGGTATCATAACCACATCCCTTCCACACACACATTTGCACACCTTTACACTTTCACACTGTTATAAAACATCACCGTTATATAGGGAATTTACTTATTAGAGAACGCTACATGTTTCTTATTGAATATCTCATAAACTGCTGCTGTTTTAATGAGTAGTGTAATTTCCTATGACTGTTGTCACTTTATTCTTGGCATCCTCAGAGGGATAGATTTGTGCATTGGCATTATTCAATGCACAATGTGACAGCACATATATAAATATAAACAATGTAATATATACAGCTGATTTTAGTGAGTCTTATATTTCTATACTATCTCAAAATAAGTAAACATACTCCATATTCCTATATAATTAATATCATACAGGTATGTGTTGAAATGTAGGAAAATAATGTTTTTTTTGTTTTGTTTTTTACTTTTCTGGACATGGCAAATATGTCATAATTGTTTTTCAGATATGATTAATATATTCACGTAACAGAGAATTTATGGGGTAAATAGTTAAATATAATTCTTATTTCTATCCACAGAGGCACTTTAAAAAATGGTCAAGAAATTTGTTTAGAGCCCACAGCTCCTTGGGTGAAGAAGCTCATTGACAAATATCTGACTGAGTAAGTAGTAATTCTATGACTGCACCATGAAGACTGCTATACCTGGTTTGAGAAATACATACTGTATATAGGATAAACCTATCTCCTGTGAATGCTGTAGATTGCAAAGATGCTATATGTAACTTAGCCATGCCACAGCCATGTACAGGCATAAGAATACCGGCTAACTGATTTTACATAGGTCATAGTAATCAGCGGTGGAATAATATGTGTATAATAATTTACAGCTAGGTTTCTTTATCCCTTATAATGGCGAGCTATTAGAACTCAAATTATAAGCAATATTAGAACCCAAGGTTTATAGTTACTATTTAAAGATGCATATCCATACATTAGTATTGTGTGATACACTTTTTCTAAAACCACAGACACTTTGAACTAGCCACTCCAAAATAGAATAAGCTTCTGCATACAACATGACAAATAGAAGATTAAAGCAGCACAAAAGATAAAATGATGTACATGTAAATGAAGCAGAAGTAATAAAATATATAGCTCACTGACCACAGTTTCTTTATTTATATATATATATATATATATATATATATATATATATATCTCTCAATGACCATACAGTTATGTACATATATCTCACTGGACACATACACTAGTTTCTATTCTGACACATACTGTATCTCCCACTGACCAGGCAGAACCTATATGAAGGAATATGGGGACCGGTACAAACATAATTTATAGTACATTTTATAATAGTTGTAATTCACCGATTAAGCTTCTTGGTTCTTGGGCTCCTGTGTAACAGACTTTAACCTTTCTTTATTTGCTTTTGCAGGCCAAAGACTACAGTATCTCCTAAGTAACTGCAATGTCTTCATGTGAGACACGGAGAGATATCTGAAAAAGAAACTTCCTCCTGCGTTCAAAGAAGGAATATTTTCTAGAGAGACCTGCCAAGCGGCTTGAGCATCTTTTTGTCTACATAGGCTCCATGTAAATAATATGTTGTTACATTTCTCTCTTGTTAACAAAACAATGCCTTCATGTTGTGCTAGTTGGCTTGGCATTAGACAAAAGTGAGCGCTTGCCTCTTTTCTCTATCGTCCTAAGTGGATGCTGGGGTTCCTGAAAGGACCATGGGGAATAGCGGCTCCGCAGGAGACAGGGCACAAAAAAGTAAAGCTTTACTAGGTCAGGTGGTGTGCACTGGCTCCTCCCCCTATGACCCTCCTCCAGACTCCAGTTAGATTTTGTGCCCGAACGAGAAGGGTGCAATCTAGGTGGCTCTCCTAAAGAGCTGCTTAGAGAAAGTTTAGTTTAGGTTTTTTTCTTTACAGTGAGTCCTGCTGGCAACAGGATCACTGCAACGTGGGACTTAGGGGGAAAGTAGTAAACTCACCTGCATGCAGAGTGGATTTGCTGCTTGGCTACTGGACACCATTAGCTCCAGAGGGATCGAACACAGGCCCAGCCGTGGAGTCCGGTCCCGGAGCCGCGCCGCCGACCCCCTTGCAGATGCTGAAGCGTGAAGAGGTCCGGAAACCGGCGGCTGAAGACTCCTCAGTCTTCATAAGGTAGCGCACAGCACTGCAGCTGTGCGCCATTTTCCTCTCAGCACACTTCACTGGGCAGTCACTGAGGGTGCAGAGCGCTGGGGGGGGGCGCTCTGAGAGGCAAATATAAACCTTATACAAGGCTAAAAATACCTCACATATAGCCCATAGGGGCTATATGGAGATATTTAACCCCTGCCTGACTGGAAAAATAGCGGGAGAAGAACCCGCCGAAAAAGGGGCGGGGCCTATCTCCTCAGCACACGGCGCCATTTTCTGTCACAGCTCCGCTGGTCAGAACGGCTCCCAGGTCTCTCCCCTGCACTGCACTACAGAAACAGGGTAAAACAGAGAGGGGGGGCACATTAATGGCTATATATATATATATTAAAGCAGCTATAAGGGAGCACTTAATATAAGGATATCCCTTGTATATATAGCGCTTTGTGGTGTGTGCTGGCAGACTCTCCCTCTGTCTCCCCAAAAGGGCTAGTGGGTCCTGTCTTCATTAGAGCATTCCCTGTGAGTTTGCGGTGTGTGTCGGTACGTGGTGTCGACATGTATGAGGACGATATTGGTGTGGAGGCGGAGCAATTGCCAAATATGCAGATGTCACCCCCCAGGGGGTCGACACCAGAATGGATGCCTTTATTTGTGGAATTACGTGATGGTTTATCTTCCCTTAAACAGTCAGTTGAGGACACGAGGCGGCCGGACAATCAATTAATGCCTGTCCAGGCGCCTCAAACACCGTCAGGGGCTGTAAAACGCCCTTTGCCTCAGTCGGTCGACACAGACCCAGACACGGGCACTGATTCCAGTGACGACGGTAGAAATTCAAACGTATTTTCCAGTAGGGCCACACGTTATATGATTTTGGCAATGAAGGAGACGTTACATTTAGCTGATACTACAGATACCGTAAAACAGGGTATTATGTATGGTGTGAAAAAACTACAAACAGTTTTTCCTGAATCAGAAGAATTAAATGACGTGTGTGATGAAGCGTGGGTTGCTCCTGATAAAAAGTTGATAATTTCAAAAAAGTTATTGGCATTATACCCTTTCCCGCCAGAGGTTAGGGCGCGCTGGGAAACACCCCCTAAGGTGGACAAGGCGCTCACACGCTTATCCAAACAAGTGGCGTTACCCTCTCCTGAGACGGCCGCACTTAAGGATCCATCAGATAGAAAGATGGAAGTTATTCAAAAGAATATATACACACATGCAGGTGTTATACTACGACCAGCTATAGCAACTGCCTGGATGTGCAGTGCTGGAGTAGTTTGGTCAGAATCCCTGATTGAAAATATTGATACCCTAGATAGGGACAATGTTTTACTGTCGTTAGAACAAATAAAGGATGCATTTATCTATATGCGTGATGCACAGAGGGATATTTGCACACTGGCATCTCGGGTGAGTGCTATGTCCATTTCAGCCAGAAGAGCCTTATGGACACGACAGTGGACAGGCGATGCGGATTCAAAACGTCACATGGAGGTTTTGCCGTATAAAGGGGAGGAGTTATTTGGAGTTGGTCTATCAGACTTGGTGGCCACGGCTACTGCCGGGAAATCCACTTTTTTACCTCAAGTCACTCCCCAACAGAGAAAGGCACCGACCTTTCAACCGCAGCCTTTTCGCTCCTACAAAAATAAGAGAGCAAAGGGCTTGTCGTACCTGCCACGAGGCAGAGGAAAAGGGAAGAGACACCAACAGGCAGCTCCTTCCCAGGAACAGAAGCCCTCCCCGGCTCCTGCAAAAACCTCAGCATGACGCTGGGGCCTCTCAAGCGGACTCGGGGACAGTGGGGGGCCGTCTCAAAAATTACAGCGCGCAGTGGGCTCACTCGCAGGTAGACCCCTGGATCCTGCAGATAATATCTCAGGGGTACAGGTTGGAATTAGAGACGGATCCTCCTCATCGTTTCCTGAAGTCTGCCTTACCAACCGTCTCTTCCGAAAGGGAGAGGGTGTTGGAAGCCATTCATAAGCTGTACGCTCAGCAGGTGATAGTCAAAGTACCCCTATTACAACAAGGAAAGGGGTATTATTCCACTCTATTTGTGGTACCGAAGCCGGATGGCTCGGTAAGGCCTATTCTAAATCTGAAGTCCTTGAACCTCTACATAAAAAAGTTCAAGTTCAAGATGGAGTCACTCAGAGCAGTGATAGCGAACCTGGAAGAAGGGGACTTTATGGTATCCTTGGACATCAAGGATGCGTATCTACACGTTCCGATTTACCCCGCACACCAGGGGTACCTCAGGTTCATTGTTCAAAACTGTCACTATCAGTTTCAGACGCTGCCGTTCGGATTGTCCACGGCGCCTCGGGTCTTTACCAAGGTAATGGCCGAGATGATGATTCTTCTTCGAAGAAAAGGCGTATTAGTTATCCCATACTTGGACGATCTCCTAATAAGGGCAAGGTCCAGAGAACAGCTGGAGACAGCTTTAGCACTATCTCAAGAGGTGCTAAGACAACACGGGTGGATTCTGAATATTCCAAAATCCCATTTAATCCCGACAACTCGTCTGCTGTTCCTAGGAATGATTCTGGACACGGTTCAGAAAAAGGTTTTCCTTCCAGAGGAAAAAGCCAAGGAGTTATCCGATCTGGTCAGGAACCTCCTAAAACCAGGAAAAGTGTCAGTACATCAATGCACAAGAGTCCTGGGAAAAATGGTGGCTTCTTACGAAGCAATTCCATTCGGCAGATTCCATGCAAGAATATTCCAAAGGGATCTGTTGGACAAATGGTCAGGGTCGCATCTGCAGATGCACCTGCGAATAACCCTGTCACCAAAGACAAGGGTGTCACTTCTGTGGTGGTTGCAGAAGGCTCACCTATTAGAAGGCCGCAGATTCGGCATTCAGGATTGGATCCTGGTGACCACGGACGCCAGCCTGAGAGGCTGGGGAGCAGTCACACAAGGAAGAAACTTCCAGGGAGTATGGACGAGTCTGGAAAAGTCTCTTCACATAAACATTCTGGAACTAAGAGCAATCTACAATGCTCTAAGCCAGGCGGAACTTCTCCTGCAAGGAAAGCCGGTGTTGATTCAGTCGGACAACATCACGGCGGTCGCCCATGTAAACAGGCAGGGCGGCACAAGAAGCAGGAGTGCAATGGCAGAAGCTGCCAAGATTCTTCGCTGGGCGGAGAATCACGTGATAGCACTGTCAGCAGTGTTCATCCCGGGCGTGGACAACTGGGAAGCAGACTTCCTCAGCAGACACGATCTTCATCCGGGAGAGTGGGGTCTACATCCAGAAGTCTTCAACATGTTAATAGACCGTTGGGAAAGACCAATTGTAGACATGATGGCGTCTCGCCTCAACAAGAAACTGGACAAATATTGCGCCAGGTCAAGAGATCCACAGGCAATAGCTGTGGACGCACTGGTAACTCCTTGGGTGTACCAGTCAGTGTATGTGTTTCCTCCTCTGCCGCTCATACCAAAGGTATTGAAGATCATACGGCAAAGAAGAGTAAGAACAATACTAGTGGTTCCGGATTGGCCGAGAAGGACTTGGTATCCGGAACTTCAAGAGATGCTCACGGACGAACCGTGGCCTCTACCTCTGAGAAGGGACCTGCTACAGCAGGGTCCCTGTCTTTTTCAAGACTTACCGCGGCTGCGTTTGACGGCATGGCGGTTGAACGCCAGATCCTAAAAGGGAAAGGCATTCCAGAAGAAGTCATTCCTACCTTGATTAAGGCACGGAAGGAAGTCACCGTGAAACATTATCACCGCATTTGGCGAAAATATGTAGCGTGGTGCGAGGATCGGAGGGTTCCGACGGAGGAATTCCAACTGGGTCGTTTCCTACATTTCCTGCAATCAGGATTATCTATGGGTCTCAAATTGGGATCCATTAAGGTTCAAATTTCGGCCCTGTCAATATTCTTCCAAAAAGAATTGGCCTCTGTCCCTGAGGTCCAGACTTTTGTCAAGGGAGTACTGCATATACAGCCTCCTGTGGTGCCTCCGGTGGCACCGTGGGATCTAAATGTAGTTTTAGATTTCCTCAAATCCCATTGGTTTGAACCATTGAAAAAGGTGGATTTGAAATATCTCACATTGAAAGTGACTATGTTACTAGCCCTGGCCTCTGCCAGGAGAGTATCTGAATTGGCGGCTTTATCTTATAAAAGTCCTTATCTAATCTTCCATTCGGATAGGGCAGAACTGCGGACTCGTCCGCATTTTCTCCCTAAAGTGGTATCAGCATTTCATCTGAACCAACCTATTGTGGTGCCTGCGGCCACTAGCGACTTGGAGGACTCCAAGTTGTTGGACGTTGTCAGAGCCTTAAAAATATACATTGCAAGGACGGCTGGAGTCAGAAAATCTGACTCGCTGTTTATATTGTATGCACCCAACAAGTTGGGCGCACCTGCTTCTAAGCAGTCGATTGCTCGTTGGATTTGTAACACAATTCAACTTGCACATTCTGTGGCAGGCCTGCCACAGCCTAAAACTGTAAAAGCCCACTCCACAAGGAAGGTGGGCTCATCTTGGGCGGCTGCCCGAGGGGTCTCGGCATTACAACTCTGCCGAGCAGCTACGTGGTCGGGGGAGAACACGTTTGTAAAATTTTACAAATTTGATACCCTGGCAAAGGAGGACCTGGAGTTCTCTCATTCGGTGCTGCAGAGTCATCCGCACTCTCCCGCCCGTTTGGGAGCTTTGGTATAATCCCCATGGTCCTTTCAGGAACCCCAGCATCCACTTAGGACGATAGAGAAAATAAGAATTTACTTACCGATAATTCTATTTCTCGGAGTCCGTAGTGGATGCTGGGCGCCCATCCCAAGTGCGGATTATCTGCAATACTTGTACATAGTTATTGTTAACTAATTCGGGTTATTGTTAAGGAGCCATCTTTAAGAGGCCCTTTCTGTTGTCATACTGTTAACTGGGTTTAGATCACAAGTTGTACGGTGTGATTGGTGTGGCTGGTATGAGTCTTACCCGGGATTCAAAATGCCTCCCTTATTGTGTATGCTCGTCCGGGCACAGTACCTAACTGGAGTCTGGAGGAGGGTCATAGGGGGAGGAGCCAGTGCACACCACCTGACCTAGTAAAGCTTTACTTTTTTGTGCCCTGTCTCCTGCGGAGCCGCTATTCCCCATGGTCCTTTCAGGAACCCCAGCATCCACTACGGACTCCGAGAAATAGAATTATCGGTAAGTAAATTCTTATTATTAGCATTAGATTCCACTAGTATTAATGGACATGGTCACCATTTTTACTGCATCAATTTCTCTGTGATTTTAGTGGAATTATTATACATGCAAGCTAGTGTTAAAGGGTAAACCAATCAGATTCTAGCTAACATTTATCATTTTGTTTTAAAAATGATAATAAGTGTTGAATTGTCAACATCATATATTCCTATGTTCTAGTTTTCAGGAATAGTTCCTTTAGTAATACTAGAGCGAAACATAACTGTTCCAGCAACCATTGAATGGCTCTCAAATGACACTTTACAACAGGTTGAGAAGGACCATATGCAACACTGAAGACTTAATTATTTCTAGGTACATATGAAGGAGTATTATTGGTATTTCATATACCATATCAGTATTGAATTGATAATATCAATGGGACTAGTTCATCTGTTATTTTTATATAAGGACTAGCAGGTTTTACATTTTCTGACAGAAAGGTGAAATGTAAATGTAATATATTTATATACCGTATATATACAAGATTTACTTGGCATACGTATTAAGCAGATAAAGCATATTGCCATATGAAATAAGCTTACTGAGATGCATTGAGTGTACTGTAACTTTATTCTATCTGCTGTAAATACTGATAATTTATTTTTAATATTACATTGCTGGGTTATTTATAATATTTTAAATTATTTTTATATGTGTGAATATTGTACAAGCTCACTGACTTTGTTGATTTGTATATGAATTAAAATTAATGTATGTATATAAACAATTGTCTTGATTTTGAAGCTCCAAAAACAAAAGCGCCTAAAACAAAGGTGTAAACAGCAATTTATTTGTATAATACAAATGAATCAAGACTATGAATTACTGAGTATTTAGGCTATTCTCCATACCATGCAAACCAAAAACACATATGAATAAAAGTTCATATAACAAGATTTTCAATGCATTTTTTTATATATATTATATACACACAAATACTAAACCACAGCACTCACCACCCCAGAGATGGGGTACATAACTGCACTTACCACCCATAGGGTGGGGTGCATGTAGCCCATGACCACATTAATCAAATACATACAAACAGAAAGGGTGGTAAGTGCAGTTATGTACCCCGCTTCTGGGGTGGCGAGTGCTGTGGTTACATGCACCCCACCCTATGAGTGGTAAGTGCAGTTGTGTACCCCGCTTCTGGGGTGGCGAGTGCTGTGGTTACATGCAGTCCACCCTATGAGTGGTAAGTGCAGTTGTGTACCCCGCTTCTGGGGTGGCGAGTGCTGTGGTTACATGCACCCCACCCTATGAGTGGTAAGTGCAGTTGTGTACCCCGCTTCTGGGGTGGCGAGTGCTGTGGTTACATGCACCCCACCTTATGAGTGGTAAGTGCAGTTGTGTACCTCGCTTCTGGGGTGGTGAGTGCTGTGGTTACATGCACCCCACCCTATGAGTGGTAAGTGCATTTGTGTACCCCGCCTCTGGTGCAGAGCCAGATTAAGGGGGGGCTCTGGGGGTATGTACCCCAGGCCCCCTTTTGTAAAAGGGCCCCCCGCGGCCCCGCCACCTACCACAGATCAGATCTTTGATCCGATCTGCGGTACTGAGCTCCGGGCAGCGGCTCCCCACTGCACTGCCAGACGCTTGTGCGGCCGCGCCACAAGCAGGGCAGGCAGCTGGGCGATGGCTATCCCGGCTCTACTGGCTCACGTCTTCCGTCTGCAATTACAAAACACTGTCGCGGCGCCGCACGCCAATGACGCCACGTAGAGGGAGCTGAGCTACAGGGACTACAGGCAGGGCAGCTGAGCGACGGCTCAGCTGCCCAATCATCTGTGAAGCAGCAGCCTGCGGCTCAGCCATTGACTGGGTGCGCAGGCAACAAGGAGGACAGCCTCTGGAGTAAGGGGTTGTGGTGTGGAGCCAGCGCCCAGCGGAGTGTGCTGCTTGGAGGACATACAAAGAGAGAGGAACTCTCGCTCTCCTATGTGTGACAGCAGCCTTCCAGCAAAGTTAAAAAAAGTAAGGCTGGCTGCAATTAAAGTTTAGGTTCTGGGTTATTTATACTGTATGTATATATATATATATATATATATATATATATTCCATAGACAAAAAACCTTACGGTTTAATGGACGTGTTCCTTGCGCAATACAGATATGGTATGCCATCATAGCAGATTCAGCACTCTCACAGAGTAAGACAGCTGTCACTCACACAATGGTGGAGCTGCTAATTCACAGATTTGTGTGCTCATTGGAACACACACCTGGGGGTATATTTACTAAGCTCCCGATTTAGTTTGATTTTTTTATTTATTTTTTTCAAAGTGTCATCTCTGGAATTTACTAAACAGAAATCTCGGCAGTGATGAGGGCATTCGTATTTGTTTTAACGGCAGAGTTCACAAATATGAATGAATACACCATCGGTCAAACACGCCTTTTATTTTATACAACTCGGTAATTTACAAAGAATTCGTATTCACTATCACTGCCGGCAATAGCCAAACACTGCCGAGCAATGTTACAATTCGTAAAAAAAAGCAGTTTTCAAATAGACCTGCTTTTTTTATCCGTATTCTGATAAGCATGCACGGATCAGTGAGATCCGTGCATGCTTATCTGTTGAAAAAATACAGGGGAAAAATAGCGTAGGGTCCCCCCATATTTAAACAACCAGCATCGGGCTCTGCGTCCAGTCCTGGTTCAAAAAATATGAGGGACAAAAGATGTAGGGGTCCCCCGTATTTTTGAAACCAGCACCGGGCTCCACTAGCCAGAGAGATAATGCCACAGCCGGGGGACACTGTTATACTGGTCCCTGCGGCTGTGGCATTACCCCCCCCCCCCCAACTAGTCACCCCTGGCCGGGGTACCCTGGAGGAGTGGGGACCCCTTAAATCAAGGCCCCCCCCCCTCCAGGAACCCAAGGACCAGCGGTGAAGCCCAAGGCTGTCCCCCCCCATCCCCCCCATCCGTGGGCGGTGGATAGGAGGCTGATAGCCTTTGTGTAAAAAGAAAGAATATTGTTTTTTGTAGTAGAACAACAACAAGTCCCATCAAGCCTCCCCCGCAAGCTGGTACTTGTAGAACCACAAGTACCAGCATGCGGGGAAATAAAGGGGCCCCTGGTACCTGTAGTTCTACTACAAAAAAAATACCCCCAAAAACCCACTACACAGACACCGTGAAAGTACAATTTCTCTTACGTCCTAGAGGATGCTGGGGACTCAGTAAGGACCATGGGATAGACGGGCTCCGCAGGAGACATGGGCACTTTAAGAAAGAACTTTAGGTATGGGTGTGCACTGGCTCCTCCCTCTATGCCCCTCCTCCAGACCTCAGTTTACTACTGTGCCCAGAGAAGACTGGGTGCATTACAGGGAGCTCTCCTGAGTTTCCTGAAAGAAAGTATATTTGTTAGGTTTTTTATTTTCAGGGAGCCTGCTGGCAACAGACTCCCTGCATCGATGGACTGAGGAGAGAGAAACAGACCTGCTTTAATGTTAGGCTCTGTTTCTTAGGCTACTGGACACCATTAGCTCCAGAGGGATCGGTACGCAGGTCTCACCCTCGCCGTCCATCCCAGAGCCGCGCCGCCGTCCTCCTCGCAGAGCCGGAAGATAGAAGCCGGGTGAGTATGGGAAGAAAGAAGACTTCAGAGGCGGCAGAAAACTTCAGATCTTCACTGAGGTAATGCACAGCAGAAAAGCTGTGCGCCATTGGTCCCACACAGCACACACAAACGGTAGTCACTGTAAGGGTGCAGGGCGCAGGGGGGGCGCCCTGGGCAGCAATAAAACCTCTTTTTCTGGCAAATGTGTATATATACAGCTGGGCACTGTATATATAAAGAGCCCCAGCCAGGTTTTTTGATATTTGAGCGGGACAGAAGCCCGCCGCCGAGGGGGCGGGGCTTCTTCCTCAGCACTCACCAGCGCCATTTTCTCCACAACACAGCGCTGAGAGGAAGCTCCCCGGACTCTCCCCTGCTTATCCACGGTGAAAGAGGGTTTTAAAGAAGGGGGAAGGGCACATAATTGGCGCAATATACAGATTACAGTGCTATCTGGGTAAACATATTGTGTGTTTTTTCCTGGGTCATTAGCGCTGGGTGTGTGCTGGCATACTCTCTCTCTCTGTCTCTCCAAAGGGCCTTGTGGGGGAACTGTCTTCAGATAAGAGGATCCCCTGTGTGTGTGGTGTGTCGGTACGCGTGTGTCGACATGTCTGGGGTAGAAGGCTCTCCTAGGGAGGAGGTGGAGCAAATGAATGTGGTGTCTCCGTCGACAACGCCGACACCTGACTGGATGGATATGTGAAATGTTTTAAGTGCTAATGTGAATTTATTGCACAAAAGATTAGACAAAGCTGAGGCTAGGGAACAGCCAGGGAGTCAACCCATGTCTGTCCCTATGTCACAGGGACCTTCGGGGTCTCAAAAGCGCCCACTATCCCAAATAGTAGACACTGATACCGACACGGATTTTGACTCCAGTGTCGACTACGATGATGCAAAGTTACAGCCAAAATTGGCTAAATGTATTCGATATATGATTATTGCAATAAAAGATGTTTTGCATATCACAGAGGAACCCCCTGTCCCTGACACAAGGGTACACATGTATAAGGGAAAGAAACCTGAGGTAACCTTCCCCCTTCTCATGAGCTGAACGAGTTGTGTGAAAAAGCGTGGGAATCTCCAGACAAAAAACTGCAGATTCCCAAAAGGATTCTTATGGCGTATCCTTTCCCGGCAAAGGACAGGATACGGTGGGAATCCTCCCCTTGGGTGGACAAAGCGTTGACACACTTATCCAAAAAGGTAGCGCTGCCATCCCAAGATACGGCTACCCTAAGGGATCCTGCTGATCGCAAGCAGGAGGTTACTTTGAAGTCCATTTACACACATTCTGGTACTTTACTCAGACCGGCTATTGCGTCGGCTTGGGTTTGTAGCGCTGTAGCAGCGTGGACAGATACCTTATCAGCGGAGATTGAGACCCTGGATAAGGATACCATCTTATTGACCCTAGGACATATAAAAGATGCTGTCTTATATATGAGAGATGCTCAAAGAGACATTGGTTTACTGGGTTCTAGAGTCAACGCTATGTCGATTTCTGCTAGACGAGTCCTATGGACCCGGCAATGGACAGGTGATGCTGACTCAAAAAGGCATATGGAGGTTTTACCATACAAGGGTGAGGAATTGTTTGGAGAAGGTCTCTCGGACCTGGTCTCCACAGCTACAGTAAATCCAATTTTTTGCCTTATATTCCCTCACAGCCTAAGATAGTGCCACATTATCAAATGCAGTCCTTTCGGTCACAGAGAAACAAGAAAGTACGAGGTGCGTCCTTTCTTGCCAGAGGTAAGGGCAGAGGGAAAAAGCTGCACAACACAGCTAGTTCCCAGGAACAGAAGTCCTCCCCGGCCTCTACAAAATCCACCGCATGACGCTGGGGCTCCGCTAAGGGAGTCCGCCCCAGTGGGGGCACGTCTTTGACTTTTCAGCCACATCTGGGTTCACTCACAGGTGGATCCCTGGGCAATAGAAATTGTTTCTCAGGGTTACAAGCTGGAATTCGAAGAGGTGCCTCCTTGCCGGTTTTTCAAATTGTCCCTGCCGGCTTCTCCCCCAGAAAGGGAGTTAGTGTTAAATGCAATTCACAAATTGTATCTTCAGCAGGTGGTGGTCAAGGTTCCCCTACTTCAACAAGGGAGGGTATAAACCGGACGGTTCGGTCAGACCTATTTTAAATTTAAAATCCCTGAACCTATACTTGAAAAGGTTCAAGTTCAAGATGGAATCACTCAGGGCGGTCATCGCCAGCCTGGAAGGGGGGGATTTTATGGTATCCCTGGACATAAAGGATGCATACCTTCATGTTCCCATATATCCACCTCATCAGGCGTACCTGAGATTTGCGGTACAGGATTGTCATTACCAATTTCAGACGTTGCCCCGAGGATTTTCACCAAGGTAATGGCGGAAATAATGGTGCTCCTGCGCCGGCAGGGTGTCACAATTATCCCGTACTTGGAGAATCTCCTCATAAAAGCGAGATCAAGAGAGCAGTTGCTGAGCAGCGTGTCACTTTCACTGAAAGTGTTACAGCAACACGGCTTGATTCTCAATATCCCGAAGTCGCAGTTGGTTCCTACGACTCGTCTGACCTTCTTGGGCACGATTCTGGATACGGACCAGAAAAGGGTTTATCTTCTGATAGAAAAGGCTCAGGAACTCATGACCCTGGTCAGGAACCTATTGAAGCCAAAACAGGTGTCAGTGCATCACTGCACTCGAGTCCTGGGAAAGATGGTGGCATCGTACGAGGCCATTCCCTTCGGCAGGTTCCATGTGAGGACCTTCCAATGGGACCTACTGGACAAGTGGTCCGGGTCACATCTACAGATTCATCAGTTGATCGCCCTGTCCCCCAGGGCCAGGGTATCTCTCCTCTGGTGGCTACAGAGTGCTCACCTTCTAGAGGGACGCAGGTTCGGCATTCAGGACTGGGTTCTGGTGACCACGGACGCGAGCCTCCAAGGTTGGGGAGCAGTCACACAGGGAAGAAACTTCCAAGGACTTTGGACAAGTCATATACAAGCCATATACAACGCCCTTCGTCAAGCGGAGACCTTACTTCGCGACCTACCAGTTCTGATTCAGTCAGACAACATCACCGCAGTGGTTCATGTAAACCGCCAAGGCGGCACAAGGAGCAGAGTGGCAATGGCGGAAGCCACCAGGATTCTTTGCTGGGCGGAAAATCATGTAAGCGCACTGTCAGCAGTGTTCATTCCGGGAGTGGACAACTGGGAAGCAGACTTCCTCAGCAGGCACAACCTGCATCCAGGAGAGTGGGGACTTCATCAGGAAGTCTTCGCACAGATTGCAAGTCAGTGGGGACTGCCCCAGATAGACATGATGGCGTCCCGCCTCAACAAAAAGCTGCAGAGGTATTTTGCCAGGTCAAGAGACCCTCAGGCGGTAGCTGTGGATGCCCTAGTGACACCGTGGGTGTTCCAGTCGGTTTATGTGTTTCCTCCTCTTCCTCTCATCCCAAAGGTGTTGAGAATAATAAGAAAAAGAGGACTACAGACAATTCTCATTGTTCCAGATTGGCCACGAAGGGCCTGGTATCCGGATCTGCAGGAGATGCTCACAGAAGATCCGTGGCCTCTTCCTCTAAGACAGGACCTGTTGCAACAGGGGCCCTGTCTGTGCCAAGACTTACCGTGGCTGCGTTTGACAGCTTGTCGGTTGAACGCCGGATCCTAGCGGAAAAGGGCATTCCGGATGAGGTCATTCCTACTCTGATAAATGCTAGGAAGGACGTGACAGCTAAACATTATCACTGTATATGGCGAAAGTATGTTTCTTGGTGTGAGGCCAGGAATGCTCCTACAGAAGAATTCCACCTGGGCCGTTTCCTTCACTTCCTACAAACTGGAGTGAAGTTGGGCCTAAAATTAGCCTCCATTAAGGTTCAGATTTCGGCCTTATCCATTTTCTTTCAGAAAGAATTAGCTTCTCTCCCAGAAGTACAGACTTTTGTGAAGGGAGTGCTGCATATTCAGCCTCCTTTTGTACCTCCGGTGGCGCCTTGGGACCTTAACGTGGTGTTGAGTTTCCTTAAGTCACATTGGTTTGAACCACTCAAAACGGTGGAGTTAAAATATCTCACTTGGAAGGTGGTCATGTTGTTAGCCTTAGCTTCGTCTAGGCGAGTTTCGGAATTAGCGGCTTTATCACATAAAAGCCCCTATCTGGTTTTTCCTATGGATAGGGCGGAATTGCGGACTCGTCCTCAATTCCTACCTAAATTGGTCTCTTCCTTTCATATGAACCAACCTATAGTCGTGCCTGTGGCTACGCGTGACTTGGAGGATTCCGAGTCCCTTGATGTGGTCAGGGCTTTGAAAATTTACGTTGCCAGGACGGCTAGAGTCAGGAAGACAGAAGCACTGTTTGTCCTGTATGCAGCCAACAAGGTTGGCGCTCCCGCTTCAAAGCAAACTATTGCTCACTGCATCTGTAACACGATTCAGCAGGCGCATTCTACGGCAGGATTGCCGTTACCAAAATCGGTTAAGGCCCATTCCACTAGGAAGGTGGGCTCTTTTTTCGGCGGCTGCCCGAGGGGTCTCGGCACTACAGCTGTGCCGAGCTGCTACTTGGTCGGGGTCAAACACCTTTGCAAAGTTCTATAAGTTTGATACCCTGGCTGAGGAGCACCTCCTGTTTGCTCAATCGGTGCTGCAGAGTCATCCGCACTCTCCCGCCCGTTTGGGAGCTTTGGTATAATCCCCATGATCCTTACGGAGTCCCCAGCATCCTCTAGGACGTAAGAGAAAATAAGATTTTAAACCTACCGGTAAATCTTTTTCTCGTAGTCCGTAGAGGATGCTGGGCGCCCGTCCCAAGTGCGGACTACTTCTGCAAAACTTGTTTATAGTTTTGCTTACTAAAGGGTTATGTTATAGTTTCATCGGTCTCGGACTGATGCTATGTTGTTTTCATACTGTTAACTGGTTAGTATATCACAAGTTATACGGTGTGAATGGTGTGGGCTGGAATGAATCTTGCCCTTGGATTAACAAAAATCCTTTCCTCGTACTGTCCGTCTCCTCTGGGCACAGTTTCTCTAACTGAGGTCTAGAGGAGGGGCATAGAGGGAGGAGCCAGTGCACACCCATACCTAAAGTTCTTTCTTAGAGTGCCCATGTCTCCTGCGGAGCCCGTCTATCCCATGGTCCTTACGGAGTCCCCAGCATCCTCTACGGACTACGAGAAAAAGATTTACCGGTAGGTTTAAAATCTTATTTTTAATTACACACACTTACACACTCACATACTTACCTACATCCAATGGTGCGATTCACATCCACTTGCCATGTAGAATCCACGGATGACCTGTAAAATAAAATTATACTTACAACTACCAAACCTGTGTAGATCTGTCCTCTTCTTTCACGTCGTAATCCACGGACTTGTTGAAAATAATAAACCAAAAAACCCGAGCCACGCTACTAAAGGGGTTCCATATTTACACATGGAACCCCTTTACCCGACTGGCGGGACCCCACGTGACTTCTGTCAGTGAAGGTCCCGCCAGCCAATCAGGGAGCGCCACGTCATGGCACTCTCCTGATTGGCTGTGCGCGCCTGCCTTGTCAATCAGGAGGAGCGCACTGGTTAGAATGTAGCTTAGCGCAGCTCCATTGTAACCAATGATGGGAACTTTGCGGTCTGCGGTAGACCGCAAAGTTAACTGTGGTCACCCACAAGAGTCTTACCTCATCTGTGCAACTTTTGTCTTCTGCTCAGACCTTCAGTTGCATAGACTGCATGTGTGTATTCCAATGAGCACACAAATCTGTGAATTAGCAGCTCCACCATTGTGTGAGTGACAGCAATCTCACTCTGTGAGAGTGCTGAATCTGTACTTCCCTACAGGCTGTGATGGCATACCATATCTGTATTGCGCAAGGAACACGTCCATTAAGGCATCAGCCTTAATGATCGGAATTTCATTGCTTTTTGGAGTTTGAGTGGAAGAGTTACAACAGGTTTCTGAAATGCCAGATCATGTGTAAGAAGCCTTAGGGCTGTAACACACACTCCGGTTTTTCCCGGATGGCAAAAAGCCGGACAAACTTTGTCCGGCTTTTTGCCATCCGGGAGAAACCGGCAGTGTCTGTCACACAGGACGGCTTTTAGCCGTGTGTGATGCTGTGCGCATGCGCAGCATCATACACGGCTACAGTAAAAACCGTTGTGTGTGAAAGCTCCCCTTCACACACACGGTTTACTGGCTCCAAAGACGGCCCGGCGGCCGCCCGGCCGCCGGACCTTCCAGTGGTGAGACCCGGCTGCAACCCGGCAGCCGGGCCGGGGCCGTGCAGTGTGAAGGGACCCTAGCCCTCACACTGTTAACTACAATGCCGGCACGGGAAAAAGCTGTCCGGCTTTTTCCCGTCCGGCAAAAGCCGGGTAGTGTGTTTCAGCCCTTAATGGGACATGTGAAACCGTAAGGTTTTTTGTCTATGGAATTTCATAGCTTTTTTTTTAAATTTATTATTTTAATTCAGAAATGTAATATTTCACTGTAAAAATAAACATTTGGGGACAAATGTAATGGAGTGCGATTTTTCAAGTGTCTAATAAATCGCATCAAATGGCACGTTTGTAAAGTGTGATTTTTTGCTAAAAATTGCAAATGTAATAGGGTGTAATTTTTGGTGTAAAAACGTGAGTCGCATGCAATGTTTTGCGATTTTTTATTAAAGGAAACATGCGGTTTTTAGTAATAAAAACATTTGTTTTTCAATACATGTTTTCATTACTTTATGCACTTAGCCAGTAGCGTGCATAGGGGGTCATTCTGAGTTGATCGCTAGCTAGCAGATTTTTGCTGCCGTGCAAATGCTAAGCCGCCACCCTCTGGGAGTGTATATTGGCTTGGCAGAAGTGCGAACGCTTTCATCGCAGAACGGCTACAAAAATAATTTGTGCAGTTTTAGAGCAGCTCAAAACCTACTCAGCACTTGCGATCACTTCAGACCATTCAGTTCCGGATTTGATGTCACAAACCCGCCCTGCGTTCGTCCAGCCACGCCTGCGTTTTTCCTGGCACGCCTGCGTTTGTCCGAACACTCCCTGAAAACGGTCAGTTGCCACCCACAAACGCCCCCTTCCTGTCAATCACCAGTGCAACTGAAATGCATCTCTAGACCCTGTGTTAAACTACATCGTTCGTTGTAATAGTACGTCGAGCGTGCGCATTGCGAGGCATATGCAAAAGTGCCTTTTTTAGCCTCATCACTGCACAGTGAACAAATGCAGCTAGTGATCAACTCGGAATGACCCCCTTAGATCAGTATGATCTGTGCATGCTTCTCTTTGGAACAGTAGAGTAATAGTTAAAAATAAAAAATGCAGGTCCCCCCCAAAAGCATAATCAGCCCCGGGCTCTTTGAGCTGGTCCTGGTTGCATAAATACGGGGGGAAAATTGACTAGGGTTTCCCCCGTATTTCAACAACCAGCACCAGGCTCTTGGACCGGTCCTGGCTCCAAATATATGGGGGACAAAAGAAGAAGGGGTCCCCTGTATTTTTAAATCCAGCACCAGGCTCCACTAGCTAGGGAGGTGACGCCGCAGATGGGGGACACTTTTATACAGGTCCCTGTGGCCACATCACTCACCCCAACTAGTCACCCCTGGCACGGGATCCCTGGGGGAGTGGGTCCCCTTAAATAAAGGGGTCCCTCCCAGGCACTCAAGGGCCAGGGCTGATAGCCATTAACAGTGTAAAAAATATATATATAGTCTTTTGTTGTGGAACTACAGGTCCCAGCATGCGGGGCATTAAAGGGACCGCTGGTACCTGTAGTTCCACAACAGAAGAAATATTCAAATAAAGACACACACACTGTGAAAGTATGAAAGTTTATCAAAACACACTTACATACTCACACATACCTACATCCCACGCTGAAATTCACGTCCCCTTCTCCAGTAGAATCCATTAGGATACCTGTAAAAAAGAAAAAATATACTCACCAACAATATGGCGGAGAACAGTCCTTTTCGTTCCAAGTAGGCAACCACAGGGTTAAAAAAAAAAAAAAACCCGGTCCTTGCAACTAAAGTGGATACATGTTTACACATGTATTCCCTTTCTCCGAATGCCGGGACCCCTCTCGACTCCTGTCACTAGAGGACCCGGAAGCCAATCAGGGAGCGCCACATCATAGCGCTCTCCTGATTGGCTGTGCGCTCCTGGCCTGTCAATCAGGCCAGGAGTGCTTAGGCAATAATAGGATTTTAATTACCTACCTACCTACCGGTATATCCGTTTCTCGTAGTCCGTAGAGGATGCTGGGGTCCACATTAGTACTATGGGGTATAGACGGGTCCACTAGGAGCCACTGGCATTTTAAGAGTTTGAGAGTGTGGGCTGGCTCTTCCTTCTATGCCCCTCCTACCAGACTCAGTTTAGAAAATGTGCCCGGAGGAGCCGGTCACAGCTAAGGGAGCTCTACAGAGCTTCTTTAGTTTTATTATTTTCTTAGAGTTATTTTAGGCACATGAAGGCTCCTGGCAACAGCCTCCCTGCTTCGTGGGACTAAGTGGGGGAGTAGTGTCCGCCCAGAGGGGTCTGAGCCACTATCTCTGCTGACAGGACATTAGCTCCTGAGGGTGCTGATCGCTAGCCTCCCCAGGCGACCGCTCACTCCCGCAGCATGCCGCCACCCCCTTACAGAGCCAGAAGATTTTGGTGGCGAGTCAGGTGTCCCGCGCGCGTGCGTCAAGTGTCCCACGCATGTATATGTGTGTGAGTGTCGGATGCTGCGTTTGTATGCGTTAGCTGCCGCGTGTGTGTTGGGTGTGAGTGGCAGGTGCTGCATGCCTGTGTGTGTGTCAGGTGCTGCATGCCTGTGTGTGTGTGTGTGTGTGTGTGTGTGTGTGTGTGTGTGTGTGTGTGTGTGTATGTGTCAGGTGCTGCATACGTGTGTGTGTGTGTGTGTGTGTGTGTGTGTGTGTGTGTGTGTGTGTGTGTCTCAGGTGCTGCATGCCTGTGTGTGTGTGTGTCAGGTGTGTGTGTGTCAGGTGCTGCATACCTGTGTGTGTGTATGTGTGTGTCAGGTGCTGCATGCGTGTGTGTGTGTGTGTGTGTGTGTGTGTGTGTGTGTGTGTGTGTGTGTGTGTGTGTGTGTGTCAGGTGCTGCATGCCTGTGTGTGTGTGTGTGTGTGTGTGTGTGTGTGTGTGTGTGTGTGTGTGTGTCAGGTGCTGCATGCCTGTGTGTGTGAGTGTCAGGTGCTGCATGTTTATATTAGTGTGTCAGCTGTTGCGCATGTGTGTGAGTCAGGTGTTGCACGTGTATATGTGTGTGTGTCAGGTTTTGCGAATGTATGTGTGTGTGTGTGTGTGTGTGTGTCAGGTGCTGCGAGTGTATATGTGTGTGTTAGGATCTGTGCGTGTTAAATGCCATGTGTTAGTGTGTCAGGCGCCGCATGTGTATATTAGTGTGTCTGATGCTGTGATTGTGTGTATTTGTGTGTCAGGTGCTGCCTTTGTGTGTGTCAGGTGCTGCGTGTGTGCTAAATGCCGCTCCCCCCCCCCCCCCCCCACACACACACACACACATACCGAGAACTCTGGATCTGCTCTCACTCCTGAGGAGCGCCGTCTTCCACAGATGCTGGCAGGTTGTCTTTCCCCTGCCTGTCACCAGCTCTGCTGTAAGCGTTCTTCAACGACTGTCAGCATGTAGCATGTACTGCTTGTATGACTGCAGACCAGTGGTTCCCATCACACCCCTATATTAAAAAAAGGCACAGGGGACTGGACGGGGGGGGGGCACGCACGGCACAGGACTGTATAGGGGATCGACACTCAGGGTGTAGGGGACTATACAGTGGGGAAATGCACAGGGTGCACGGGACTGTATAGGGGGCGACACAGGGTGCAGGGGACTGTTAGGGAGGGGTGACACGCATGGTGCAGGGGACTGTATGGGGGGGCAACACGTAGGGCGTAGGGACTTACGGGGGGGCACGCAGAGGACTGTAAGGGTGGGGGCGACATGCAGAGTGCAGAAGACTGTACAGGGGGGTCAACACGTGGGGCACAGGGGACTGTACAGGAGGTGACACGCAGAGCACGGGACTGTACAGGAGCTGACACGCAGGGCTCAGGGGACTATACGGGGGATGGTGACATGCAGAGCGCAGGGGACAGTGCCGGATGAAAGCAACATGCAGTGTGCAGGGGACTGTACTGAAGGGGGCAACACACAGGGTGCAGGGGACTGTACTGAAGGGGGCAACACACAGGGTGCAGGGGACTGACTGTACAAGGGTGGGCAACACGCAGAGCACAGGGGACTGTACGGTGGGGGTGACACACATAGGGCGCAGGGGACTGTACCAGGGGAAAGCGATACGCAGGGCACAGGACTGGGTGAAAGCGACCTGCAGGGCGCAGCGGACTGTATGGGGGCGACAGGCAGGGTACAGAGTACTGTATGGGTGGGGGGCAACACGCAGGGGAGTGTACGGGGGTAGGGTGACATTCAAGACGCAGAGGGCTGTATGTGTGTGGGAGCGGTGGCACGTAGGGCACATGGGACAGTGTCGGGGAAAGCGACGAGCAGGGCACAGGACATGGGGAAAGCAACACGCAGGGTGCAGGGAACTGTGTAGGGGGGGACGACACGCAGGGAGCAGGGGACTGTATGGGTAGCGACACCTAGGGTGCAAGGAACTGTATGGAGGGCAACACGCAGGGGACTGTATAGGGGTGGACGACACACAGAGGACTATATGGGGGAGCAACACACAGGGACTGTACGAGGGTGCATAATGCAGGGCGCTCTATGTGGGTGGCGACACGCAGGGTGCAGGGGATTGTACAGAGGGCGACACACAGGGAGCAAGGGACTAACGAGGGCGACATGCAGGGGACTGTACGGGGGGGGTGACATGCAGGGCGCAGGGGACAGTACTGGGAAAAGGCGACATGCAGGGCGCAGACGTCAGTACCGAGGGAAAGGGACACGCAGGGCGAAGAGGGCGACATGTAGGACACAGGGGACTGTACTGAAGGGGGCGAAACACAGAGCACAGGGGACCGTACAGGAGGAGCGACATGAAGGGCACAGAGGACTGTATGGGGGGGACGGGGGAACACAGGGCACATGGGACTGTATAGGGGGCAGCACGCACAGCATATGGGACTGTACGGGGGTGACACGCAGGGGACTGTACAGGACAACACGCAAGGCATAGGGGATAGTATGGGGAGGCGACACACAGGGTACTGTATGGGTGGGGGCGACGCACAGGGGACTACCAGGGTGAGCGACACGCAGGAGACTGTTTGGGGGAGCCATATACATGGTGGAGGGGACGACACACAGGGTGCAGGGGACTGTACAGGGGGGCAACTTGTAACAATCTGGGCAGCACGCACCTGGTGAGAAGGAGCAGGATCAGGCATGGAGGAGTACACCGATGGTCATCCCTGTTTAGAGTGATCCCAGGCACTAGGTACACAGACAGAGATGGTAGGCAGGAAAAAGGGGGAGGGCTGTCAATGAACATATCCGGGTGGCTGCAGGAAGGATCAATGGGGGCGCCGGGCACACAGCACTGAAGGGGGGGGGGAGCCGGTCACACAGCACTGGAGGAGCCGGGCACACAGCACGGGAGGAGGATCGGGGAAGCCGGGCACAAAGCAAAGGGGTGGAGCTGAGAACACAGCACGGGGGAGTGGCGGGAGCCAGGCACACGGAACGGAGGGTGGAGCGGGGCAACCAGGCACACGGAACGGAGGGGGGAGCAGGGGAGCCAGGCACACAGAAGAGGGGGGGCGGGCACACAGCACGGGGGGAGGAGCAGGGGCACACAGAAGGGGGGGGAGCCGGGCACACAGCACGGAGGGAGGAGCCGGACACACAGAAGGGGGGGGGCACACAGCACGGGGGGAGGCGCAGGGGTAGGGGGAGACGGGCACACGGAACGGAGGGTGGAGCGAGGCAGCCAGGCACATGGAATGGAGGGTGGAGCAGGGCAGCCAGGCACACAGAATGGGGGGGTGGAGCGGGGCAGCCAGGCACACGGAACGGGGGGGGCTGTGTAGCGGGGCAGCCAGGCATACGGAATGGGGGGGGAGCCAGGCACACGGAACGGGGGGAGCCGAGAACACAGCACGGGGGGGGGGGGGAGGGGGCGGGGGAGCCAGGCACACAGAATGGAGGAAGGGGTGGAGAAGCCGGGCACACAGAAGGAGGGGGGGGTGAGGCGGGCACACAGACCGGGGGGAGGAGCCGGGCACACAGCACAGGGGAAAGGCACGGGGGAGCCAGGCACACAGCACGGGGGAGGGGTAGGGGGAGCCAAGCACACGGAACAGAGGGTGGAGCGGGGCAGCCAGGCACACGGTATTGGGGGAGGGGCAGGTACACAGAACGGGGGGGGAGCAGGGGAGCCGAGAACACAGCAAGGGGGGTGCGCAGGGGAGCCAAGAACTCAGCACAGAACGGAGGGGGAAGCCACGCACCCAGAACGGGGGGAGAACGGGGGAGCCAAGAACTCAGCACGGCGGAAGGAGCGGGGGAGCCGGGCACACAGCACAGGGGAGGGGGGGGGGGCGGGGGAGGCAGGCACACAGAAGGTGGGGAACATGGGAGCCAAGAACACAGCACGGTGGAAGGAGCGGGGGAGCCGGGCACACAGCATGAGGGCTGGAGCGGGGGAGCCGGGCACACAGAATGGAGGGAGGAGCCGGGCACACAGAAGGTGGGGAACATGGGAGCCAAGAACACAGCACGGCGGAAGGAGCGGGAGAGCCGGGCACACAGCATGAGGGCTGGAGCGAGGGAGCCGGGCACACAGAATGGAGGGAGGAGCAGGGCACACAGAACGGAGGAAGGAGCTAACTTACCAGGGGATCAGGCCTGCCTACACATGCACATTACAGTGGCCTGGGTCCCAGTACCACCCTTTATTCACCGGGGGAGCACAATTTATTCTGGGCCTAATGCCCCCCAATTAACCACAGGCCAGAGGCCTGACACTTAGCCACGGGCCTGGTGCCCGCCTATCATGGGGCCTGCTGGGTGACCTGGGCCTAATGCCCAGGGTCATCTTATTCACTAATGGGCCACACTTACATTAGGGCCTAATGCCCTCTATTACAGGCACAGGCCTAATGCCTGATATTGGCCCCGGGCCTAGTGCCTGCCTACTGCGCCCACAGGCCTGACACTTAGCCACGGGCCTGGTGCCTGCCTATCATGGGGACTGCTGGGTGACCTGGGCCTAGTGCCCAGGGTCACCATATTCTCTAATGGGCCACACTTACACTAGGGCCTAATGCCCTCTATTACAGGCACAGGCCTATTACCTGATATTGGCCCCAGACCTAGTGCCCGCCTACTGTGGGGGCGACGCACAGGGGACTACCAGGGTGAGCGACACGCAGGAGACTGTTTGGGGGAGCCATATACATGGGGGAGGGGACGACACACAGGGTGCAGGGGACTGTACAGGGGGGCAACTTGTAACAATCTGGGCAGCACGCACCTGGTGAGAAGGAGCAGGATCAGGCATGGAGGAGTACACCGATGGTCATCCCTGTTTAGAGTGATCCCAGGCACTAGGTACACAGACAGAGATGGTAGGCAGGAAAAAGGGGGAGGGCTGTCAATTAACATATCCGGGTGGCTGCAGGAAGGATCAGTGGGGGCGCCGGGCACACAGCACTGGGGGGGGGGGGGGAGCCGGTCACACAGCACTGGAGGAGCCGGGCACACAGCATGGGAGGAGGAGCGGGGAAGCCGGGCACAAATGCCCAGGGTCTCCATATTCTCTAATGGGCCACACTTACACTAGGGCCTAATGCCCTCTATTACAGACACAGGCCTATTACCTGATATTGGCCCGGACCTAGTGCCCGCCTACTGTGCCCACAGGTCAGAGGCCTGACACTTGGCCACGCCTATCATGGGGCCTGCTGGGTGACCTGGGCCTAATGCCCAGGGTCACCTTATCCCCTAATTGGCCACACTTACACTAGGGCCTAATGCACTCTATCATAGGCACAGGCCTAATGCCTGATATTGGCCCCCGGGCCTAGTACCCGCCTAATGTGCCCACAGGCCTGAGGTCTGACTGATCCCCCAAGGTCCTAATGCCCGATCCCTGATGGTCTAGGGAGGAGAGGGGGAGGGGGGTGACAGGCGCCTACCAGTCCCGGTGGGAGAGGCAACAGGGGGGAGCTTCGTTAGCTCTTGTGCTTTCCACCCCTGGTGACCTCTCCGGTCCTTCATTCTTCTGCCGCTGGCCCGTCCTGGCCAGCGGCACCGTCGCCTCTTCTCCACGTCCAGCTGACCCTGGACATCTTCTTTGGTGTGCCCGGCGTCTTCTGGCCTCTTCCGTGGCCTCAGGAATACTTTGCCGCTCTTCCAGGCGGCCTGCTGCGCTGCTCCTCTACCCCGGCGGCGTCCTCTCTTCTCCAGGTCTAGGCGGCATCTGACGTCATGGGGGCGGGGCCTATGATGCTGCGTGATTGGCCGGCGCCGGATTTGAAATGCCGCGGGCGGCGCTTCTCATTGGCTGCCGAATCGGCGCCAAGTTTGAAGCGCCACTTCCGTGGCGCTGCCCGTCGCCGCTTCTGGTCTGGTGCAAGGAACCAATGCACGGTCCCGGCACTGGACACCCGTCGTCACTGCACAAGCAGCGCTGGGGACAGACAAGGTGCCCCAGCGCTGTCTATGGCCTGGAACTGCAGGGGACACAGATCCCCTACATACTGCCGCTCGTCCGACGCTGGGAGAGGGCAGAGCGCCGGAACACAGCTCCACAACAGGGGCAGCCCGGCAGCAGTGATAGACTGTCGCAGCTACCCCTGAACCTCCTCCCGGCTCCCGCACCACTTCAGCCGCTTCCGTAGTGACAGAGGCAGCCCGGCAGCAGTGATAGACTGCCGCAGCTGCCCCTGAACCTCCTCCCGCTCTGCCACCCTCTAATTCACACAACCATTCCCCCTAAGCGAGAGAGGTCGGCCATGTTTGTACACCCATATAAAGCCTATCTAAGTACACCCCCTGCTGGCGGTCACTGCGCAGCCTCAACAGATTGAAATTCCCTATATCTATATCGGGCAATATTTTACTAAATGAAAAGAAATCTGTAACTTTCTGAAAAACCACAACCCCAAAAGGCACTACACTGGGACATGCTCTATCTAATAAAACAAACCCCGAGTCTTAATTCATCCTCTATCCTGAGTTATGCCTTCCCAAAAATCTTCTCATACACTACATGGGGAAAACGGTGCCAAAAAGGCATACAGGAAGTAGCAGAAAAAAACTGACAGTTGAAACTTCAGGTTACTCCCAGTTCCTCATTTTATTATTATTTTGCCCTGAAATTGCAGCACCGGGTGACGATTCTACGCATCCATGCCAAATTTCAGCTCAGTAGGTCCAATCACTTTTGAGGTGTAGCCCCTCAAACACCATGCCCCCATCTCAGAAGTTCCCTACGGGAGAATCCCGTTTGTCGATTCAGCCTTAATATAAGGGCATGACCGTGCCCTTATAATAAACGGTGTGTATATATATATATATATATATATATATATATATATTTATATATCTTATATACATATATATATATGTATATAATATACATAAATAATTCATATATATATATATGTATATATATATATATATATATATATATACACACAAACATGTTGACAGTCTCTAGATGAGAGTGCCGGACAACAATAAATTTTATGTATATACATGTATATATTATATATATATACTGTACATGCATAGATTGGAATGGCGGTGGCACTCATGGTCATGCAAGAAACTTAATGTTAAATGCTTCTAATTTTCGTTTATTAAAAAAATAGTAGCATTTTGCATTACATTTCTTGCATAACCGTATGTGCCCGCTGCCATTGCAATCTATTTTATTTTAGATTTTAGTGCCCCCCCTGTCTTAAGTAACCTGGGCAACACTGATTGACAATCAATTTCACATACTGTTGTGCAAATGGAATAGACAACAGGTGGATATTATAGGCAATTAGCAAGACAACCCCAATAAAGGAGTTGTTCTGCAGGTGGTGACCACAGACCACTTCTCAGGTCCTATGCTTTCTGGCTGATGTTTTGGTCACTTTTGAAAGCTGGCGGTGCTTTCACTCTAGTGGTAGCATGAGACGGAGTCTACAACCCACACAAGTGGCTCAGGTAGTGCAGCTCATCCAGGATGGCACATCAATGCGAGCTGTGGCAAGAAGGTTTGCTGTGTCTGTCAGCGTAGTGTCCAGAGCATGGAGGCGCTACCAGGAGACAGGCCAGTACATCAGGAGACGTGGAGGAGGCCGTAGGAGGGCAACAACCCAGTAGCAGGGCCGCTACCTCCGCCTTTGTGCAATGAGGAACAGGAGTAGCACTGCCAGATCCCTGCAAAATGACCTCCAGCAAGCCACAAATGTGCATGTGTCTACCCAAACGATCAGAAACAGACTCCATGAGGGTTGTATGAGGGCCCGACGTCCACAGGTGGGGGTTGTGCTTACAGCCCAACACCGTGCAGGACGTTTGGCATTTGCCAGAGAACACCGAGATTGGCAAATTCGCCACAGGCGCTCTGTGCTCTTCACAGATGAAAGCAGGTTCTCACTGAGCACATGTGACAGACGTGACAGAGTCTGGAGATGCCAAGGAGAATGTTCTGCTGCCTGCAACATCCTCCAGCATGACCGGTTTGGCAGTGGGTCAGTAATGGTGTGGGAAGGCATTTCTTTGGGGGGCCGCACAGCCCTCCATGTGCTCGCCAGAGGTAGCCTGATTGCCATTAGGTACCGAGATGAGATCCTCAGACCCACGGCCGTTTCTAGGCAACTTGGCTCCCAGTGCGAGATTTAAAAATGCCCCCCATTCACATAAGAAAAAATGTGCCCCTCCCCCCCCATAGATATAAAGAGGAAAAGTATGCGTGTGCGCTCCCGGCAAGGGGGCATGGCCTCGTTAAAATGGGCGTGGCTTGTTAAGATGGGCGTGGTCTCATCTGATCTCATCATCACGGCCACCACAGGATAAAAATTAAAAAAGTCCTAATTTTACACATTACAGCAGGCACGCGACCCCATTTCTCTGACGTCCTAGTGGATGCTGGGAACTCCGTAAGGACCATGGGGAATAGACGGGCTCCGCAGGAGACTGGGCACTCTAAAAGAAAGATTATGTACTATCTGGTGTGCACTGGCTCCTCCCTCTATGCCCCTCCTCCAGACCTCAGTTAGAATCTGTGCCCGGCCAGAGCTGGATGCACCTAGTGGGCTCTCCTGAGCTTGCTAGAAAAGAAAGTATTTGTTAGGTTTTTTATTTTCAGTGAGATCTGCTGGCAACAGACTCACTGCTATGTGGGACTGAGGGGAGAGAAGCAAACCTACCTGCGTGCAGCTAGCTTGTGCTTCTTAGGCTACTGGACACCATTAGCTCCAGAGGGTTCGAACACAGGGCCTGACCTCGATCGTCCGTTCCCGGAGCCGCGCCGCCGTCCCCCTTGCAGAGCCAGAAGACAGAAGAGAAGGAGATGAAATCGGCGGCAGAAGACTCCGGTCTTCATTAAGGTAGCGCACAGCACTGCAGCTGTGCGCCATTGCTCCCACTGCACACCACACACTCCGGTCACTGTAAGGTGCAGGGCGCTGGGGGGGCGCCCTGGGCAACAATAAAATACCTTTTGGCATAAAAATACACATAATACAGTCTGTGACTGTATATGTGTAAAACCCCCGCCATTTTTCAGTCAGAAACTGCAGGGAGAAGCCCGCCGCTGAGGGGGCGGGGCCTTCTTCCTCAGCACACCAGCGCCATTTTTCCTTCACAGTTCCGCTGGAAGCAGCTCCCAAGGCTCTCCCCTGCAGTATTCCTGATACAAGAAGGGTAAAAAAGAGAGGGGGGGCACATAAATTTAGGCGCAAATAATATATATTAAGCAGCTATTGGGAAAAATCACTCATTATAGTGAAAATCCCTGTGTTATATAGCGCTGTGGTGTGTGCTGGCATACTCTCTCTCTGTCTCCCCAAAGGACTTTGTGGGGTCCTGTCCTCAGTCAGAGCATTCCCTGTGTGTGTGCGGTCTGTCGGTACGGCTGTGTCGACATGTTTGATGAGGAGGGTTACGTGGAGGCGGAGTAAGGGCAGATAAGTGTGGTGTCGCCCCCGACGGGGCCGACACCGGATTGGATGGATATGTGGAAGGTCTTAACAGACAGTGTCAACTCCCTACATAAAAGGTTCGATGACGCAGCAGCCTTGGGACAGCCGGGATCTCAACCCGCGCCTGCCCAGGCGTCTCAGAGGCCATCAGGGGCTCATAAACGCCCGCTAGCTCAGATGGTAGACACAGATGTCGACACGGAGTCTGACTCCAGTGTGGCTGAGGATGAGACAAATGCACAGTCTACTAAAGCCATCCGATGCATGATTACTGCAATGAAAAATGTATTGCACATTTCTGATATTAACCCGGTTACTACCAAGAAGGGTATTATGTTTGGGGAGAAAAAGCAGCCAGTGACTTTTCCCCCATCCGATGAATTAAATGAATTGTGTGAGGAAGCGTGGAGTTCCCCCGATAAGAACTAGTGATTTCTAAGAGGTTACTGATGGCGTACCCTTTCCCGCCAACGGATAGGTTACGTTGGGAAACATCCCCCAGGGTGGACAGAGCGCTCACACGCTTATCAAAAAAGGTGGCACTGCCGTCTCAGGATACGGCCGCCTTAAAGGAGCCTGCGGATAGAAAGCAGGAAGCTATCCTGAAGTCTGTGTATACACACTCAGGTACTATACTGAGACCTGCTATTGCTTCAGCATGGATGTGTAGTGCTGCAGCCGCATGGTCTGATACCCTGTCAGACAACATTGATTCCCTCGACAGGGATACTATTTTGCTAACCATAGAACATATAAAAGACGTCGTCTTATATATGCTGGATGCACAGAGGGACATTTGCCTGCTGGCATCTAGAATTAATGCAATGTCCATTTCTGCCAGGAGAGTATTATGGACTCGGCAGTGGACAGGTGATGCTGATTCTAAAAGACACATGGAGGTTTTGCCTTATAAGGGTGAGGAATTGTTTGGGGACGGTCTCTCGGACCTCGTATCCACGGCAACAGCCGGGAAGTCAACTTTTTTACCTCAGGTTCCCTCACAGCCGAAGAAAGCACCGTATTATCATGTACAGTCCTTTCGGCCTCAGAAAGGCAAGCGGATCAGAGGCGCATCCTTTCTGCCCAGAGGCAGGGGTAGAGGAAAGAAGCTGCACCAGGCAGCCAGTTCCCAGGAACAAAAATCCTCCCCCGCTTCCTCTAAGTCCACCGCATGATGCTGGGGCTCCACAGGCGGAGCCGGGTGTGGTGGGGGCGCGTCTCCGAAACTTCAGCAACCAGTGGGTTCGCTCACAAGTGGATCTCTGGGCTGTTCAAATTGTATCTCAGGGATACAAGCTGGAGTTCGAGGTGACTCCCCCTCGCCGTTACCTCAAATCAGCCTTGCCAGCTGCTCCCAGGGAAAGGGAGGTAGTAATGGTGGCAATTCACAAGCTGTACCTCCAGCAGGTGATAATCAAGGTTCCCCTCCTTCAACAGGGACGGGGTTACTATTCCACAATGTTTGTGGTACCGAAACCAGACGGTTCGGTGAGACCCATTCTAAATTTAAAATCCTTGAACACTTAAATAAGGAAGTTCAAGTTCAAAATGGAATCGCTCAGGGCGGTTATTGCAAGCCTGGAAGAGGGGGATTTTATGGACATCAAGGATGCTTACTTGCATGTCCCCGTTTACCCACCTCACCAGGAGTACCTCAGGTTTGTGGTACAGGATTGTCATTACCAATTCCAGACGTTGCCGTTTGGTCTGTCCACGGCACCAAGAGTATTTACCAAGGTAATGGCCGAAATGATGATACTCCTTCGGAAGAAGGGAGTTATAATTATCCCGTACTTGGACTATCTCCTTATAAAGGCGAGGTCCAGAGAGGAGTTGTTAGTCAGCGTAGCACTTTCTCGGGAAGTGTTGCTACAGCACGGCTGGATTCTGAATATCCCAAAGTCGCAGCTGATTCCTGCGACGCGTCTACTCTTCCTGGGCATGATTCTGGACACAGAACAGAAGAAGGTGTTTCTCCCGGTGGAGAAGGCCCAGGAATTGTCATCTCTGGTCAGGGACCTCCTGAAACCAAAACAGGTGTCGGTGCATCACTGCACGCGAGTCCTGGGAAAGATGGTGGCTTCTTACGAAGCAATTCCCTTCGGCAGGTTCCATGCAAGGATCTTTCAGTGGGATCTGTTAGACAAATGGTCCGGATCGCATCTTCAGATGCATCGGTTGATCACCCTGTCCCCAAGGGCCAGGGTGTCTCTGCTATGGTGGCTGCAGAGTGCTCATCTTCTCGAGGGCCGCAGATTCGGCATACAGGACTGGGTCCTGGTGACCACGGACGCAAGCCTCCGAGGATGGGGGGCAGTCACTCGGGGAAGCAACTTCCAGGGACTGTGGTCAAGTCAGGAGACTTCACTACACATAAATATACTGGAACTAAGGGCCATTTACAACGCCCTGAGTCAAGCAGAGCCCCTGCTTCAGAACCAACCAGTGCTGATTCAATCAGACAACATCACGGCGGTCGCCCATGTAAACCGACAGGGCGGCACAAGAAGCAGGATGGCGATGGCAGAAGCCACAAGGATTCTCCGATGGGCGGAAAATCACGTGCTAGCACTGTCAGCAGTGTTCATTCCGGGAGTGGACAACTGGGAAGCAGACTTCCTCAGCAGGCACGACCTCCACCCGGGAGAGTGGGGACTTCATCCAGAAGTTTTCACGCAGATTGTAAACCATTGGGAACGGCCACAGGTGGACATGATGGCGTCCCGCCTCAACAAAAAGCTAAAAAAATATTGCGCCAGGTCAAGGGACCCTCATTCGATAGCTGTGAACGCACTAGTGACACCGTGGGTGTACCAGTCGGTTTATGTGTTCCCTCCTCTTCCTCTCATACCCAAGGTACTGAGGATAGTAAGAAAGAGAGGAGTAAGAACTATACTCATCGTTCCGGATTGGCCAAGAAGAAAGGGCATTCCAGATGAAGTGATTCCAACGCTGATAAAGGCTAGGAAAGACGTGACAGCACAACATTATCACCGTATATGGCGAAAATATGTTGCTTGGTGTGAGGCCAGGAAGGCCCCTACAGAGGAATTCCAGCTGGGTCGATTCCTGCACTTCCTACAGTCAGGAGTGACTATGGGCCTAAAATTAGGATCCATAAAGGTCCAGATTTCGGCCCTATCTATTTTCTTTCAAAAAGAACTGGCTTCCCTGCCTGAAGTTCAGACGTTTGTTAACGGAGTGCTGCATATTCAGCCCCCTTTTGTGCCTCCAGTGGCACCTTGGGATCTTAACGTTGTGTTGGGTTTCCTGAAATCCCACTGGTTTGAGCCACTTAAGACCGTGGAGCTAAAATATCTCACGTGGAAAGTGGTCATGCTATTGGCCTTAGCTTCGGCTAGGCGTGTGTCAGAATTGGCGGCTTTGTCTTGTAAAAGCCCTTATCTGATCTTCCATATGGACAGGGCAGAATTGAGGGCCCGTCCCCAATTTCTCCCTAAGGTGGTATCAGCGTTTCATTTGAACCAACCTATTGTGGTGCCTGCGGCTACTCGGAACTTGGAGGACTCCAAGTTACTAGATGTTGTCAGGGCTTTGAAAATCTATGTAGCCAGGACGGCTGGAGTCAGGAAAACTGACTCGCTGTTTATCCTGCATGCACCCAACAAGCTGGGTGCTCCTGCTTCAAAGCAAACTATTGCGTGCTGGATCTGTAACACGATTCAGCAAGCTCATTCTGCGGCAGGATTGCCGCATCCTAAATCAGTGAAAGCCCATTCCACAAGGAAGGTGGGCTCTTCTTGGGCGGCTGCCCGAGGGGTCTCGGCTTTACAGCTTTGCCGAGCTGCTACTTGGTCGGGTTCAAACACATTTGCTAAGTTTTACAAGTTTGATACCCTGGCTGAGGAGGACCTTGCCTTTGCTCATTCGGTGCTGCAGAGTCATCCGCACTCTCCCGCCCGTTTGGGAGCTTTGGTATAATCCCCATGGTCCTTACGGAGTTTCCAGCATCCACTAGGACGTCAGAGAAAATAAGAATTTACTCACCGGTAATTCTATTTCTCGTAGTCCGTAGTGGATGCTGGGCACCCGTCCCAAGTGCGGACTCTCTGCAATACATGTATATAGTTATTGCTTAACTAAAGGGTTATTGTTATGAGCCATCTGTTACTGAGGCTCAGTTGTTGTTCATACTGTTAACTGGGTATGGTTATCACGAGTTGTACGGTGTGATTGGTGTGACTGGTATGAGTCTTACCCTGGATTCCAAATCCTTTCCTTGTTGTGTCAGCTCTTCCGGGCACAGTTTCCTTAACTGAGGTCTGGAGGAGGGGCATAGAGGGAGGAGCCAGTGCACACCAGATAGTACATAATCTTTCTTTTAGAGTGCCCGTCTATTCCCCATGGTCCTTACGGAGTTCCCAGCATCCACTACGGACTACGAGAAATAGAATTACCGGTGAGTAAATTCTTATTTTTACACAGCACGGTAGGCAAGTGTCCCCATTTTACATATTGCGGCAGGCACGTGCCCCCATTTTACACAGTACAACAGGCAAGTGTCCCCATTTTACACATTGCGGCAGGCACATGCCCCCATTTTACACAGTACGGCGGCAAGTGTCCCCATTTTACACATTGCGGCAGGCACGTGCCCCCATTTTACACAGTACGGCAGGCAAGTGTCCCCATTTTACACACTGCGGCAGGCACGTGCCCCCATTTTACACATTGCGGCAGGAAAGTGTCCCCATTTTACACATTACGGCAGACTGCGTCCCCATTTTACACATTCCGGCAGGTAAGAGTCCCCATTTTACATATTACGGCAGACAGGTGTCCCCATTTTACACAATACGCAAGGCAAAAGTCCCCATTTTACACATTACGGCAGACTGCGTCCCCATTTTACACATTACGGCAGACTGCGTCCCCATTTTACACATTCCGGCAGACAGGTGTCCCCATTTTACACATTCCGGCAGACAGGTGTCCCCATTTTTCACATTCCAACAGACTGCGTCCCCATTTTACACATTCCGGCAGGCAAGAGTCTCCATTTTACATATTACGGCAGGCAAGTGTCCCCATTTTACACATTCCGGCAGACAGGTGTCCCCATTTTACACATTAAGGCAGGCAAGAGTCCCCATTTTACACATTCCGGCAGACTGCGTCCCCATTTTACACATTCCGGCAGGCAAAAGTCCCCATTTTACATATTACGGCAGGCAAGTTTCCCCTTTTTACACATTCCGGCAGATAGGTGTCCCCACTTTACACAGTACAGCAGGTGGGGGGGGGGGGGAGTGAGGAAGAGGGGCTGACTTACATTTGAAGCAGTTCTTCCCGCTCTTCAGCCGCCTCTCCCTCGTCTGCGCGGCGCTGGCCGGCTTAGCTCCCCCTTCTCCCTCCTCCCGAGTGCCTAGACCCCTTGTGAGACCATATGCTGGTGCGTTTGGCCCTGGGTTCCTCCTAATGCAAGACAATGCTAGACCTCATGTGGCTGGAGTTTTTCAGCAGTTCCTGCAAGACGAAGGCATTGATGCTATGGACTGGCCCGCCCGTTCCCCAGACCTGAATCCAATTGAGCACATCTGGGACATCAGTCTCGCTCCATCCATCAACGCTACGTTGAACCACAGACTGTCCAGGAGTTGGCGGATGCTTTAGTCCAGGTCTGGGAGGAGATCCCTCAGGAGACCATCCGCCACCTCATCAGGAGCATGCCCAGGCATTGTAGGGAGGTCATACAGGCACGAGGAGGCCACAGACACTACTGAGAATCATTTTGACTTGTTTTAAGGACATTACATCAAAGTTGGATCAGCCTGTAGTGTGTTTTTCCACTTTAATTTTGAGTGTGACTCCAAATCCAGACCTCCATGGGTTAATAAATTTGATTTCCATTGATAATTTTTGTGTGATTTTGTTGTCAGCACATTCAATTATGTAAAGAACAAAGTATTTAATAAGAATATTTCATTCATTCAGATCTAGGATGTGTTATTTTAGTGTTCCCTTTATTTTTTTGAGCAGTGACGTTGCGGCAAAACAAGAAAAACATGATCATAGCTTAGTGAGGGTGGTAATAAGTTTCACAGGCATACTAATTACAGAACAGTCAATACATTTCATTTTGAGGAAAATATTTACAACCACCATAAACTTAAAAAGATTGTGAGCTCAGCAAGAACGCAAAATTAATACAGACACGACCTGCAAAAATACTGTTCTGAGAAAGCAGCAATTACATAATACAGCTGCAGTGTACCGTACATAAATGGGAGGAGTAACGTTAATTTTTTTTTTAGCAAGACTGTCTCTACAGTATATGAGGTTAAGGGGTCAAATGAACACATTTGTATAGTTCAGTGGTTCTCAAACTGTGTGCCTTGGCACCCTGGGGTACCTCGGGGAAGCCCTGTATTGGTGGTCCAGGACCAATTCAAATTATTTATGGTCAATGTAATAGACAAAACCAGTGCTGGTGGCTGTCAGTCATAACATACAGTATGTGGACAAACAGAAGTAAATCTTGTCCCTCACCACATAACAGAACCTAAGATTAATATATAAACCCAATGTCTTAATTTAAAATCTCTTTCTAAATTTCTCAATAAGAAACTTTTGGCCTGGGGGTGCTGTGAAAAAATCTGATACTCTAGGGCGCAGTGATTTAAAAAAAGTTTGGGAAGCACTGGTCTAGTTATACATGTCGGTGCAGAGTGGTGAAAGGCATTTTCCATTCCACAAAAGGATTTCTGCACTGGTACCGGCTCTGGGCTGGCGGCAATCAGGTTTGGTCCAATAGGGCAGATTTATCAAAGCTGGGAGAAAGATAAACTACCAACCAAGCAGCTCCTAAATCTCATTTTTCAAACACAGCCTGTAACTTGGCAGTCAGAAGCTGATTGGTTGGACTTTATCTCTGTCCAAGCTTTGCTAAATCTGCCCCTACATTTTAAATGGAATTTATTTTACACCAGTTGTACGTTAGAAAAGAAGCACATTTGTATGTCTTTTTTCAATATAGAAGAAACGATGTTGCAATATGTTCTTACTATTATTACTAATATAAGCCATAAACTAGACTACACTGATCGGTACTTCAGAAGAAAACTTAAAAGTCTAATGGTTATAAAGTGACCAGAGGTTGGACTTACTGTAATAGTGACATGTACAATTGCTCACACTCAGTCTGATCTGGGGTTGGATGCAAGTCCAAAAGTGAATGCTTCTTGCATTTATCATCAGGCTGCAAAGTTATTAGAGGGCCTGATTCAGCGCTTACTCAGATATGCAGCGGCTTTGTGATAATATGCTAAATAGTAAATAGGCTGTTCCTACCAGCATCCTTGTGCACAGCATCGCATCATCTGTGTGAACGCTGGTCTTCTGAGTAACCCTCAGGTTACTCTGGCTGATTGGGGGATTCATGCTGTTGAAGCCACTGATGCTGCATCCAAGGATGTATAGTAGCCACAGGCTTCAGCACACCCAGAAAACGGGGGCAGCAAGCCCACGTTTTCTGCAACTCTGCCCATAGCCGTCCCCACTCTGCCCTAAAATGGCCACAGCCTGTCAAACAGGCTGCAGCATCCAGAGCGCTGTGAGCGATCTCGCAGAACAAGATCTACACATGTGCCGTGCAGTGGGGGTCATTCCGAGTTGTTCGCTTGTTATTTTTTTGTCGCAACGGAGCGATTAGTCGCTAATGCGCATGCGCAATGTCTGCAGTGCGACTGCACCAAGTAAATTTGCTATGCTGTTAGGTATTTTACTCACGGCATTACGAGGTTTTTTCTTCGTTCTGGTGATCGTAATGTGATTGACAGGAAGTGGGTGTTTCTGGGCGGAAACTGGCCGTTTTATGGGTGTGTGCGAAAAAACGCTACCGTTTCTGGGAAAAACGCGGGAGTGGCTGGAGAAACGGGGGAGTGCCTGGGCGAACGCTGGGTGTGTTTGTGACGTCAAACCAGGAACGAAACTGCCTGAACTGATCGCAGTGGCAGAGTAAGTCTCGAGCTACTCAGAAACTGCAAAGACATTTCTAATCGCAATTTAGAGAACCTTTCGTTCGCAATTTTGATAAGCTAAGATTCACTCCCAGTAGGCGGCGGCTTAGCGTGTGCAAAGCTGCTAAAAGCAGCTTGCGAGCGAACAACTCGGAATGAGGGCCAGTATCTCTACATACGCACATCTCATATCATCAGAGATGTAAGTAAATCATCAGACTTGCGTACATCTCTGATCACAATCCCGACCACTGGGATCCCAAACGAGTGTGGACCGGGCCCCCAGACAGGTAAGCTGCGTGAGGGAGGGGGGGGGGGGGGTTAGGTTTAGGCTGCGGAGAGAGGGTTAGGCTCCAGGAAAGGGAGGGTTAGGGTTAGGCTGTGGGGAGGAGGAGGGGGGTTAGGCACCCACAGGGAGGGTTAGGCTGCGGGGGGAGTGTGGTTTAGGTTTAAGCTGTAGGAAGGCAGGGGGTTAGGATTAGGCACCACTGGGGAGGGTCAGGGTTAGGCCGCAGAGGGGGGGGGGGGGGGGGCAATTTTGGCTGAGGGCAGGGAGGGTTAGGGGCCATTTGGGTAAGTATACTTACCTTGCCCATGTCAGGATTCTAAGCATCAGACCAGACGCCTTTATTTGACCAGTGATTTAAAATAAGTGTATAAATATGTCTGGGTTTTCTTGGTAACTGCTGTCCAAGCCAGCTTGCCTCCTATGTCACTGTTGGCTTCTAATAGTTTCCATGTCTGGATTGGGAGCGTTCCTCAGTGCCTTCAGGCAGGCAGTGGGCCAACTGCTGCTGACTTTGCATGATACCTTACCCCGTGGACTGCCTGTATGAAGTCTCTGCTAGACAAAGAAATGTAGAATATTGAGATTTTAGTACTAAGGCATGTATTTCATTGAGTGAGAGCTCAGAGAGCTTGTTGATAAAAGCACCCACTCCCCTGGCACCAAACCATTCGGTACAATGAATTAAAAACTTCACACCAGTAGGCAAAATTATATTTGTCTTGAAAAATGTATCATGCTTATAGTTCTGCTATACAGTGTTTGCAAGAATTTTATGGTGTGTATATTAGCAACTAATTGCAATAGCGCCTGATACTTGGCATTCAGGTCATTGAGCAGTTTGACTAAATTGAATGACATGTATTTCCCCCCTCGATGTGTACATACATATAGGTGGGTATTCAGTTAGCTCCAGTAATCTCTGAGCTGTTGAATTCGCCCCCCTATCTATTCAACGTTTTGCTCATTTTTAAGGCATTTTTGGCAATGCCTTTTCACCTTTTAAAAAAAAAAAGGCATTAGAGAAAAATGCCTCAAAATCTGCGAAAATTACTTGCGTTTTCGCCGGTGCAGGTGAGATTCCCCGATTCACATGTTTTTTGCTCCTGCTGAATTTTTTGCCTAGGCAAAAAAATGGTCGTGCTATTGAATAGGGCAAATCCCATTCACCCTAAAAATAGCGAAAAGTCCAGTTTTTTCGCCTAGGCGAACAAAAATGGACCTAATTGAATACCCTCCATATCATACAAAGTGGTAGCTCACACCAGGGGGACATGACCGCAACATCACAAGGGGAATGATTATATCTTCCATGCACTACTGGACCCCTACAAAAGCCCACACCAGGGTAATCAATACCCAGTCCCCCTCTTCTTAGCACCCATGAGTGCACATAGACTGCTCAGGAGCACAACAGACTAAACCTGTAAGCCAGGTTAGGTAGTAGGCCACAGATAATAGTAAGGCTGTATACATCATGGTAAATAAGGTCTGGTGATGTATGTTTAATTTCTTGCAGGTCTGTCCAATTTATTGCTGTACACTGATATTACTGTTGCATACCTGACAAGGTGAAAGCATGGGCAGGAAAAGGAGTGGAGGCTTATGTGCAGGCATAAACTTGTTATGAACACACAGAACAAACTATGCAGGCAGTAGTAGTAAGATGATCTAAAAAGTCAGCATTGTTAGCAGTGACAAGCTGTGTTGAAATGCTAAGGTGTGCTAGAGAATTGTGACCAGATTGTGACAAAATAAGGAACAAACTAAGCATAGGACAAAAAGTGCTACTGCTAGTGACAAGTGACAGGGCTAATAAATGGCTTCACGTTGTATACAAAATAAAAACTGAAGAGACTTTGAGCAAGTAAACTCAGGTTATATTTCCAATTAAACAATGGACATCATAAGGTCTATATTTTTGTTTACCAATAGACCTTTTCTAAAACCATTATAAACATAAAATATGTTTTTAATATCTACCGGTAAATCCTTTTCTCTTAGTCCGTAGAGGATGCTGGGGATGTTTCAAGAACCATGGGGTATAGACAGGATCCGCAGTAGACATGGGCACTTTAAGACTTTGAATAGGTGTGAACTGGCTCCTCCCTCTATGCCCCTCCTCTAGACTCCAGTTATAGGAACTGTGCCCAGGGAGACGGACATTTCGAGGAAAGAATTTATTGTAAAACCACGGTGAGCGTCTTACCAGGTCACACCTCAAGCACGTCGCAGAACGTGGCATTCAATAAAACACCAGCCTACGGCATGAAAAAATTTGCAGCAATATGCTGTCATAAACCGTAACACAACCTGTGTGCAAACACAACCAATAACAGCATAACGCATGCTACGGCATGAATAACGTCATTAACAGGCTGACTTAAACGCAACACAACATGTGTGTAACCATAACCAATTACTGCAGATACAGTACGCACTGGGACGGGCGCCAAGCATCCTCTACGGACTAAGAGAAAAGGATTTACTGGTAGGTATTAAAATCCTATTTTCTTATACGTCCTAGAGGATGCTGGGGATGCTTCAAGAACCATGGGGTTTATACCAAAGCTCTAGAACGGGCGGGAGAGTGCGGATAACTCTGCAGCACCGATTGACCAAACAAAAGGTCCTCATTAGCCAGGATATCAAACTTGTAAACTTTGCCAAAGTGTTTGAACCCGACCAAGCAGCTGCTTGGCAAAACTGCAATGCCAAGACTCCTCGGGCCGCCGCCCAGGATGAGCCCACCTTTCTGGTAGAATGGGCCATCATCGATTTCGGTAACGGCAATTCAGCCGTAGAATGAGCATGCTTAATTGTATTACAGATCCAGCGTGCAATAGTCTGCTTGTAAGCAGGCACCCCAATCTTGTTGGGAGCATACAGGATAAACAGATCCTCCGTTTTCCTGATCTGAGCCATTCTGGCGACATAAATATTCAAACTCTGACCACATTGAGAGACTTCAATTCCGCCCAGGCGTCAGTAGCCACCGGTACCACAATAAAGGTTGGGTCATGTGAAACGATGAAACCACTTTTGGCAGAAATTGCTGACGAGTTCTCAACTCCGCTCCATCTTCATTGAAAATTAAACAGGGCTCTTGTGAGTCAAAGCCGCTAATTCAGACACCCGTCTTGCGGATGTCAAGGTCAGCCGCATGACCACTTTCCAAGTGAGGAATTTCAACTCAACCTAATGTAAAGGTTCAACCAACGAGATTGCAGGAACTGCAACCTCACGTTAAAATCCCATGGTGCCACAGGGGGCACACAAAGGGAAGTTGGATGTGTAACACTCCTTTTTACGAAAGTATAAACTTCTGGAAAGGAGGCCTATTGTTTTTGGAAGAAACCCGATAAGGCTGAAATCTGAACCTTAACTGAGCCCAACTTAAGACCCGTATCCACTCGATCTTGTAATAAAATTGGGGAAAACGTCCCAACTGGAATTCTTCCATAGGAGCCTTCTTGGATTCACACCAAGACACATACTTTCTCCAAACGTTTTGACAGTACTCCTTTTCTGCCTGAAGAAGAGTAGGGATGACTTCACTGGGAATACCCTTTCGGGCTAGGATCCGGCATGCAACCTCCAAGCCGTCAAATGAAGTAATTCTTGGTACACTCACGGCCCCTGCTGTAACAGATCCTCTCATAGAGGAAGAGGCCAGGGATCTCCTATGAGTATTTCCTGAAGATCCGGATACTAGCCCTCCTTGACCAGTCTGGAACAATGAGGATCACCTGAACCTTTGTTCTTCTTATGATCTTTAGCATCTTTGGAAAGAGCGGAAGTGGAGGGAACACATAGACCGACAGAAAAAACTCACTAGGGCGTCCACCGCTATTGCTTGAGGGTCCCTCGACCTGGAACAATATCTCTGAAGTTTCTTATAGAGGCGTGATGCCATCATGTCTATTTGAGGAATTCCCCAATGACTTGTGACTTCTGTGAAAACCTCTTGATGAAGACTTCACTCTCCTGGATGGAGAACGTGCCTGCCGAGGAAGTATGCTTCCCACTTATTTAGACGTGGAATGAACATCGCTGACAGAGCACATATATGTTTCGTCACGCAGCGGAAAATCTTTCTGGCTTCTGCCATTCCTGTTCCGTTTTTCGTTTGTAGAAAACCGTTATAAACGGCCCTTAACTCTAGACCGTTAATGTGGTGACAAGTATCCTAACTTGACCCTCTTTCTTGGAAGTGTTCCTCCTGTGTGACAGCTCCCACGCCTCGGAGGCATGGATCCGTGGTCACTAGGATCCAGTCCTGGAACCTGAAGCTGCGCTTAAGAAATGAGAACTGCGCCGCCACCACAGGAGTGAGATTCTGGTCTTGAAAAACAGGATTATCCCAGGTGGGAACAGGACCACTTGTCCAACTGGTCCCGCTAAAAACACCCTGGCGGGGGCGTGGTCTGGGGTCTGAAGGAGGCAGACGTGCTGGAATAGAGCTCCTTAGACCCATAGCCCAAATTAACTATCCCCCTTGTGTCTACGCCTACTAGGCCACCCCACTTCTTCTGCTGCCCTCCTGGTGCCCCCCAGCTGAGACCCCTGAGGTACCGCGGAATCGGGGAGCAGTTTTAACTGCTCCCGCGGATTGCGGCCTGCGGGGTCGGAAGAAGCCGGGGCCTCGATTTTAGCAGTAGGCCGGGGACGGCTCCGGGACCCGCTGATCGGGCCGCGAACATCAAAAAAGAACTTCAAACACCCACCTGCCGCCGGCCGCTTGCTGCGGCTAGTCGTTTTCTCCCTGCCTCCGGCTTCCACAGTGACAGGGACCCGGCAACTCGGCAGACGGGAGGAGGACGGAGGACGCCCGGCGGCCATCTTGGATTCAGTGAAAGGCACTGTACTGTGCTTTCACTGCAGCTGCAACTCCGTGCAGAAAAGAAATAAGGGAGACCCACAAAGCTGGGCCATATAGGCTTGCCCACACTACTGACCTTTGAAAAAGCTGCCAAGTGACAGTGAAACGCGTTAGGGGGGCCACATCTCTGACCTGGGCACCTCTGAGGACTCCTGCAAGTGACATACAGGACGCTGTTTATTGTTTGGAGTTTCCAGTCCTTTTCTCATGTGGACATTAATAAAGGGAGAACCACCATCGTTGTTGCGAGGGATAGAGAGTCTGCTCCAGAACCCCGCCAGGTGGGATACCCGGCTGAACTACCACTAAGGACTTGGTAAATATTCTCCTTCATCTGGATACCTGTTTTTGCACGTCAACGCATGCGTTGCAGGACTTGACATTATCCTCCAACAATCAGCTGTTTATCGGCTATTTTGCATAAGGACTGCCCCAAGTGAAAAATCACTGACAGAGAGTGGCTTATTAAGGCTCAATTTTTATTGTATGTTTAGCACTAGTAGTGCCAGATTTTAGCATTTAGTTGTGTATGTATATGTGTATTTGTGTCATTGATTTTAATTAATACATAAAAATACGTTTGAGCGCAGTTGGTTTTTCTTGTTCATCCATATATATGCATTTGGGGTGAACAACTATCATCCCGCTTCCAACAGCGGCTTAGAGAACCAGCCCAGTTACAGCGCCTGTTGTTTCTTTTCCATTTATGGTAAAGAGATTTACTTTTTTTTTGCCCACACTACAAAATACTACAAAAACAATTATAGTTCTACCCCCACCCATCTATCCATCCACGCATCCACCCATCCATCCATCCATTCATCCATCCATCCATCCACCTATCCATTTAATTACTCTTTATAATTGCTGGCTGACTCCTTAAGCGGTGGCCTGGGGTCCTGTATATACACCCCGATCGAGATATATCAGAGGCATCACCATTACAAGTGAAACTATGGGCCCCTAGCCTCGTGCATGCCTGCCTGATGCCACCCTAAGACCGCGAGGGGGGTTCTTGCACGATGACGGCCCTCATACTACATAATACCGAGGAAATGTGAAAGTGTAATTCTAATCTGCTCTATCTAAAGACCGATCTCATGGTGAAAGGGATAAAGAAAAAAAAGAAGGCCAAGACTAAGCCGGACGAGATTCCTCCCCCCGCGAATCGACGTTCATCAGATCTACGTCAGTTCCTAACCTCTCCAACCTCGACCCTCTCTGCCTCTACTAACGTCCCGACCTTCTCGAGTGTACACGACCCGGTGGACGACATGACCTCCCCTGGGCCTCCGGAGCCCTCACAGGCCCTCTCCTTATCTGCGGAGATAAGTGAAATATTGTCTCATGTACGATCACTTCCCACGAAACAAGACTTCTCCGCCTTGGAGACCCGTCTACTATCCACCATCACTCAGGAAGTGACAGCGCTCCGACAAGATATGTCCCAAATCGCGACTCGAGTCGATGTCCTGGAACGCCATGAATCGTCTACTGTGGACTCTTTGACTAGATTTCGGGAAGTGCTATCTCACCAACGGGACGATATCTCCTTCTTAAAGTCGCGCATAGAGGACATGGATAATCGCGGCCGGCGAAATAATATTAGAGTCAGGGGCTTGCCGGAGAGCGTCCAGCAAACAGACCTGGTACACGCCTTATCTAAGATATTCGGGGAACTTATCGACCTGGACCCGAATAAAGACATCATATTCGATAGAGCTCACAGAGCCCTTCGCCCTCGAGGCTTGCCCTCCGACAGACCACGGGACGTGATTTGTAGGCTACACTATTACACCCAAAAAGAGGATATAATGAGGTCGGCCCGTCTACTAGACAACATTGTATTTCAAGGCGACAAGATTCAGATATTCCCTGACCTTGCCTGGTCAACCTTACAACAACGTCGCGCCTTGAAACCTCTTACAGACTCTCTCAGGAAGCTCGAGCTGAAATACAGATGGGGCTTTCCATTCTCCCTCCAGGTCTCTCATGGCGGCAAAATTGCGAGTCTTTCTAGACCGTCGGATTTACAGGCTTTCTTCACGATTTTAGGTATCCCCCCGGTTCCGGTTCCTGACTGGGACGCCTTTCACCACCTTCCGGACTTACCTGTTGTACTCCCTCCAGAGGACGCGTGGCAGCAGGTTCGCACCCCGCGGATGCGGGGATCCACTCCTGGCCCACGACTTTTGAAGCCTCCTTGAGTGCGAGGCCTCGTCCCGAGTGGATGTAATTTTACTTGCCGAATATGTTATACATTGATTTTTTCTATCTTTCCATAGTGCAAGGTATTGTTCACCAATGTGATCGGTTTTTGTTTTTACTTGTATTTTCTCTTTTCCTTTTTATTTCTTGTTGTTTTTGTTTACATGGGTGGATAACAGTGTACAGACACTAAAGTCTATTGATACCCGGCTAGATGACTTGAGGTTTGTCTGTGCGCTCTTATACCAATACATGTACTTATATATTTGTATGCTTTATTTTTCATGTTTCACATATGCCTAGTGCACACCTCGGTGATACCGTATATTTAACGAGTTTCTATTTTGGGAGTGGTCGCTGTCCTGAACCCCCCGCAGGACCCCAATATGCTGCATCCCCTGTTTCTTTGGACTGGGAGTCGGCAGGATTCCGCTCCTGTCCTTCTTGCAGCAGTTCTTGTAGTAATACCACTCATGTTTAATGTTAAAGTATTTTTTGGCGGAGGTTCCCCCGCCGCAGCTTTTTCTTTCTATTTCTTTGCTCTTTCTTTTTTCCTACCTCCCCCCCCTGCTATCTTTCCCTCACCTTTCCCAGGGTCTACCGAAGAGAAGACTATCCTGAAACAATTGGATCTGACTGATAATGGGAGTGAGTGATTTACACGTAACTACCCTTAACGTCAAGGGGCTAAATGTCCCTGAAAAAAGGGCTAAACTTCTTAAATGGCTTAGAGATGAGAAAATAGACGTTGCTTTTATTCAGGAAACACATGCTCCGTCCCTAAAATGTCACTATTACCCGCATGTTTTCCTGTCCAATAATTCGGCTGGTAAAACACTGGGTGTAGCCATCCTACTTGCCCGCCATCTGCCTGTCCTCAATGTAGCCTCCCACAGAATAGCTGAAGGTAGGGGGTTGCTGGTGAAATGCGACATACATGGCCAACGTTTCTCTTTTTTGAACATATATGCCCCCAACGCTAAACAACCCTCCTTTCTATCCTCAATTCTAGAAGACGCGGATCCTCTATTGGAGGGGGTGGTGGTGATGGGAGGTGATCTGAATTGGACCCTGGACCCTCGCCAGGACAATTCTAAAAAGATCTCCAGCAAGCCAGAAAGGGAGCATAGGGGAATGAGGCGTGCTCTGCTCGACCACCAGCTGATCGACACTTGGAGATTGACACACCCCACTGATATAGATTACACCTATTTCTCACACCCACACCAGACATATTCTAGGATCGATTATTTATTTTTGAAGTCACCGACACTTACACCTCCTGTCTGATGCCTCTATAGGACAGATTGTATGGTCCGACCATGCCCCAGTCAACCTCACCATACGCTTACCTCCCAACGCACATCGCCAATGGTCCTGGCGTTTCAACGACACTTTTTTACAAGATGCAGACTGTAAGTCCCGAATTGACAACGCTTTGTACTCCTATATAGGTACCAATGACTTAGATGACATCTCCAAAGTTTCAGTATGGGAAGCACACAAATGTGTTATCAGGGGGGTCTGTGTTCAAATAGGATCCTTTCGCAAAAAGCAGAGAGAGAAACTCAGAGAGGATTTACTGTCTAAAATACAATCTCTAGAACTCCTACATAAAAAATCCCAAACCCCACAACACTACGCCGATCTCGAAACTGCTAGGACGGCTCTGAATAAGTTACTCTCAGATAGAGTCAAGTTTTCTTATCGGAAGTGCCGTAGCAGATACTATCAATGGGGCATCAAGCCTGGAAAATTATTGGCCAAAGCACTTAGAGAACAACGTGCTCTTACTTTCATTCATACAATTAAAGACAATCATGGCCAACCCCAACACCAGACATCTCACATAGCCAGGGCCTTCAAGACTTATTACTCTACCCTGTATAACCTCTCCTGCCCAACCGGCAGATTCGACAGGTCGTCCCATCAAAAAGCCATAGCTGACTATTTAAAGACCTTACATTTCCCCACACTGACCGCAACAGAAATAGAAGAGCTGGACGCCCCTTTTTCTACTGAGGAGGTCCAGAGAGTTATTGAATCCTCTCCTAATGGCAAGAGTCCCGGCCCTGATGGATATACTATTGCATATTACAAAGCTTTTAAAGAGAAATTAATCCCCATACTTACAAGAGCCTTTAATACTATATCTGACCAATCGCCCTTCTCCCCACAATCTCTCGAAGCCCATATTGCAGTTCTACCCAAAGAGGGTAAAGACCCCAGTCTTTGCTCCAGCTACCGCCCAATCTCCCTATTAAATATTGATATAAAGCTTTTCGCTAAATTGATTGCAAACCGCCTTAAACTACTATTGCCTGGCTTGATACACGGAGATCAAGCTGGGTTCGTTTTAGGCCGAGAAGCCAGGGACAATACCACCAAAGTGCTCAGCATGATTCACTATGCAGGTCAGCTCTCATCCAGAGCTGGATTAAGGCATAGGGGGGCCCGGGGTACTTAAGACGGGGGGGCCCTAGGGTGTAAATTTAAAATTATAATATACAGTATGTGTGTGTATATATATATATATATACATACATACACACACACACACACACACACACATGAGGGCCCCCTTACAATGAGGTTACTTTAACAAAGATGTAAAAGTGAGGGTGCCATGGACCTCACTTACCTACAGATCGGGAGGACATTACGGCTGGCCGGAGGAGCTTTTCCTCGAGCACACTGACAGGTTACAGTGTTGCTGCTGATCCTGTCACATTGGCTCCTCTCGTCCTCCGGTGACAGCTGCAGCCTTCTGAATGGTGCGTGTAGCTCCCCTGGTCCTCCCCGCTGTATATTGGCTTGGCTGGTGGCGGCGGCGTGGGGGAATGGGTGTGGAGGGGGGTGCGTCGAGTGGTAGAGAAGAGGAATGGAAGAGAACTGGCAGCTCCCACAAGGCTGAAGTAGCTTTAGCTTCGTCCGGCTCCCCTGGTCACCACTCCACTAGCGCCCCATAGTGTTCCTCCTCCTGGAACCAGTACTCGCTACAAAGGGGGACTTTTCCCAACATAGCGGTAGCAGGTCCGGGCCTCCGCCTGTCTGCCACTGGGCTGAGCCATCGCTCTGGAGCGTCGGCGGCTGGGCTCGCTGTCAGTGGGGAGGGGAGCGCAATGCTCAGCAGTGCAGTGTAGAGAGGCGAGTGTAGAGAGGGAAGGGTCGGGTGGATGATAGACGCGGGTGTACAGAGCTGGTGTGGGCGGGCATAGCAAGCGGCCATAGAGAGCTGGAGGTCTCTGCGCGCGGGAAGTCTGTGCGGGCGGACGGCCGTAGAGAGCGGGCTGTCTTTGCTGGTGGGTGTAGAGTGTTGGCGGGCGTACAGTGCAGTCACAGTCAGGAGGGTGAGGGGAGTGCCGGACATTAGGCGGTGGCTGTGCACACGAAAATGATAAATATGTCTATACATAATCACATATATATATATCACACACATATACATATATATATATAAACACACATATATACACACACATATATATATATACACATATATGTACATATATACACAAACACACACACACACACATATATATATATATATATACTCTGTGTGTGTGTGTGTGTGTGTGTGTGTGTGTGTGTGTGTGTGTGTGTGTGTGTGTGTGTGTGTGTGTGTGTATATATTTATATATATATAAACCCAGTGCAAAATACGGCCAGACTTACATTTTTTAATGTGCTTTGCTGCTGGCCTAGGAGAGCTGGCTGAGCCTCTGACTGGGTGCTGGCTGCTGCCTCCATGTGCCGTCCTCCTTCTTCCAATCTTCCCTGCAGCCTGCGCGCCCAGCCAATGACTGAGCCGCAGGCTGCTGCTCCTCAGATTATTGGACAGCTGAGCCGTCGCTCAGCTGTCCTTCCCTTTACAGGCACTGACTCCCTGCGTGCGGTGGTGGCTGCGGCCGCAGCGTCAGCCTTTGCAGTCCAGTGGAGCCGAGAGCCAGAGCCGCCAGGGACAGCAATCGCTGTGCTGCCCTGACACTGCGCGTGGCGCTGGCTCCAGGGAGCGCAGCACAATACCGCAGATCGGAACAGAGATCCGATCTGCGGCGGCGGCGGGGGGCCCTTTAAAAAAAGGGGGCCCGGGGTACTTATCCCCGGGGCCCCCCTCTTAATCCGGCTCTGCTCTCATCCCCATCTATCCTACTGTCAACCGATGCAGAAAAAGCTTTTGACAGAGTGGACTGGGATTTTATGACCGGAATATTGAGACATCTGGGACTTGGTAACATCTGTCTCCACAGAATCCTATCCCTCTATACCTCCCCATCCGCCAAAATTAAGATTAATGGCACCCTTTCTGACCCCTTTCCAATTCTTAACGGTACACGACAGGGATGCCCGCTATCCCCATTGCTCTTTGTCCTCTGCATAGAAGCACTAGCCCGAAGCATTAGGGCTAACCCAAATATTTCGGGCTTGTTAGTGAGGGGAACCGAACACAAACTGGCATTATATGCCGATGATCTACTCGCAATAATCACGAATCCGGTCACCTCTCTGCCAAACTTAATGGTGGAGTTTGAGAGGTTTGGAGTCCTCTCTAACTTCAAAATAAATTATTCCAAATCTATTGCCATGACCTTAACTGCACCTCCTGCCATAGTAGAAAGCCTGAAACAGGCCTTCCCCTTCACCTGGCATGATCATAAATTAAAATATTTGGGGGTGTTACTGACCAATGACTTATCCAAAGTGTTCTCCCTAAATTTTAAACCCTTACTGTCTAGGCTTCGTTTAGACTTCCTGTTGTGGAAAAAGCTGAGACTGTCCTGGTTCGGAAGGATCAACGTAGTTAAAATGAATGCCCTCCCCAGGATTTTATTCTTTCTCCAGACCCTTCCGATACACATACCCCTGCTGTGGCTTCGAGATGTCCAGAGGCTTATCCGTACATTCGTATGGGGTGGTAATACACCTAGATTTAAACATGATATTTTGTTCAGGAGAAAACATCAAGGGGGCAACAACTCCCACATATCCCTAACTATTACCACGCAGTACACCTGAATAGGATACTGGAATGGACACGTGCCAAGGATCGCAAACAATGGGTCCTCCTAGAGGAGGGCTGTCTCCCATATTATATAGAGATTGCACCTTGGCTCCCTACCCTCCCGAGGGTGTCACATCCCACGGTCTCTCCCACGCTCAGATTATGGGCCAAGTTGAGATCCCAGAGTTATATATCCTCCAAACGGTCCCCCTTAACCTCTTTTCTCTATAACTCCGAATTTACCCCTGGCCTTCAAGGGACTGCTTTCGCCCCATGGGCGGAAGCTGGGATCTTTCGAGTCGGTCAGCTGGTGAGCTCGGGTAGGGCGCGCTCTTTTTCAGATGTTCAGTCCTCTTGGAACCTACACAGTGCTGAGTTTTGGAGGTTCCTGCAGGTCCACCATTTTATATCATCTCCCAAGAACTTCTCTGACATAACTAGGGACCTCACTGGATTTGAGAGACTATGTATCTCCCCCAGTTCACCCACACATACTATTTCTCAAATTTATACGTTGATTATGGAAAATTTCTTCCCACAACCTCCTACCTTCTTGGCTTCCTGGGAAAGGGAATTGTCGGCGCTACCTACTCAAATAAACTGGGAATCCGTGTTCAAGAACGCTCAGGCGAGTTCTTTATGCATCTCGACACTAGAAACCCTTTATAAACTTATATATAGGTGGTATAGGACCCCTCGTGCTCTCAATAGAATGTTTCCTTCTCTTTCAAATATGTGTTGGAGATGCAAAAATGCCCCAGGGAGTTTTATACACATTTGGTGGGATTGCCCTCTTATAACTCCATTCTGGGCAGAAGTATTTAAATGCACCGAACAGATAGTAGGTGACGAAATCCCGAGAGACCCAGATTTCTGGCTCCTTAATCATACCCCCGCAGGATCACACTCCTACAAACATTCCCTGTTAAGACACCTTTGCAACGCTGCTAAAGCGGTAATCCCAATTCTTTGGAGATCTACCTCTCCACCCTCAATTAAAATGTGGTTCACAAAGATTGATCACTTTTTGGACATGGAAGACTTGGTTTCCTTCTCATCTGGGAAAACAGTTAACTTCATAGCTATTTGGTTTCCCTGGTACGACTTTAAAGACACATCGCAGTATAGGTCCTATATTGCGACATAACCCCCCTCATATTGGTATACGGGCCCATATTCATATCTACACCATTATTTACACCCATACCCTGACAATGTTGTTCCTATACTGTGGCCCAGACTTAGGATTGGTGGAGATCGCCCATAAACTCCCCAAATAGTCTACCCGCACCATGCAGACTGTCACACCTGACCCTGCCCACTCTAATCTTCCCTGGCTTATCCTATTTTCCTCTTCTCTTCTCTCTTTTCTTCCTCTTTCCCATTCATTGATGCTGTTTTTGATATTATGCTCTTCACTTATAAGTTTTAATGATGACAGAAATGCAGACAGATATACTTCGGCTAAGGGCGTTTGATGTGGGGGGTACTGATGGATATATGCTACGCGATATTTCTGTATGCCCTCCTTTTGTCTTTTGTCCTTTGTTGTTTTTTTTTAAATGTTTCTGTAATGTTTTTGAATACTGCTTTGACTAATAAAAACAGTTTACACAAAAAAAAACACCCTGGCATGTAACCTGCCCACTGAACGGCCTCGTAGACCGCAACCATCTTTTTTAGCAACTGAATGTATTGATGGATTGACACTGTTGCAGGTCTGAGCAGACTCTGGATCCTCAGAGCCTTTTCCACTGGAAGAAAACAACCACTTGGTTACTTGTCCTTGCCGTAATCAGACGAGCGTCGCTGTACAGAATAATAATGACTCCTTACTATCGAAAGACAACCATCATACCGCCCTCAAATTGGTGAAATTGGTAATGACAATCCTGAATTGCAAACCTCAGGTAAGCCTAATGCGAAAGGAAACCGTAATTAGACCTCCTTCCTCCTTTTTCAGATTGGAGATCCCTGCCATGAGAGATTCCATCTTGGATTTTAACTTCTTTAAGCAGAAATTTTTGGAATTTCAGATATAGGATTGGTCTGACCGAGCCGTCCGGCCTTGGGAGTACGAAAAAGCTTAGATAACAGTCCCTTTTATTATTATTTTGTTTTTATTTTTTTTGTGACCGTGACACCAGGACAATGGACTGATCCTAACACAACTCTGGTATTGCGTCGTATACTACCTCCCCGTCCGGAGGAGAATCGGTAAGGTCGATTTGAAAAATCGGTGAGGGGAAACGTCTGGAAACTCCAGTATGTCCCCCTAGGGACTCTATTCTTAAACTCACTGGTCCATGTCCTTTCCAGGACTGACTGAGAAGTTTTAGATGTGGTCCCACCGGCATGGGCTCCCGCAAGATAGACCCAACGTCATGCAGTGGATCTTACCTTCCTTTTACCTGCAAAGAAAAAGGGAAATCCATATCTATTCGGACGAAATTACTGCATCCTTCAATAATGCGTCACCAACCGTTGTGAGGGAACATAGGGCACGAAGGTAGACTTACCAGTGGAATCTGCTGAGATAAACTTAACAAGGCCAACACCAAACCAGGCATCACCTTCATAGGGAAGAGACTCCATTTTGTCTCAGAGTCAGCATCAGCATTCCATTGGTGAATCCACAACGCCCTCCTAGCAGAGACCGCCATGGAATTGGCCCGCGAACCCAAGAGTCCCATACCTCTGGTAGTCGCACGGCAGTATGCTGTAATGTTCTAGATATGACCCAACTTAAGGAGTATCCTATCTCTCCCCTGGGTAATTATATCGGATGACAAGGTAACCGACCATTTATGAATACAAGCACTCCCCCATGCGCATGTAATGCAAGTATTATCAAAGCATATAATTAAAATATCACTTAGCTTTCTGTATACGATCCTTTGTGACAGGGCCCCGTGCAGAACAGGGGTTGACTCTCACTTTATTCTATCCACTGCGGGAAAAGAATAAGCACTCGGACTCCTCGTGAGGATTTGGAACCATCTTGTCATGGCTGACCTAGAGCTTTTTCAACAGAGCGACCAGCACATGAGAAGGAATAACTTTACCTCAGCATTCATTATAAATTTTAATATGAATATACACATTTAAATACACATATATACACAAATATCTATATAAATATATCTCACATAGATATTTTTGTCAGGAACAGCAGGGTCCCTAGTGACGTTAATACGTTCTTAACGTGTATGAAACATGTATTGAATGCCGATGTTGTGGATCTAATCAGGAAACATCATGGTCGACATAAGAAATAGTATTCGTGTCGATATCAGGGAGTAGGAACTGTGCAAAATAAAATTTTTGCGACCCTGAGGGGTCTGAGGGAAATATATTATTAATATTACACCCTCCACCAAAATGACTACGTCTGTGTTCGAGCCACAGAACTATGCAATCGTACCATACATACATATCAGGGCCGGTTCTTAGCTTTGTGGCGCCCCGGGCAAAATATAGGGGCGTGGCTTCAAATGGGGGCGTGGACACGACGCTGAAAGAAAAAATGAAATAAAAAAAGTATACTTACCATCCCCGTTCCTGATCCAGACCGCTGCAGACCCCCTCCGCCGGCGGCGCCGCTCTTCTCCTCTCCTCTCTTCGATCTATGGGAGAGACGTTATTACGTCTCTCCCATAGAACAGCATAGACACTAGAGGTCAATTATGACCCCTAGTGTCTGTGCCACTATGCTGTGCGGTGCGCGATGACGTCATCGCGCATCGCACAGCAAAGGTCCTCTACATGAAGGGAAACTAGACCGTAGCGTCTAGTTTCCCTTCATGGAGAGGACCTTTGCTGTGCGGTGCGCGATGACGTCATCGCGCACCGCACAACTAAGGTCTTCTCAATGAAGGGAAACTAGACGCTACGCGTCTGGTTCCCTTCAAAGCGGGGGGGCACAGCAGGGCACTGCGGGGGGCACAGTGGCGGATCTTGCCCTGGTGCGGCGCCCTCCGGATGGCGCCGGCGCCCTCCGGAAGGCGGCGCCCCGGGCAAAAGTACCGCTTGCCGTGGCAAGAACCGCCACTGATACATATATATATATATATATATATATACATACATACATACATACAGGTATAGCTTTCTGAAATGCATCACATTATCATGTCAATTTTTACCCAGCCAGATTTGCTGGTGCCGACACGGTTACCCACACACGTCTGTGTCTCCCATATAGTTTTCTCTTTGGAAAAGCATACATCTACTGACATGTTGACACTTATTTACATGAACGAAGCACCATCAGGAGTCGGCGGTACCGACAGAGACATTCCCATAGCCGTTTGTGGCAGAGCACTCAGCCTCAGACATGCCGACTATAAGGGATAGAACCCAGTACTTTCTGTCAGGGAAACACAGAAGACGTTTACCTGCTCTTTTACACCACGCTCATTATATATTGCTTTATTTTTAACATATATTGCACTAATTAGAACTGTGCCCCCCTCGTTTTTTCACTGTGATCTGTTCAGCAGTGCTTTGGCAGGGCCAGCGTCTCTGATGAGAAAATGGCGCTGGTTAGAGCTGTGAGGGCTAAGCCACTCCCCCTTAAAGGCGTGCTTCATCCCCGCTATTTTCTATATATTTATACTGGCGGGGGTCTGTATTTTGTGCCCAGGCACTCAATATCTCTCTTGCCAGTCTCTCTCTGAGGTATACATGCTGCCCAGGGCACCCCCCCTGCGCCCTGCACCCTTGTAGTGCCGCTTGTGTGTGGGAGCAATGGCGCGCAGTGCGGCCGCTGCGCGGCACCTCAGAGACAGTAAAGTCTTCTGCCGTCACTGAAGTTTTCTGTTCTTCTTTTACTCACCAGGCTTCTTTCTTCTGGCTCTGCAAAGGGGGCTGACGGCGCGGCTCTGGGAATGAGCAGCTAGGCATACCAAGTGATCAGACCCTCTGGAGCTAATGGTGTCCAGTAGCCTAAGAAGCAGAGCCTTTGAACTCACAGAAGTAGGTCTGCTTCTCTCCCCTCAGTCCCACGATGCAGGGAGACTGTTGCCAACAGTGCTCCCTAAAAAATATTAAACCTAACATAAAGTCTTTACCGAGAAACTCAGTAGAGCTCCTCAGTGTGTGACCAGTCTATCTGGGCACAATTCTAAACTGGAGTCTGGAGGAGGGGCACAGAGGGAGGAGCCAGTTCACACCCATTCAAAGTCTTAAAGTGCCCATGTCTCCTGCGGATCCCGTCTATACCCCATGGTTCTTGAAGCATCCCCAGCATCCTCTAGGACGTATGAGAAAGATAGATAGATAGATAGATAGATAGATAGATAGATAGATAGATAGATAGATAGATAGATAGATAGATAGATAAACACCAACATTTCGGGCCTCTCATGCCCCTTTGTCAAAGTGCACAGAACAATAAAAGAAATTTACTTACCACTATATAAAGAAAAGAAAGTCCGCCACCCACACCGGGATCAAGAACATGCCCATCCATAGCGTCTCCAACAGCGCGCACAGAAATTATGTCATCGCAAAAAGGGAGATCTGTTGTCTTGGTAGCACTGGACGCTCACCCGTAGCTAGCCTAAACAACTCCGCGGCTGTGGAGAAGAGAGAAAATGTACCTAGTACACCTGTCACCAGGGCCGGTTATAGACCTTGTGGCACCCAGGGCGAAAGTTTCCTTCCCCAAACCCCCCCCTCTTTCCCCACTACCCAACAGGCAAAACAGGGTTAGTGCGTGCTGGTGGCGCGCATAAAAAAATAGGCGTGTGGCTTAATAGGGAAGGGGCATGGCCCCAGCAGATTTGCCCCAGCAGATTTGCCCCTGGTAGTTGTGCCACCAGTAGTTATACCCCCTGTATATGTACCCCCTGTAGATGTGCCCCTGTAGTTATGCCCCCTGTAGATTTGCCCATTGTAGATTTGCCCCGAGTAGATATGCCCCCAGTAGAGATGCCCTTGTAGTTATGCGCCCTTAGATGTGCCCCCTGTAGATTTGCCCACTTAGATGTGCTCCCAGTAGAGATGCCCCCACAGCGCTTGCTGCAGCCAGAGTGCGGGATGCGGGGGGTGCATGTGGGGTGACTGTGGCCGCGCCCGCCCTGCTTGCCCGTGCCTAGATCCGCTCCTGTCTGTCAGAAATAATCACTTATTGTGAAAGCACGGTACTGCACATATCACCACAATGTGACTACAGCAAGATGGATACATAAAAATGTTACAAGTTAGAACTATCTTAAAGATACATGGTAAGTGCAACATTAGAGAAAAAGCTTCCTTAGGCTAACAATACCACATGCTTTACTGGTATGGCATTTAGAGTCTATATACTAAACAAGAGAAGAGCAATCGTCCAGCGTAAACTAGGGGGTTAGGCAAAACCACTAGTGGGTTTTAGATAAGGAAGGCTTAATGTGTGGTACACTCTTTTAGTAATGTTTAATGAATTTGTTAAAGCTTAACTTTTATTTTTATTATTTAAAATATATTTTTTTGACAGGCATAACATAGGACAATTGTTTGTCAGCCTGGGAAAAAGTATAAAATATTAGTTAAGACACTATTGCTACCCTATATTAATTTCACCCTTAACTGGTTATTATACCCCTTCCTTACAAAGAGGGGTATAAGGGTATGACAATTTTATATTTTATATTTACAAAGTGTAAATATGAAGGTTGTATGCAGGTTTCAATTATCCAATCTGTGAGATCCTTATTTACCTAAATTCTGCTCTCAATAAAACCTGTTTTTGGCCACCCCCTGCAGAGCGCTTATACAGCATGCACTCGTTGTGCTATTTATGATAACCACTGTATTCAAAACTGAAATGTATCCTCCGATAACACAAATCTCAGAGGCACAAGAAGAAAATCGCATCCTGTGATCAGATTAATCCTTGAGATGCTCAAAACAATATAACAAAGCAAGTGTATGATGACATTTTTGGCTCAGAAAAGCTTTTGGTTTGTTCTAAACAATATCATGTACTTGAGATATACTCATACCTCCCAACATGACCCTCTCCAGGAGGGACAGAATGCTCTGCTCCTGGACTTCCTTCTTTATTTCTGATTGCCATCACCTGTGCTGAAACACCTTTCTTATCCATTAACATGCTGCAATCATAAATTAAGAGAAAAGTCCAGAAGCAGAGCATTGGGTGCCTCCTGGAGAGGGTCATGTTGGGAGGTATGTATACTTGATGGGAGGTATGTATACTTGATCTCTCTATCTGCACAGGGTATCCGGTTGATAGATATAACATAGATGATAGATGTCTAACATATGGTGTCTATCTATTGACTGTCTAACTAGACACTTTCTATCTATTATACCACACCCCTGCACAGTAGGTTCCAGCTCAGTTCCATTTACAAGTAATGAGAATCAGATGATCCTGCTATGTAGTATCTATCCCAAAAGGAGACAAATCAAGTCTGCTATTGTATCATTCAGCTGACTGAACATATAAAATGTAAAGCACAACTTTGTTTCTGATAACAGTAGTGAGATGGATACTAGTGTTACAAATTGTCATTTGCTTTAAAAACCCAGACAAAACAATCCTAGTCCTGTTCTTATCCATGATGTAAATACAGACATCTGTCAGACAATGAAAATAGCTCAATATCAAATACCTGGGAAGTCCATATAAACTTGACCCAATACCAGCTAACAATCGTCCAGCGTAGTCTGATCAGCCAAACACACTCCAAGTTAATTTCTCGTTCAATACAGATTCCAAACGGATAGATGGTGTTGAAATTAAATATCCACTTTGCTTCTAAGCGGAGTAGTTTACCCGATCTGTCCCTTCCCTGAATTGGCAATGGGACACACCATATGTTTAAACGTATCGACACCATGGGTGAGATTCAAATGATATATCATGCCCAATTTTCTTTCTTAAATGATCTCCGTTATCGTGCATATTGTGCCCATAGTAATCAAGTTTAGCTGTGTAAAGGGTTGGGTGCCTTGCTACTCCAGGGGTAGCGTGCTGAAATAATGATACAACGTCCCTGAGGGCAGAAACAAAACGGGTGTGGAAAGGGGTGAAAAGAATTGAATCCCGCCCTATATGTTTAAAATCTTGAAGCGAATGACCTTTTCTCTAGCATCCATAAGGGATATCGGGGAGACTTAGGGGGTCATTCCGAGATGATCGTAGCTGTGCTAAATTTATCACAGCTACGATCATTCACACTGACATGCAGGGGGACGCCCATCTCAGGGCTATAGGGCTATACCACCCCGCATGTCAGTGCCGCCCCCCCCTCCCCGCAGAAGTGCAAAGGCATCGCACAGCGGCGATGCCTTTGCACTTCAAGAGTAGCTCCCGACCAGCGCAGCTTTAGCGTCCTGGCCAGGAGCTACTCATCACTCCCCGGCTCACCCCTCGTTCAGACCGGCCACGCCTGTGTTGGCCGGACCGCACTTACGAAACAGCGGCTTCACGCTGCCATTCCGCCCCCCCCTGCCCTGCGACCGCCTCTGCCTGTCAATCAGGCAGAGGCGATTGTAGTGGCCCAACAGCCTTCTGGCATGCGCCGGTGCACTGCGGTGCCAACACAGTTCTGACCCAATTGCACTGCTGCGATAAACTGCGACTAACCGTGGGAGTTAGGGGGGGATGGTCACCGGTCTTGCGAGGTGTCAGAGCCACTTCCCCACTGCAGAGGTTGTTTGTTCAGCAGGGCACTGCGCCTTAGCTGTCGCAATTGCAGCACGCCACACACCCCTAGCAGATGCCTGAAGGTGACGAGAGTGGGGAGTACAAACTGGGGGCATGCTAGGGGGGTCCCTTGGTTCATGGCACGGCTGAACGCGGGTGCGGCATACGGGACCCTCCCGGGGGGGGACCTGCTAGAGCCCCCTGAGTACACTGGCTAGCAGTGGCTTAGTAGAAATGTGATAACCTGCGCACTGGGATCTATTTGTGTGGACGAGCTGCTACACCTTCAGGTGACTGACCTGATGGGACTATATGGATAATTGGGAATGGTGTTGCGCTCAATCCGGGTGATTGGTCTGTTTATCCAATTAGTTGGTTGATAAGATATGAGCCCTTGATTTCTTCAAGTATGGATAAGGATAAATAAATAATAAATGAGTAATTGGATTGATGAATGGTTGATGGTTAATTGAATATAAACCCTTAAATTCAGCAAATACTGGTGCGTATGTGATAAAATGATCAATGCATATAGATTTGAATGAGAAACGAATATAAAATAAAAATCAAATAAATTATGTATCAATTGGGTGCTTGGTGGTCCTATGTTTCAGATTGAAATGTATTGAAATCAATGATGATCATAAAAATTAGGTAACAATGTAACAATTTATTGTATTTAACTAAATAACTAAATAATGTGAAGAGGAGTGCTGGATGGCACTGATACGTAATGTCACTCTTGGTCAGCAAATAGTTTCAAACTAGCGGCGTCCCGCATGCATTTATTACTGTCTCTGTTGGAGTGCACTCTAGTTTTTCAGTCTCACAAATAGCGCTTATTCTGTATGTGCCACACTTGGAATCTTCACGGTGTGGGTATGGGGCAATTACACATGGAAGGTATGGGGCAGTGGCTTAAACTAGCACTTGTGTGATGTTTTTAAGCACTTTAGGAGACATTGTCAGTATAAAAAACTCTGTAGCTCTGGTGCCATTGGGGGGGCGGAGCTACCTCAGAGTGGGACCAGCTGCATTTTGGCACCTTCCTCTGCTTACTGCAGCAGCAGCAGCAGGCACACACAGCTCCTCCTGACACTCAGAAAATGCTGGAAAACTGGTACAGGTTGTAGCAAAGGGAGAGAGCTGCTATTGTACACAATCTGTGTCCTATACAGGACAGAAATAATAAGTGTTTCACTGTGATATAATAAGTAGACAGCCTCAATGGGGCTGTATAGCTGGGGTGTGCTGGTCTTCTCTCTCTGTATGTCTCCCTCTCACATACAGTAAGGGCAGGCTTGATAAGTTTTACTGTCTGTGTGTATGTCATTGTGATTTTCTGTGAACATGGGTAAACACAAACTATGCATTGTGTGCCACACCAGATTCTCTCCCTTATCATCTGATTCTGTTTCATGTGAACATTGCAGCTAATCTTCACAACTTAGTGAGGGGGCTGGGGGAAAGGGTCAAGAGCCCTCCTGACTAGGGGCTTAACTTTACACAAAACAAGCCTAATGTCACTTTCCCTGATTCTGCAGAGTTAGATGGCCAATTGAAATTAGCCTGGAAAAATCCAGACAAAAAATACCAAGTGTGAAAAAGATTTTTGCACACTTTCCCATTTGCTCCTGAAGGTAGGAAATTCTGGAAAGAACCCCCTGGAGTTGACGTATCAGTCTCTCGACTGTCTAAAAAGGCGGTGCTGCCTGCTCCAGGCTCCTTTACCATAAAGGACCCTGTATACAGAAAAATAGAGACTACACTAAAGTCTATCTACACAGCAGCAGGTGTATCGCAAAGGCCGGTCATAGCGGGATTCTGGATGACTCATGCCATTCACACGTGAGCTTCTCAAATTCAGGAGGGCCTCTCCGGGGATATGCCTCTGGTCACTACAGTGATTTTCCTGAAGCACATTCAGGACACAGCACGCGACCTGTGTGACTTGCTCAAGGAGATCGGCAATATTAATGCTAGGACTTCTGCCATGGCAGTGTCGGTGTGCAGGGCCTTGTGGTTGTGTCAATGGATAGTGGACGCAGAGTCCAAGCACAGTGTGGAATCTCTCCCCTTTCCGGGGGAATGGCTCTTTGGGGTTGAGCTGGATACGTGGATTTCCAAAGTCACTGCAGAGAAATCCACGTTTCTCCCCTCTGAGGCCCTGCCAGCTAGGCGTTCCTACCTGGGGCCAACTGTTCAGTCCTTTCGGTCTAACAGATTTCGATCTAGGGCCAGAGGTGCCTCCAATGCGGCTAGAGGCACCAGAGGTAAGACAAGAAGACCTGCGAACACCGGTTCTCAGGAACAGAGCACCAGTTCTGCTTCCACTAAGTCCTCAGCATGACGGTGCCCACCCACCCCGAAGGTATCTCGAGGTGGGAGCTCGACTGTGTCACTTCAGCCACGTCTGGGAGGGTTCCTACCAGGATACCTGGGTCAAGGACCTCATTTCTCAGGGCTACAAGCTGGAGTTAGAAAAGGATTAGCAAGTTACGTTGCAACAGGCCATCCAAAATTTGGCCCAGTCCCACGTCATTGTTCCAGTACCAATATCACAATAAGGGAAGGGTTATTACTCCAACCTTCTTTGTGGCACCGAAGCTGGACTGTTCGGTAAGACCCATTTTGAATCTAAAATCCTTGAACCCTTACCTAAAGGTTTTCAAGTTCAAAATGGAATCCTTGAGAGCAGTGATTGCGGGCCTGGAAGAACAGGAATTCATCCTTGGATATCAAAGACGCCTACATTCATATTCCAATTTGGCCACCTCATCAGGTTTATCTGAGGTTTGTCCTACTGGACGATCACTACCAGTTCCAGGCACTGCCTTTCGGCCTGTCCACAGTTCCGAGGGTATTTACAAAGGTAATGGCGGAGATGATGTTCCAGCTTCGGGTCCAGGGGGTCAATGTTGTCCCTTACCTGGACGATCTCCTAATAAAAGCAAGATCCAGGAAACTTTTATTGCTCCATATCGACCGCACTATACAACTTCAGTCACACCATGGGTGGATTCTCAATGTACTGAAGTCCCACCTGGAACCAACTCAGCAGCTCCTGTTCCTGGGGATGTTACTGGATACTGTGGCCCAGAAGGTGTTCCTCCTGGAGGACAAAGCGAGAAGACTTCAGGAGATGGTCCTCATGGTGCTCTGACCTGCTTGAGTATCCATCCATCTTTGCATAAGATTGTTGGGGAAGATGGTTGCCTCATACGAGGCGATCCAATATGGGAGGTACCATGCCAGAACATTTCAATTTGATCTCCTGAGCAAGTGGTCCAGATCACATCTACAGATGCGCCGGATGATACGGCTGTCACCTCCTGTGGTGGCTGCAGTCCTCCAATCTCCTGGAACACTGGAGTTTTGGGATGCAGGATTGGATCCTCCTCACGACAGATGAGAGTCTGAGAGGATAAGGAGCTGTCACCCAAGTGGCTCAGTTCCAGGACAGGTGGTCAGCCCACAAAGCCCTCCTTCCGATCAACATTCTGGAACTTTGAGCGATCTACAATGCTCTGCTTCAGGCCTCTCCTCTGCTCAAGGCTCACGCGATACAAGTACAGTCGGACAACGCCACAGCTGTGGCATATATCAATCGGCAAGGAGGAAAAAAAACAGAGCCTGCATGCAAGAGGTGTCAAAGATACTCCTCTGGGTGGAAAGAAATGCAAGCGCAATGTCAGCAATCTTCATTCCGGGAGTGGACAATTGGGAAGTGGACATCCTGAGTCATCACGATATCCACCCGGGGGAGTGGGGACTCCACCATCAGGTGTTTCAGCAGATAATCAACCAGTGGGGCTGCCCACAAATAAACATGATGGATTCTCGACTCAAAAATAGCTTCACCCCACTAAGAAGAGATCTTATTCAACAAGGGCCGTTCATCTACCCGGACTTACGGCAACTTCGTTTGATGGCTTGGAGGTTGAGCAGAACATCTTAGCTCACAAGGGCCTTTCCAAGAAGGTTATTGCTACCATGGTTCAGGCCCGGAAACCTGTGACGTCAAAACACTATCATCATATCTGGAGAAGAATATGTCTCTTGGTGCGAGGAATGCTCGTATCCACCTGCGGAGTTCCACTTGGGACGTTTCCTCCGTTTCTTGCAAGCTGGTGTGGATAAGGGTTTACGTCTGGGTTCTGTTAAGGTCCAGATTTCATCTCTCTCAATCTTCTTTCAGAAGAAATTGGCAGTGTTGCCAGAAGTTCAGACCTTCTTGCAAGGGGTGCTCCACATACAACCTCCTTTTGTGCCGCCTACGGCACCCTGGGATTTGAATGTAGTGTTGGAATTTCTACAGTCCTCCTGGTTTGAACCTCTGATGAAGGTAGAAGACAAGTACCTCACGTGGAAGACGGTGATGTTACTGGCCCTGGCTTCTGCTAGTCGTGTCTCAGAATTGGGGGCCTTATCGTGTAAAAGTCCCTACTTGGTCTTTTACGAGGACAAAGCGGAGCTCAGGACTAGGCGGCAGTTCCTGCCAAAGGTTGTCTCTGCGTTCCACTTGAATCAGCCTATTGTGGTTCCATCAAGTTCTGGCACTTCTGCTCCTCCGGAGGCATTGGATGCTGTGCGAGCCTTGAAGATCTATGTCAAGCGAACGGCTCAAATCAGAAAGACAGATTCCTTGTTCGTGCTCTTTGATGCGCAGAAAAAGGGTTGCCCTGCTTCAAAGCAGTCCATTGCTCGTTGGCTTAGGCTTACTATCCAACAGGCCTATGTGTCTGCAGCCTTGCCTGTTCCTAGGTCTCTGAAGGCCCACTCTACAAGATCGGTGGGCTCTTCCTGGGTGGCTGCCCATGGAGTCTCGGCCTTGCAACAATGCCGAGCTGCTACCTGGTCGGGGAAGAACACTTTTGTTAAGTTCTACAAGTTTGATACCCTGGCCAAAGAGGATACCCAGTTTGGGCAGGTGGTGCTGCAGCAGTCTCCACACATTCCCGCCCGTTCTGGAAGCTTTGGGACATCCCCATCGTACTAAATCTCTCCAATATCCCTTATAGATGCTAGAGAAAATAGATTTGAGAGACACGCCGCTGCCAGAGACCGGATGAACACTGAGAGACACAGGAGAGGTGCACGCTGCACTCTCCTTCCCAGCCTAAGCACAGCAATGGTGAGCATGTGGGGGGAACATGTGTACCTGGCACTGAGGGGGCATATGTGTATCTGGCACTGTGGGGGCATATCTGGCACTGGCACTATGGGGGCATATCTGGCACTGGGGTCATATGTGTATCTGGCACTGTGGGGGCATATCTGGCACTGGGGGCATTTGTGTATCTGGCACTGTGGGGGCATATGTGTATCGCACTGTGGGGGCATATCTAGCACTATGGGGGCATATGTGTATCTGGTACTGTGGGGGCATATGTGTATCTGGCACTGTACTACTGGGGGCATATGTGTATCTGGCACTCCACTATTAGGGGCATATGTGTATCTGGCACTATTGGGGGCATATGTGTATCTGCCACTCCACTATTGGGGTCATACAGGTGAAACTCAGAAAATTAGAATATCGTGCAAAAGTTCCTTTATTTCAGTAATTCAACTTAAAAGGTGAAACTAATATATTATATAGAAACATAGAAACATAGGGGTCGATTCTATTCGGCAACTAATGAATAGCGCCGGGAATTAGCTCCCGACGCTATTCAATTCAGCAACTAATTACCTGCAATTGTCGGGAATTCTTCTCTCATCCCCGGGGGATGAGAAGAGAAACCCGACAAAAGTGCTGCCTCGCGGCCGGCGCGAGGCTGATTCTGTCGGGAATCAGCCTCGCGCCGGGGAGTTAAGTCGGAGAATGCCCGTTCTCCCGACAATTCAACCTGTTTTGTCGGCGAGAACGGGCCATCGCCGACGTAACTAGTTGCTGAATTGAATAGCGTCGGGAGCTAATTCCCGGCGGTATTCATTAGTTGCCGAATAGAATCGACCCCATAGAATTTGACGGCAGATAAGAACCACTTGGCCCATCTAGTCTGCCCCTTTTTTTTTATCCTTTAGGTAATCTCAACCCTTTTTGAACATTAATTCTTTGTAAGGATATAGACTCATTACATGCAAAGTGAGATATTTCAAGATTTTATTGGTTATAATTTTGATGATTGTGGCTTACAGCTTAAGAGAACCCCAAATTAAAAATCTCAGAATATTAGAATATTACATAAAATCAATTAAAAAAAGGATTTAAAATACAGAAATGTCAGCCCTCTGAAAAGTAGAATCATGCATATGTACTCAATACTTGGTTTGGGCCCCTTTAGCTTGAATTACTGCCTCCATGCGGCGTGGCATGGATACTATCAGCCTGTGGCACTACTGAGCTGTTATGGAAGACCAGGAGGCTTCAATAGCGGCCTTCAGCTCTTCTGCATTGTACGGTCTCATGTCTCTATTCTAATTTTCTGAGATTTTGTATTTCATTGAGCTATCTGCCCTTGCAAAGAAAACTACAGAATTCCAAGCTGGAGAGTTGTAACTATTTGAAGTTTACCTTGTACTTTGTGAAGGAGTGATCAGCGTAGCGGCTGGGCAGATCTATGTAGTGTATGGCTGCAAGGGATTGGATGTGTCGCTGCATACTGCATAAATCTGCCTGATTATGGTGCTGGTTATTTTTTTACAGGGTACAGATAGCCTTATATAGTTGTAAAGCTCATAGTTTTTATGTGGGCTCAAGTGGCTCGGTGTGTAGGGTGTTTGGCTGGGATGCAGCAGGTTGTGGGTTTGAGTGTGGGTGTGGCAGTATATTGAAATATGTTATTTAATGAGGGGTATTGTGGCTGAAAGCTCTAGGATTGCATGAATGTGGTTTAACGAGGATTTGTGTCCAAATCCATTTTCTTGCATTGTTCCATAAATGTGTGTATATGTCATGCCCCTTCACTGCGAGTCATGCACCTTACATCCCTATTAGAAAATGGGGGTCGCACCAATTCTCTGCCTGCCACAGGGGACCAAAAAGTCTAGTTATGGCTCTTCCTCCATCCCACAGTTCCTCCAGCAGAATTTAGAGACTTCTCGCAAGATTTTATTTAATTTAGCTGGGGTTTGGTACAAACCATGTATGAGCTCACACATCATTTCAAATTGATTTCTACATTTGGACATCTTAAAAATGTTCCTAAACAGCCCAATCCAATATTCATCAGTAAGGGACATTTGAAGGTCTGTCTTCCATTTAGATTGAATTGCTAACTTCTTGTCTTGCAGACAGGACAAAAGAGTTTTATACCACATGATACCACTTTTATGGTTGAGGAAATTTGGAGGTTATGTAATACCACTTTCACATCTCCAATGCTGGATCCCACCCAGGAATTGGAAACGGGTCCTTCCCTGGTGGGATCCAGCATTGGACCAAACAGCCGGCAATATGCCGTGTCGGATTGCCATAGCGGTGTGGGGGCGGAGCTAGCATCAGGGGCGGCACTGGGAGATGAGCTCATCTCTGCGCTGCCTCTCCCTATGCTGTGAATGGGTACCAGGTCGCATCGACCCAGCAACCCATTCACACTGCCACTGACACAGTATTCAACCGGGAATAACCCTTCATATTACCCAGGTTGAATTACCGGGTCAGGCGACCCGGAAATTCTCCATGGGCCCTTTCACATCGCACAGTGGCCCTCATTCCGAGTTGTTCGCTCGCTAGCTGCTTTTAGCAGCAATGCACAAGCTAGGCCGCCGCCCTCTGTGAGTGTATCTTAGTTTAGCAGAATAGCGAACGAAAGATTAGCAGAATTGCTACAAAATATTTTCTTGCAGTTTCTGAGTAGCTCCAGACCTACTCACAGAATGCGATCAGCTCGGTCCGTTTAGTTCCTGGTTTGACGTCACAAACACGCCCTGCGTTCGGCCAGCCACTCCCCCGTTTCTCCAGACTCTCCCGCGTATTTCCCTGACACGCCTGCGTTTTTTAGCACACTCACAGAAAACGCTCAGTTACCACCCAGAATCGCCCCTTTCCTGTCAATCATTCACCGATCAGCAGTGCGACTGAAATGCGCAGCAGGATCCACAGCAAAACTGCTAAGTTTTTAGTTAAATAACTAAGCGCATGCGCCCTGCGTGCCTTGCGCATGCGCAATTAGCAATAAATCACAGCATAGCGAAAATCGTCAACGAGCAAACAACTCGGAATGACCCCCAGTGACCCGTGTCGACCGGGCCAATACCGTGTTATTTTTGCGATGTGAATGGGGTATAAGATGAAGGGAGAGTAAGAGCTGCGAACCAACAAGTGTAAATTTAATAAAGAAACCTTAATGTGTATAGTTTGTGAGATTTTACAACATCATGCAGGCCGGGATTCAATCCCGGGATTGGAAGCTCCAATCCCGGGGATTGAGGGATCAGCGTTGAGCATCCACAGGACGCTCAGACGCTGCCCGGCTTCCTCCTACCGGGTCCCCAGCGCAGCGTGAGAGTTCACGCTGCGCTGTCAGCCGCTGCTGGGAGCCACAAGCAGCGTTCAAAAGATGTTCCCCTCCCGCCCGCCTCCTGCATATGGTGAGTTATATGTGCGGGGCGGGCGGGGCGGGGTGGGGCGAGAGGCGGACATCTAGTTAAAAGCCAATCCCGGGTATCCCGGGAATCCCAGGTATCCTGGGATTGGCCATTTTTCAATCCCGATACCCGGGATTGAAAAAATGGCACGGGATTGGCTTCCCTAATGCAGGTGTTCTGGAATAGTGAGATCAGTGTGCAATACATTTGTAAGATGTAAGACAGGCCTCACATGACAATGGGCTACACCCTAAAAATCCCTTCCACTCTCACTGACATCTCCTTCAGTAGGGCTTTAACACATTTTACCCAAGGCTCAGAAACACAATTACCTTCACGTTTTTATGCTGTTGTTTCCTTGTAGGAGAATTAATGATAACTATACAGAGGTGTATAATTACATTTGCAAATTTTCATGTGTGAGTCATGTCATATACTGTATTCATTTAAAAACAAGCTAAAGAATAGTATCTTAAGTTGTTTGTACAGTGAACCCACCCAGTTTGGCAGCTATATGAAAGCAGGTATTGTGTCATTTCTACATAATATACCTATCAACAAGTGGAAACCACAGATAATTAATCCTTAAAATAGAGACGGAAAGTCCATTAAACAAACGGATTGTTTCCCAATCCCAAAATTTTCAAACCCATTCTTCTACATTTCTAAACTGAAAACACAATGGGCTTATTTAGGAAACTCACCTAGATTTTGGACAAAGTGCATGGACCATGGAGCAAGAAAAAATATGTAAAACACACACGTGCTACATGTAATAAAGGCAGTCTTAGGGAGGAATTCAATTGTTTGAAAAATCGTTTGAGTGTCTGTTTTTCCGGTCTATTAGATAGGAAAAAACAGACACCCAACTGACGTTTCAAACAATTTAATACCCCCCTTAATGTTGCTTTCCCTCATGAGAAATGTATGCTAGAAAATGAGTCTTAGCTAAGCAGAACTAATAAAAAAGTGTAATGCCTCTAAAGGCCAGTACACACTTCAGAGATGTATGCTGAGTGATCTATCAGTGACCGCTCAGCACACATCTCTCCTCCCGCTCAGCACACATCTCTCCCCCCGCTCAGCACAGTGTGATGTGTGCTGAGCGAGGGGGGGCGCTCATTTCACCCAGTGGGTGAAATGAGTGGTGTGTTAGATTGTGCGCATTGCTATCGCTGGGGGGCACACACACTAGAGATCCGTGCTTAAAATCTAAGCAATCTAGTCAGATTGCTTAGATTGCTTAGATTTTAAGAACAGATCCCTCCGTGTGTACCCACCTTTAGGCGGTTCCGGTATGAATGGTCGACCATGTTATGGTCGACAGTCATTAGGTCGACCACTATTGGTCGACATTGACATGGTCGACATGGACACATGGTCGACACATGAAAATGGTCGACACATGAAAGGTCGACACATGAAAAGGTCGACATGCGTTTTTTAACTTTTTTTTGTGTCGTTTTTTGCGTGAAGTGACTGGGAACCCCAATTAGTGCACCGCGTCCCCTCGCATGGCTCGCTTCGCTCGCCATGCTTCGGGCATGGTGCCTTCGCTCCGCTAGCGCTTCGCTCGGCACAGATTACCGTTCCAATCGTAGTCCATGTGGATCGTAAAGTATGGAAAAGTTCCCCAAAAGAAAAAAAAGTTACAAAACTCATGTCGACCTTTTCATGTGTCAACCATTTTCATGTGTCGACTATGTGTCCATGTCGACCATGTCAATGTCGACCAATAATGGTCGACCATGTGAACGGATACCCCTTTGGGCTGAGTACTGTTTAGTTAATTGTGCTCCTTATCCTTAGTACAGGTCATTGTTACTGTTACTCCAAGGGAGGGGATAATTGATTAGGGGGAACAGGGTCATTGAGAGGTCTGATGAGCCATGGTACTGGAGGCGTGGTCAAATCAAGATGGTGTGGCCAATTCCCCTTAATATTTTATTTAAAAAACAATTAGGGACGGCAGCATGTGCTTGGCAGAGAGGCGGCAGCAGCACATTGGGCAGTGAGGAGAAGTGTACCTGGTCCAAACCGAGCCACTTCAACCAGGCTGGCACCCCTGGTGGTAAGACCAGTGGATTCTTTCACAGGAACCCTTAACTGAAGTTTCTAGCTAAAGTGTAAGATTCCCTAATGATAGGTTCAGCTAAGCCACTTAGTACTGAGAGAAGGTACAAATGAGAAGACTGAAGCCAAAGTCGTTGAGCAAGCAAGCAAAACAAGACAATGTGAAACACAGCCAGAGAAACACAAGTCCAAACTTTGCTTATGCGAAGCTTGGCAGAACTGAGACCCTTACAAAGGTTGCATAAAGGTGTGGTCTCTTAGTGCTGATACAGGGCCAGATTAAGGCCCACGTGGGCTTGGGGCTGACAATGGTCAAGGGAGAAGGGAAGGAGCTCTGACCAGTGCTGTGTGGGTGCTGCCAGTGCCATGTGGGCATGTATATGAGCTCTAATGTCTCGCTAATACGTAAATGTAGAAATACAATTTTAAAACTTATGATTTATGGCCCACTGTGCAGAGAGAGTTAGATTTGGGTGGGTTATTTTGTTTCTGTGCAGGGTAAATACTGGCTGCTTTATTTTAACACTGCAATTTAGATTTCAGTTTTAACATCCCCACCCAAATCTAACTCTCTCTGCACATGTTATATCTACCCCCCTGCAGTGCACATGGTTTTGCCCATCTGCTAGCAAAGTTGCTGCTGCGATCAGGTATGAATTAGGCCCAAAGGAAGTGCATTGGGCAGTTGATCGTTCGATGCAGTGCCAACTGTTGTCTGTAGCTGGTATTGCAATGGATCCTCAATCTATTGTCCTGATTTGTATCTGCTACTAAAGGTAATGCTGGACTATTTGCATTTTGTATAATATTATGTCAAATGTAATTTAATCTTTACATCAATGGCTTTAATGTTTGTTTTCTGGTCACGATTATTTTTGTAGTATGTTTCCCAATGTACACGTCCCCTATTACAAATTTATCAACAGCCCTGCCTAAGATGTCAGTGTACGTATTCTTCTGTAACCCCTCTGTATTTTCACTGTTCTGACGATCGAACATTTCTCTATTTCTGCCATTCATCCTGTGAATATAAATCTTTGTATTATTCTTTCATCACAATAAAGAACAAAATATGAATTACTTTGCAATCATCTCAGTAGATAATAAAAATAAGGACATTGCATTTGGGAACTCAGATTTCTGCTCATATAATTTTTCTGCGGTGTCATTTTGAACCAGGTGTCACGGCACGGTAAAGCCCGGCATACACTTACAGCGTCCGGCGGCTTTGGTGTCAGTCCTGCCCACTGCAATGGGTCTGTGTGTAAAATCTAGAGTCAGGGATTGAAAATAGGATTTATATATTTGGCATAGGTGGTTGGGTAAGGAAATGTTGACAGCCAAAATGTCGATATTCATCATGTTGATATAAGAATGCAGACATCTGCATAATGTCGCCATTGACCAAGTAAAAATTCATCATGTAGACATTGATGAATGTTGACATATTGTCCCTGGTGGCTGCAGCGCCTCCAGCTGCATCTTCTGAGTCCCGGCGGACATATGACTGTGACTTTCAGGTCAGTCCTTGGTCCTCAGGTGTTCCAGTAAGTATTACTCCACTAACCTTCTCTCTACTGCCTAACCCTCCTGCCCAGTGGCGGATTTAGGGGGGGGGCACCAAGGCACGTGCCCCCCCTGTCATTTTTAGTTGATTTTTGTATTTTTATTTTTATTTTATTTTGTGCGCACGCCGCGGCGCACCCACCCGACATGAGGCTGCTGCTGCTGGTCCTGAAGGATGTTACAGTGGCGTAACTCCTGCCCCCGCAGCCCTCGCGGTGGCCTGGTGGCGAGGGGCTGCGGGGGCGCCACTGATTTAGTGCAGACTGACATGCGGACGAGCGTCCGCATGTCAGTCTGCAGTCTCGTTTCCTCCGCTGCTGTTAGGAGGGACACGGAGGGCACAGCGCACGCCTCCCTGTGTCCCTCCTGGGTCTCCGGCGGCCGCGGGTCTCATAAAGGAAGTGCCGTTCGTGAGCACTTCCTTTATTAGAGTGACCCGCGGCCGCCGGAGATCCAGGAGGGACACAGGGAGGCGTGCGCTGTGCCCTCCGTGTCCCTCCTATCAGCAGGGGAGCGGGGGGAGCGGCGGCGGAGGAAGCGGGGGGGGGACGCACTGAGGGGGCATATCTGGCACTGGGGGGGAATATCTGGCACTGGGGGCATATTTGGCAGGGAGGGGGGGAGAATATCTGGCACTGGGGACATATATGGCACTGGGGGGAATATCTGGCACTGGGGGCATATATGGCACGGGGGGGGGGAATATCTGGCACTGGGGGCATATGTGGCACTGGGGGGGGAATATCTGGCACTGGGGGCATATGTGGCACTGGGGGGGAATATCTGGCACTGGGGCATATGTGGCACTGGGGGCATATATAGCACTGGGGGGGGGATATCTGGCACTGGGGGCATATGTGGCACTGTCGGGGAATATCTGGCACTGGGGGCATATGTGGCACTGGGGGGGTATATGTGTACCTGGCACATGGGGGGGGGCTATATTTGGCACTGGGGGCATGTGAGTACCTGGCACCGTGGGGGAATATCTGGCACTGGGGACATATGTGGCACTGGGAGCACAGCCCTAGCAACAAGGACTACCTCCTAGCAACGAGCATGACACCCAGTGCATGAAACCCCTGGCAACGAGCATGACACCCAGTGCATGAAACCCCTGGCAATGAGCATGACACCCAGTGCATGAAACCCCTGGCAATGAGCATGACACCCAGTGCATGAAACCCCTGGCAACGAGCATGACACCCTGAGCATGAAAACCCCTGGCACCGTGCATGGAACCAAGAGCATGAAACCCCTGGCAACGAGCATGACACCCAGTGCATGAAACCCCTGACAACGAGCAGGTATTTGAAAAGTAATTAGAAGCCTTACTGTAGGACTTAATGTGTAATGGGCATTACGGTGTGTGGCATAATGTATCACGGACATTGCGGTGTGTGTCATAATGTGTCACAGGCATTACGGTGTATGGTATACTATATCGCTGGCATTGTGATATGTGGTATAATGTCTCAGGGTCATTGCAGTGTGTGGCATAATGTATCACGGACATTGCGGTGTGTGTCATAATGTGTCAGGCATTACGGTGTGTGGTATACTATATCACGGGCATTGTGGTATGTGGTATAATGTCTCAGGGTCATTGCAGTGTGGCATAATATATAACGGGCATTGCGGTGTGTGGCATAGGGTATAACGGGCATTGCGGTATGTGTCACAGGCATTACGGTGTATGGTATACTATATCACGGGCATTGTGGTATAATGTCTCAAGGTCATTGCAGTGTGTGGCATAATGTGTCACAGGCATTGTATGTGCTATAATGTATCGGGCATTGCAGTGTGTGGTATAATGTATCACGGACATTGCAGTGTGTGTCATAATGTGTCACAGACATTGTATGTGCTATAATGTATCAGGGGCAGTGCAGTGTGTAGCATAATGTATAACGGGCATTGCAATTCCTGTCATAATGTGTCACAGGCATTATAGTGTGTGGCATAATGTGTCGGGGGCATTACGGTGTGTGGCATAATGTGTCGGGGGCATTACGGTGTGTGCATACTGTGTCATGTGCATTATTGTGTGTGGCATAATGTCTAAGGGCCATTGCAGTATGTGGCATAATGTATACTGGGCATTACTATAAGGAGGAAAAATGACAAATAATGTAAGGGGCATGAATCAGGATTATTTTTCTTTCCTGTGGTGGCCAACGTCTGGGCGTGCAGGTTGCAAAACTGGGGTATAAGGTAGTCTTTTCCTGCAATACCACGCCCATTCCAACGAAGCCACGCCCATTCCAACGAAGCCACGCCCCTTATGGTGCCCCCCCCCCCCCCTGTAATTTTTTTCTGGATCCGCCCCTGCTCCTGCCTGCAGTCTAACTCTGATGTTGACTATCTGACAATTTGTAAAATGGAAGCTGCTCAATTAAATTAGTAATCCCCCTCAGGTGTTGAAGATAGGGGTTATTCTAAACAAGAAAGATAAACAAGATAGCAATAAAGGTGGGTAAACACTGGCGATATATCAGGCGTTCAATTGAACGGCCGATATATATCATAGGACCGTCGGCCAGTGTGTACGAGCAATATGTCTGTAAAAGGCGCCGTTCACAGACATATTGCGCCGGCCCTGAAGCACAGCCGACAGCAAAAATATCTAACGATATATTGGTGGATTGTGCTGTGTGTACGGGCAGTCAGTCGAGCTCCCGTACACTTGCTGCATATGCAGGCGGTGATTGACAGCACAAATGGGCGGGCACATGTAAATGCCCCCCCAGTTCGTGACACCAGTCCTGACGGATCAAGCAGTGTGTGTCTACAACACACTGCCCGGTACGTTTGTAGATATATCTGCAGATCAATTGATCTGAAGGTATATCTACAAGTGTGTACCCAGTATAAGATTTGATAATTCAGAGATCTTAGTCACATATATTTACAAAAATATGGTTAAGCATCCATGCCAATGCCTATGCTTCTCTGATAACGCATGATAACAGTACACACTCTGGGCCATATAATGCATTTGGAAAGCATGCTGATTCCTGCAGTGCCATTTGAGGGACCTATGTTTCACTCCTGGTAAGCTGGCGCTCAATTTAGATATATTTTTGTATGTGTTATTATTACAGTATGTAGCCTTAAGGCCCATACACACTTGCTGATAAAATGAGCGACGTCGCTCATTTTCTCCCTCCCTGAGCGCCATCGTTCATTTTATCGGCAAGTGTGTATGCCGCCAGCGACGACCGATGCACGGCCCAGATAGTCGGCAATGATCGTCGCAGTGCATGCATGCAGGATCTGGACTGTCGTCCAGGACCTGCATGCACTGCTGGCGGAGGCGTGACATCACTGAGCGATATGAGCAGTCATATCGCTCAGTGTATACAGTCGGTCGCCAACTGGCCGGCACGGGAGGGGAAACATTAGATAACGTCGCTCATAGAATGACATCATCTAATGTGTATGGACCTTTACAGTAGACAATCATATGGCTCAGAGTGGGTACTGTTATCATGCAGTGTTAGGGATCTCCAGTATCAAAGAAGCAAATATATGTAGCTCAGGGCCTAATTCAGTTAGCATTGCATAAGTGATCTTTATTGCAGCCTACCAATGGCGGGGAAACTGCGCACGCACAAGACCCGTTCTGCACAAGTGTAGAACAGGTCCTGTGATCGCATTGCAGGGGTGCGAACGCCTCTGCATGATTGACAGGCAAAAGTGTTCACGGGGAGGAGTGGGGCAGCCAGCGTTACCTGAAATGGGGGCGTGCTGCCCCTGTTTTCTAGGAGTGGCAAGGCCAAGGACTGTATTGTGAGACACAGTTTCATTGGCCTAAAATGCGGCGCCAAGCCTGAGTAATCCAAAGGTTGCAATGTTCATCACAGATGCGATCGCATTGCAAAGGCAGAAAGCATACCTCCCAACTTTTAACTTGTCATAAGCGGGACACGAAAAAGGGGTGTGGCCTAAGAAAAGGGGGGTGTCTTCGCGGAGGACCAGCGATTGCGAGCCACGCCCCATTTTCATCACTGAGGGGGCATGCCCAGCGCTCTGTGAGCCGCTGGCATGCCCCCTCTCCCTCTGACTCTCATGCATGCGGACAGCGTCTATTCACCGCTGCTCTGCTAAGCAGGGCAGCGAGTGCATGAGCCTCCCAACTGTCCCCCCCCCACCCCCACCGCGGGACACTGCGGCCCGCGGGTGGGACAGAGGGACAGTCCCCCAAAAACTAGACTGTCCCGCGAAAATCGTGACAGTTGGGAGGTATGCAGAAAGGAGGTGGTATGTGAGCAGCTTTGCAATTTAAATCCTTACTGAATTATGCCCTAAATACACTGAATTATCTACTACCTTGTAGTTTTTCAAATGTTATTGCTAATACCCTTTTAATGCTGGGAAAAGTCTCTTGTATATCTTTCTAATTCTGACAATGTAGACACTTCACCTGTCGATATACTAAGAATGTCAACATGTTGCCAGTCGATATTTTAAAAATTTCAACATCATAGCTATCGACATTGTGGTGTCTAAATTAGAGATGTGCGGCGTGCACTTGTCGGGTTTTGTGTTTTGGGTTTGGATCTGGCTCCCCGCTCGTGTTTTGGATCTGGATTGGTTTTGCCAAAACCACCCTTTCGAGTTTTGGTTTTGGATCTGGATGATTTATGAAAAAACATAAAAACAGCTAAAATCACAGAATTTGGGGGTAATGTTGATCCTACAGTATTATTAACCTCAATAACATTAATTTCCAATCTATTCTGAACACCTCACAATATTGTTTTTAGGCCAAAAGGTTGCACCAAGGTTACTGGATTATTAAGCTAAGCGACCCAAGTGGGCGGCACAAACACCTGGCCCATCTAGGAGAGGCACTGCAGTGTCAGACAGGATGGCACTTGTAAAAACTAGGCCCCTAACAGCACATAATGCAAAGAAGAAAAAGAGGTGCAATGAGGTAACTGGATGACCAAGCTAAGCGACCCAAGTGGGCGGCACAAACACCTGGCCCATCTAGGAGTGGCACTGCAGTGTCAGACAGGATGGCACTTTTAAAAACTAGGCCCCAAAGAGAACATAATGCAAAGAAGAAAAAAGAGGTGCAAGATGGAATTGTCCCACCCATTCTTATGTTGTATAAACAGGACATGTACACTTTAACAAACCAATCATTTCAGCGACAGGGTCTGCCACACGACTGTGGCTGAAATGATTGGTTTGTTTGGGCCCCCAATAAAATAGAAGCAATTAATCTCTCCTTGCACAAACTGGCTCTACAGTGGCAAGATGTCGTCCTCATCCTCAGATTCACACCCCCCCTTCAGTGTTTACATCACCATCCTCACAGAGAAATAATGGAGGTCATTCCGAGTTGTTCGCTCGCAAGGCGATTTTAGCAGAGTTGCTCACGCTAAGCCGCCGCCTACTGGGAGTGAATCTTAGCATCTTAAAATTGCGAACGACGTATTCGCAATTTTGCGATTACAAACTTCTTAGCAGTTTCAGAGTAGCTTCAGACTTACTCGGCATCTGCGATCAGTTCAGTGCTTGTCGTTCCTGGTTTGACGTCACATACACACCCAGCGTTCGCCCAGACACTCCCCCGTTTCTCCAGCCACTCCTGCGTTTTTTCCGGAAACGGTAGCGTTTTTTCCCACACGCCCATAAAACGGCCTGTTTCCGCCCAGAAACACCCATTTCCTGTCAATCACACTACGATCGCCTGAGCAAAGAAAAAGCCGTGAGTAAAAATCCTAACTTCATAGCAAATTTACTTGGCGCAGTCGCAGTGCGGACATTGCGCATGCGCACTAAGCGGAAAATCGCTGCGATGCGAAGAAATTTACCGAGCGAACAACTCAGAATGAGGGCCAATATTCAGACAAACAAAACCACATCATTTAGGTGTCAGTGGACTGCTTATGCTATTACCCAAAGTTTCTGAACTTGACAATGACTTATGATGAATGCGCTGCAGGTGACATATAAGGGACGATGTTCCAAGGTGGTTAACGTCCTTACCCCTACTTATTATGGATTGACAAAGGCAACAGATGGCTTGACACCAGTTGTCCAGATTTGTGGAAAATAATTCCACACCGAAGAGGTGGCTTTTTTGGTATTTTGCCTGGGAATGACAATGGGCTTTTTCATCCCATGGCCAACAACTGTCTCCATCGGTGCCTTATTCAAACACACCACATCACCATCAGAATCCTCATCGTCAACTTCCTCCGCAGCGCCAGCTACACCCATATCCTCCTTATCCCGGTGTACTTCTACATGACATCCTCAATCTCAATATCTGCAACTGGCCTGGCGGTGCTCCTCCCAGCACTTGCAGGGGGCATGCAAATGGTGGTAGGAGCCTCCTATTCCCATACAGTGTTGTGAAGGTCAGGCCTAGACAGTGTTTTGAAGGTCACCCCTGTATTTTCACAACGCCCCTGTAATGTTACAGCATACAGGACAGGGCCAGTGTACATTGATTTTCACTGCACCCTAGAATAATTACAGCATACAAGACAGGGCCAGTGTACATTGATTTTCACTGCACCCTAGAATTATTACCGTATACAAGACAGGGCCAGTGTACATTGATTTTCACTGCACCCTAGAATTATTACAGCATCCAAGACAGGGCCAGTGTACATTGATTTTCACTGCACCCTAGAATTTTTATAGCATACAGGACCAGTGCAATGTTATTTGAATCTCAACACTTCTATATTTTACAGCAATGTGCTTTTCATTTTTAACAACTGCACCCCTGAAGTTTTGGGAATGGGTCGCTGGGTCGACCCAACTTAGGTCGACAGTCATTAGGTCGACCACTGTAGGTCGACAGGGACACTAGGTTGACATGGTCATTAGGTCGACATGTGCTAGGTCGGCAGGTCAAAAGGTCGACATGAGTTTTGGACGGTTTTTGGTGTCATTTTAATCGTAAAGTGACTGGGAACCCAAATTAGTGCACCGTGTCCCCTCGTATGGCTGCTTCGCTCGCCATGCTTCGCTACCGCTGCACTCGGCACAGGTTACTATTCCCAATTGTAGTCCACGTGGATCGTAAAGTATGAAAGTCCAAAAATTTTGTAAAAAAAAGAAAAAATCATGTCAACATTTTAACCATTTGACATAGTACATGTCGACATAATGACCATGTCGATCGAATGCATGTTGACCTATAGTGGTCGACCAAATGACTGTCGACCTAAGTTGTGTCGACCTAACGACCGTATCCCTGAATTTTTATAGCATACAGGGCCAGTGTAATGTTATTTGAACAGTAACACCCCAATATTTTACAGCATACAGCACTGTGCTTTTAATGTTTTAACAACTGTGCCTCTGACTTTTTACAACATACAAAGCCAGCAGCAAGCCTATATTTTACAGCATACAGCAGTGTGCTTTTCATTTTTAACAACTGTGCCTCTGAATTTTTACAACATACAGGGCCAGCAGCAGCCCTATATTTTACAACATACAGGAGGACAGTGCCCCTACACCCTGTACAACACAGTGACTGCAACACCCATGTACAGCTGCAGCACATGAAACACCAGTGACAGCCAGGACAGCACCCCTAACACAGCACAGCACAGTGACTGCAGCAGCACCCCTACAGAGCACACAGTAACTCCACCCGATGCCACTACCCACAGAGATACACAGAGGTCTGTCTCCCTCACTCTCCAAGTCCGGAGTGAAAATGGCGGTGACGCGCAACTGTTTATATGGGATCCAAATCCCGCGAGAATCCGACAGCGGGATGATGACGTTTTGCCTTGTTCTGGTTTCCAAGTCTGGCGGGAAGTCCCGAGCCGGCCTCGAAGTTCGGGGGGGTTCGGTACTCAGGGAACCGAACCCGCTCATCTCTAGTCTAAATTATGAATGTTAACATCGTCCTTTTGACCATCGTCCAGCATAGGTATTGTGAAGGTATAACATATATTGGGCAGGTAAAAACTGGGAAGAGGTGACTGTGGGCTTGATTCACTATCATTTGCTAATGTGAGAATGCACGCACTGAGCGATTATCGAGAAAGTGCACACGCGCCGCGAACGCATTGCACATGTGCAAAGTTCAAAACGCGATCGCTCTGCATATGCAGCCAAAAGGGACTATTCATAAAACAGTGAAAACAGTGGAGACATGAGCCAGTGGAGAAATTGCCCATGGCAACCAATCAGCATTGAAGTAACATTTATAATTTTCATACTCTACAACTGTATGGAGCAGCTGATTGGTTGCCATGGGCAACTTCTCCACAGGCTCACTTCTCCACCCTTTTCACTGCTTCATGAATATACAGTACCTCTAATTGTAAAGAGAACGCAAATCGATTTACAGAAAGTGATCATTCGTGGGTGGTAACATGGCGTTTGTGGGGAGTGATTGGGAAAATGCATGCATATCATGGCCATTTTCTTGGCGTGCATCTGACGTCGTCTGCGAGCACTGCATTGAAGAACATAGCGCCTGGTGTGACTGCATTCACATTGGTTTGAGTAGGCATGGGCCAGTCGCAATTGTCAGTTGTGCTTGTTTTTTTCTGCATTGTGATTCTGCTAATGCATACACAGATTTGCAAACACATATGTGAGCGTCTTTTGGCCCTCATTCCGAGTTGTTAGCTCGCGAGCTGCTTTTAGCAGCCATGCAAATGCTAAGCCGCCGCCCTCTGGGAGTGTATTTTAGCTTAACAGAAGTGCGAACGAAAGGATCGCATAGCGACTACAAAAAAAAGATTGTGCAATTTCTGAGCAGCTCCAGACCTACTCAGCGCTTGCGATCACTTCAGACTATTTAGTTCCTGTTTTGACGTCACAAACACGCCCGGTGTTCGGCCAGCCACGCCTGCGTTTCCCCAGGCACGCCTGCTTTTGTATCTGACACGTCTGCATTTTTCCACACACTCCCCGAAAACGGTCAGTTACCTCCCAGAAACGCCCACTTCATGTCAATCACTCTGCGGCCAGCAGTGCCACTGAATAGCTTCGCTAGACCTTGTGTGAAACTACTTTGGCTGTTGTGAAAGTACGTTGCGCGTGTGCATTGCGCCGCATGTGCAGAAGTGCCGCTTTTTAGCCTAAACGCTGCACTGCGAACGAAAACAGCTAGCGAACAACTCGGAATGACCATCTTTATCCTTTCTGGGCGGCTCTTCACATGCGATTTTTAGCATTAGCAGCTTTGTGAAAATTGCTATTTCAGGCACAATAGCAATCCATAATGAATTCGGCCCTTTGTGCGGTATAAGTTTTAATACATTCTTTTTAGGGACAATATTGTAAGTTAACAGCTAGGAAGGCTGTGATTAAAATTAAATAGACAGACAGACAGACAGACAGACAGACAGACAGACAGACAGACAGACAGACAGACAGACAGACAGACAGATAGATAGATAGATAGATAGATAGATAGATAGATAGATAGATAGATGGATAGACAGACAGACAGTCGTGAACAGAACTAGTTGCTAAAAAGCAAAGGTGAACATGTCTACAGGAAGTTATTACGTGTTACTTATGTTATATGTAGCGTGATTCATAAATAGCCTAAGGGTACGGAAACATTTATTTTGATGGCTTATGGCCAAATTATGCATGACAGACACATGGAAAGACTGCAAGGCTTTGCGTTGTAAGGGTTGCATGTATTTATCTGTCCAAAAACTTTTCTAATTAGTATTGCTATTGTGGGCATATCTATAGGGGGTGCCATTGCTATGAGGTCCAGAGGTTTAAGGGGCCATGGACACAGGTAATATACTGTAGTTGTCTACTAAGTTTCCAGAATTGCCCAGTACTGCAAGTATGGCGGTACGGGGCTGTACTGCGTAACATTAAGAAACTGGCAGCCGGTACGCAGTTCCCGCCGGGCCGCCACCTTGCAGTCACTGTCTGGGAGAGGAGATTGCAGCATACTGCTCTCCTCTCCTGCCCCTCTCCTGTCCAGCAGTCAGTCCAGTCTCTCTTCTCTTCCTTTGGCGTCAGTGGCGGCCGCGTGTATCACAAGCAAAAACCGGTTTGTGAGCCAATCAGTAGCCAACGTTTCCGGACCGCAAGCTCTGATTGGCTCACGAACCGGCGTTTGATTGTGATACATGCCACCGCTGCAGAAGAGAGACTGGACTGGCTGCTGGGCAAGAGAGGGTCAGGAGAGGAAAGCCACATGCAGAGCCAGCCCCAGGCAGCAACAACGGTGAGTTGTACTGCTGAGGGCATATGTGTATCTGGCACTACACTACTGGGGGGCATATGTGTATCTGGCACTATTGGAGGGCATATGTTTATCTGGCACTATTGAAGGGCATATGTGTATCTGGCACTACACTACTGGGGGCACTTGAGACACTTTGGCATTATGAACTGAGGACACTTGAGAGAGGGGGAGAGGTGTCAAAGCTTGGAGATAAATAAAGTGGAGAGAGATAAACTACCAGCCAATCAGCTACTGTCATGTAACAGGCTGTGTGTGAAAACTGACAAGAGCTGATTGGTTGGTACTTTATCTCTATCTGCTTCATCTCTCTCCGAGCATTGTTAAATCTACCCCATAATATATACTGGGGACACTGTGTAGTACAATGTGTTCTGGTAACACTACAGCAGTTGCAACACTGGGGTCAGTCACACCTGGTACGGCCAAGAGACCCCTGCACACACTAAAAAAGGTGGCATGGCTTTGCGGACAAAAGCATGGCCTCACGGGAGCCCCACTGATCAGGGGCGTAAGTTAATATAGGACGCCCGGAGGCGAAAAACTTTATATTGCCCTCCTCCCCCCCCCCCCCCTTCCCTCTGCCCAGGTCTGGTATATACACACAGCCACATATACACCCCCTCACATATATACAAATACACACCCACCCACATATACACTCAGCCATACACACACACACACATACATTATACCACTTATACACACATAGCCACGTATACACACACACACACACACACACATTGACACACACACACTGTCCCCATCCTGACACTCTCTTCCGTCAGTTATCTCTACTCACCATTGGCAGGCAGCCGGAGTGTCAGCATGCAGGAGAAGGGCAGCGTCGCTGTGGGGCAGGAGCCGAAGCTGGGCAGCTGCACTGTGGGGCGGGCGCCGGCCAGCTGTGGGGTCATCATACTGAAGCCGGAGCTGGGCATCGGCGCCGTCAGGGGGGCGGGAACTGGCCAGACGCGGTATCATCATGCGGGAGCCGCCGGAGCCAGTCTGCCGCACTTGTCAGGGGGCGGGAGCCGGGCTGTCATGCTGGAGGCTGCAGCCGCAGCCGAACAGTTGCACATGTCAGAGGCAATGGAGAAGGTGCCCCCTTCACTGCTGGAGCCCGCGGCAACCGACTCCATTGCCTCCCTGACTTCCGCCACTGCCACTGATATCACTGAAGGGGACATGGCCTTGCGGGAAGCACACAATTACCTTACTCCATGGGTATACGAGCTGCTCCTGGAGACTCTTCCAGCACTGCCAGCTCCTTCTCAGTGACATAAGCTGAGTGTCACACTGCAGCACCTGGCTCCTGTCACTACGCAGGAGTCGCAATTTTATTGTAACCCCTTGGAAGGGTGAAACCCAGGTGTGGCCCGCACCCCCCTTGTGATGCCTCTGATATTGGGAACTAGGGGACTATTACGGGAATATAATGAACTAGGCTAAGGCACTACTATGGGGCACAACATTAACTTGGCTACAACTATGGGGCATAAAAGTACCTAGAGCATTATTATGTGGCATAAAATGCAAAGACAGGTGGCTTTCTAGAAACACTAAGGTAAGGGCCCTTTAAATATGTTGTTATAATCATAAAATGTATCAAAAGTAGTAAAGGACCCAAGTACATAACTAATGAAATTCATTATGTGTTCTGGTCACTGTTTGTTACTAAGGGGTACATTTACTAAGCAGTGATAAGAGCGGAGAAGTGAGCCAGTGGAGAAGTGCCCATGGCAACCAATCAGCACTGAAGTAACAGCTATAATTTGCATACTATAAAATGATACAGAGCTGCTGATTGATTGATTGATTGATTGATTGATTGATTGATTGATTGATGGGGAAATTTCTCTGCTGGCTCACTTCTCCGCTCTTATCACTGCTTAGTAAATGTACCCCTAACTCTTTAAAGGTGTGCTTCCACACAAAAAGCTTTATTCTGACAAAAATTATGCTCAGCCCCAGAAAAAGACAATTAGGCGCATGTAGAATGAGTAATAAACTAAAATTATGTGCCTAATTCAGTAGTGCAGCTCACCTCCCTGTGGACATTGTGGGAGGAGCTACAACGTGACCGGCTTATCAATTGGTGCATAAATCTGTTTTAAAAAAATAGTTAAAGTGTGTGTGTGTGTGTGTGTGTGTGTGTGTGTGTGTGTGTGTGTGTGTGTGTGTGTGTGTGTATAAAAAGCCAGAGCCATATAAAATACACTGAAAAGGTCTGATACACATTTTAAAAAAATATTGAAAAAGCCAAATCTACATAAAATACATTGCAAAAGCCTCTCTAAAACTTTTCATTGCTTCCTTCCATCTTCTACCCCTGCACCTCTCACTCCTACTTTACTGTAAGCCCCCCTCAGGGGTTGGCAGGTGTCTAAGTGTTTGGAAAAGATATCACAGGTGTTTGGTGGCTATGTAACAGACCCTTTCCCTAAGATGTTTTCACACGTACCAGGGGGGTCATTCTGACTCGATCGCATGCTTCAGTTTACCGGGTCAGAACTGCGCATGTGCCGGTGCCGCAGTGCTCCGGCGCATGCCAGACAGCCAAAGCTGCGCTACGATCGCCTCTGACTGATTGACAGGCAGAGGCGGTCGCTGGGCGGTGGTGGGGGTGGAACGGCAGCGTCTGGCCGCTGTTTCATGGGTGTGATCCGGCCAACACAGGCATAGCCGGACCTTGCGGTGGGGCAGGCCGCAGCGGCTGCGTGACGTCACACGCAGCCGCTGCGGGCCGGGGAGCGACGAGTAGCTCCTGCCAGCACGCTAAAGCTGCACTGACCGGGAGCTACTACTAAAGTGCAAAAGCATCGCCTCTGTGCGATTCTTTTGCACTTCTGCAGGGGGGAGCCGGCACTGACATGCGGGGCGGGATAGCCCTGTGCTGGGCGTCTCCTCGCATGTCTATGGTCATGATCGTAGCCCTACAAAATTTTGCAGGGCTACGATCAACTCGGAATCACCCCCCATGTTTGTTGTACCTTGCTCAGAGAGGTAGGATAGATTGATACGCAGCAGTAATGAGCTGACAGCAATTCCAACAGGACGTTTCTTTTATTGAACATCAAAAAACTCTGGATTAAAGATGGTGATTAGTAATTTGGCAAAATTGGACAAACACAATAATAATGATGAATTAATGAAGACAACAAAATCACAAGTCCCAATCTTCACGGCAATTTTATGCTGGATCGCTTAGATCCGACAGTGCCACAGCGTTGCAATGGGGCTGAGGTAACTGTTCTTGTTACACAAGGGATGGAGAGCCTAAAATGCCACACTATTGCAATGGAGTTAACAGCAATTGTAAAGCAATATTAATCCTGGGTTTTATCAGCAGAAATGTCCCAGTCCTCTAGTATTGCAAATGTAATATAGTGAAGGTATCTCAGAATTTCTAGCAATGCAACTTTCTCTATAGTAATTATTCCTGGAACAAATAACTCAGTCTTTACTGTTTAAAGCAACTCAATGGGGTATATTTACTAAAAATCGTATTTTCCCGTTTGAGGTCAAAGTTCAATCACGAATGACATCGAAAGTGTAAAGTTGCAACTTTTTGAATTTAGTACGACTAATTTACTAAGCTGCCGTATTCTGCATTTTCGGTTTTACCGATGTCGATGTCATTCGTTTTTTTAGGCAGTGTTTTACGTGAGTGACTTGTAAAACACTGCCGACTTTAATACAATGAATCTCGGCCGGATCTGAGAGATCCGTGCTGGGCTTCATTGTGCACCTTGTAAAAAAAAAATCAGTGTTAAAATAAAAAAAAAAATTGCGTGGGGTCCCCCCTCCTAAGCCAAACCAGCCTCGGGCTCTTTGAGCCGGTCCTGGTTGCAAAAATATAGGGAAAAAAATGATAGAGGTTCCCCCATATTTAAACAACCAGCACCGGGCTCTGCGCCTGGTCCTGGTTCCAGAAATACGGGGGACAAAAAGCGTAGGGGTCCCCCGTATTTCTGAAACCAGCACCGGGCTCCACTAGCCAGATACATAATGCCACAGCCGGGGGACACTTTTATATAGGTCCCGGCGGCCCTGGCATTACATAACCAACTAGTCACCCCTGGCCGGGGTACCCTGGAGGAGTGGGGACCCCTTCAATCAAGGGGTCCCTCCCCTCCAGCCACCCAAGGGCCAGGGGTGAAGCCCGAGGCTGTCCCCCCCATCCAAGGGCTGCAGATGGGAGGCTGATAGCCGTTTTGTAAAAAAATTAATATTGTTTTTAGTAACAGTACTACAAGTCCCAGCAAGCCTCTCCCGCAAGCTGGTACTTGGAGAACCACAAGTACCAGCATGCGGAGGAACACCGGGCCCGCTGGTACCTGTAGTACTACTACAAAAAAAATACCCCAATAAAAACATAAGACACATACCTTGAAAGTATAACTTTAATGCATACATCCACACTTCCATATACACATACTTACCTATGTTCACACGAGGGTCGGCCCTCTTCTCCATGTAGAATCCATGGTGTACCTGTGGTAAAAATTATACTCACAAAATCCAGTGTAGAAGGCTCTTCTTCTTGTAATCCATTTGTAATCCAGGTACTTGTCAAAATAAAAAAAACGGACACCCGACCTCACACTGAAAGGGGCCCCATGTTTTCACATGGGACCCCTTTCCCCGAATGCCAGAAACCCCCTCTGACTTATGTCTAAGAGGGTTCCATCAGCCAATCAGGGAGCGCCACATTGTGGCACCCTCCCGATTGGCTGTGTGCTCCTGTACTGTATGACAGGCAGCACACGGCAGTGTTACAATGTAGCGCCTATGTGCTCCATTGTAACCAATGGTGGGAACTTTGTGGTCAGCGGTTGACCGAAAGTGACCTCACCGCTGACCACAAAGTTCCCACCATTGGTTATAATGGAGCGCATAGGCGCTACATTGTAACACTGCCGGGTGCCGCCTGTCATACAGTACAGGAACACACAGCCAATCAGGAGGGTGCCACAATGTGGCGTTCCATGATTGGCTGATGGAACCCTCTTAGACATAAGTCAGAGGGGGTTTCTGGCATTCGGGGAAAGGGGTCCCATGTGAAAACATGGGGCCCCTTTCAGTGCGAGGTCGGGTGTCCGTTTTTTTATTTTGACAAGTACCTGGATTACAAATGGATTACAAGAAGAAGAGCCTTCTACACTGGATTTTGTGAGTATAATTTTTACCACAGGTACACCATGGATTCTACATGGAGAAGAGGACCGACCCTCGTGTGAACATAGGTAAGTATGTGTATATGGAAGTGTGGATGTATGCATTAAAGTTATACTTTCAAGGTGTGTGTCTTATGTTTTTATTGGGGTATTTTTTTTGTAGTAGTACTACAGGTACCAGCGGGCCCGGTGTTCCTCCGCATGCTGGTACTTGTGGTTCTCCAAGTACCAGCTTGCGGGGGAGGCTTGCTGGGACTTGTAGTACTGTTACTAAAAACAATATTCATTTTTTTACAAAACGGCTATCAGCCTCCCATCCGCAGCCCTTGGATGGGGGGGACAGCCTCGGGCTTCACCCCTGGCCCTTGGGTGGCTGGAGGGGGGGGATCCCTTGATTGAAGGGGTCCCCACTCCTCCAGGGTACCCCGGCCAGGGGTGACTAGTTGGTTATGTAATGCCAGGGCCGCCGGGACCTATATAAAAGTGTCCCCCGGCTGTGGCATTATGTATCTGGCTAGTGGAGCCCGGTGCTGGTTTCAGAAATACGGGGGACCCCTACGCTTTTTGTCCCCCGTATTTTTGGAACCAGGACCAGGCGCAGAGCCCGGTGCTGGTTGTTTAAATATGGGGGAACCCCTATCATTTTTTCCCCCATATTTTTGCAACCAGGGCCGGCTCAAAGAGCCCGAGGCTGGTTTTGCTTAGGAGGGGGGACCCCACACATTTTTTTTAGTGAAAATAACACTTTCCCATCCCCTTCCCACTGATAAACATGCACGGATCTCATGGATCCGTGCATGCCTATCCAAACACGGGATAAAAAAGCAGGTCTGGTTTTTTTAGCACTTTTTCACGAATTGTATTTCTGCACGGCAGTGTTTGGCTATTGTCGGCAGTGTTTGTGATTTGCACTTTTTAGTAAATTACCGATTTCTACCAAATTGCAGGCGTATTTGACCGATGGTGTATTGATTCGTGATTTTTTCCTAGGACTTCCAAAATATTACGAATGCCCTCATCACTGCCGAGATTATTGCTTAGTAAATTACCGAAATGACACTTTGAAGAAAAAACGGCATCTCGGTCAAAATCGGGACCTTAGTAAATATACCCCAATGTCTCTCTCAAGTTCCACTCACGGTATCAGTATGTAACCTGATGGTCGGGATACCGGCCATCAGTATACCTATAGCGGGATCCCGACCACGGGTATGCCAGCAGCGGGGCGAGCGCTAGCAAGCCACAGGACTTATTCTCCCTCCATGGGTGTCGTGAACATCCATAGAGGGAGGAATGTCTGTGGCGCCAGGAATCCGCTTCCTTCTCTCACAAGTAATGGCTCTGTCCTGATAACTGTGTTCAAGCAGGGGCTACTCTGTGGGATTTTCTATTAAGGGCCTGGTAGCACCCCTTCTTTCCATGAGCAATAAGTGTGTGATAAATGGACAATTGGGTCTAGCACTGGCCCGTTTGCAGTCTGTACTCTGAACCTTACAGGTTATTCCCCTGACTGGCTGGACCTGTCTCAGCAGTTTCTCAAGATGGCCGTGGATCATTCTTTTAGTAATCAGATCGCATTCCCCATACTTATAATGGGAAATGTGATCTGGGCAAATTTACTAAAATAGACAAACAAAAAATTAGAAAAAAAACCTGCAATGAACCCTGTCATAATTACGTCAGCTGGTGTAATCCCCCCATGGCAGAAAAAGCTGTGCAGTGACCCAGCTCCGGTGATCAGCCATGTGTGTCCAATGGACACACAAGCTGATCACAGTTAGAAAAATAAAAAAACATACTTACCAGTGCCAGGGACCAGGGATCGGTGCTCTGGAGTGAGCTGCTTGTCATCGGGTCCTCCTATGCACTGCTGTGACCTTTCGGTGCAGGAAAGTGATGCTGCAAAATGGCAGCTCACTTTACAGCACTGGGGGGCACAGCAGCACACAGGATCCAATGTCCGGCAGCCTTCCAGGACCACTGACACCCGTTCCTGGGACTAGTAAGTATAATTACCGGTGTGGGGGTCGTCTCAGTGAGGGGGGTAGTCACGTCAGGAGCAACACGGCAATGGTAGCATGTCCAGCAGGAACTCAAGGTATTTTCTGCATTCGCAGGGACAGAGTTTTCTCGCAAGTTATGTCCATGCATGCGATTATTGATACATCCATGCGATCTATACAATAATCGCATTGCGAGTTTGGTCAATTTTATCACGACATCCGCATCCTGAGATGAACCCTTGTAATATTCCTAGCACATAGTAACTGCTGTCACTTATATAACACTTTTTACTTGCTATCGCTCACTAGTGTGATGCCTGGGGGTGGTTTGGTTGGGCTGCCTTAGGGGTGTCCCTAGAGACGTCACCAGGTGTGGTGACACCTGGTGAGCACTCTGCACTATACCCCCCGCTCTTCCGGTGCAGGTGTGGCCTAACAAAAGGGGATGTGGCTTCACAGGGGTCTCCGTTTCTTCACTCTAGGGGCGTGTCCCACCCCCCCATATATTTCAACTTGGTACACTCAAACATATAATTTGTATAGATGACCAGAGACGATCAAAAGTCAAAATTGTGGTCTTTAAAGAGCTTATTTTTATTACAAGTTTTGAAGAGATTTTTCTTTACTTGATTTCAAACGCAGTTTCTTCCTTATATTAATTACTCCGAGCAAATTCAGACAAAAACAGAAGTTCTGCCCAGTTGCCCTATAATGCAGAGATATATATTCTAAGAAATTTCTGCAAATCCTGGTTCACTCGTTCTGTTTGACCATTCAATTGAGGGTAATAAGCCAAAGAGAAAGGATGATGTTCAAACACTTGCGAAAGGCTTTCCAAAATTTTCAGGCAAGTAGCTGGTTATTTCTAGTCAGAAACCATGGGGTATATTTACTAAGATTCTGTTATGCACACCAGTGCCAGCAGGAATGTACTGGTGTCTGAACGGAGAGGGATGCAAAACAAATGAACTCACAGACAGACTGGGGAATATGACATTACATACATAGAAGGTGATAGGGTAACAAAATAAACACAAAGTGAACAGAGAAGCCCAAAGGCTAAGAAACTGGATGTCTCCCTAGTATTAGGAATGCTCAGATGGAAAGAAGTGAGATGTTGTGATTTAATACGTAGAGAACCCGAAATGCTGTTGCTAAGGGCAACAGCAAAACCCTAAAGGGTTACCAACGGGTGTGGCAGTAAACTCCTTGGTCAGAGATGGAATAATAGACACAAGGAGAGTCTCCACAATCCTAGTCCTCACTTGCAGTGCACTGGTTCAGCTTACTGCCACTAAACTGACACCTGAACACCTTGCACAGTGAGAAAGGATTTTGGCAGGCAAGTCTGAGAATACAGCCGCAAACTTGCTAGGTTCACAGAGTAGCAAAAGAACCCCAGCAGGTTAAACGACTGACTCCAGTCTTACTGCTAGGTCTGGATTGGCAGAGTGTAATACCAAATCCCAAGGCCTATTTGCAGTAAGCAACAAACAAATACAAAGTTTACACAGTACTAGCTAGCTTTCAGGAACTGACTAACCAACAAAGATTCAGCAGCATCTGCCTAACCTGAGAAGAGGGTTTATATAGCAGGTGCTGTCCACGCCCCACTCAGACCTCACAGACTGTGAGCACAAAAACCAGCACCGGATCCCCTGCCGTGCACAGAGCCTGTAACCACTGCACACCAAAAGACCCGAACCGGAGTATCAGCTACGCTCAGGTTACTCCGCTAGCACTTGTCTCCCGGTTGCCATGACGACGTGGCAGCACAGAGCAGGAGACCCTAACAGATTCGTAATTGTCGGGATTTGGAGGGAGATTAAACACGAATGACATCGAATGTGTGAATGTGCAACTTTTTGGTTTTTTTACACCTCATTTACTATGCTGTCGTATTCTGCACTGTCGTGGTTTCCGATGTCGATGTCATTCGTAATTTCGGCCAGTGTTTTACGGGAGTGATTAGTAAAACACTGCCGAACTTAACACAATGAATCCCGGCCGGATCTGTGAGATCCGTGCAGGGCTTCATTGTGTACCTTAAAAAAAGTGTTTAAAGTGTTCAAAATTCTGAAAAAAATTGTGTGGGGTCCCCCCTCCTAAGCATAACCAGCCTCGGGGTCTTTGAGCCGGTCCTGGTTGTAAAAATATGGGGGGAAAATTGACAGGGGTTCCCCCATATTTTAACAACCAGTACCGGGCTCTGCGCCTGGTCCTGGTGCAAAAAATACGGGGGACAAAAAGCGTAGGGGTCCCCTGTATTTTTAACACCAGCACCGGGCTCCACTAGCCAGAGAGATAATGCCACAGCCGGGGGACACTTTTATATTGGTCCCTGCGGCCCTGACATTAAATCACCAACTAGTCACCCCGGGCTGGGGTACCCTGGAGGAGTGGGGACCCCTTAAATCAAGGGGTCCCCCCCCTCCAGCCACCCAAGGGCCAGGGGTGAAGCCCGAGGCTGCCCTCCCCCCCCCCCCCCTCCAAGGGCGGCGGATAGGAGGATGATAGCCTTTTTGTAAAAAAGAGAATATTTTTTTTGTAACAGTACTACAAGTCCCAGCAAGCCTCCCCCTCAAGCTGGTACTTGGAGAACCACAAGTACCAGCATACGGGGGGAAACGGGCCCACTGGTACCTGTAGTTCTACTACAAAAAAAATACCCAAATAAAAACAAAAACACACACACCGTGATAGTACAATTTTATTAAACATACATGCACACTTACATTCATACATACTTACCTATGTTGACACAAATCAGTCGGTCCCCTTGTCCAGTAGAATCCCGGGATACCTGTAAATAAAAATTATACTCACAAACAATCCTGTGTAGATCGGTCCACTTCTTTAAGTTTGTAATCCAGGGACTTGGCAAAATAAAAAAACGGATTACCCGAACCACGCACTGAAAGGGGATCCATGTTTACACATGGATCCCCTTTCCCCGACTGGCGGGACCCCCCATGACTCCTGTCAAAGAGAGTCCCTTCAGCCAATCAGGGAGCGCCACGTCATGGCACTCTCCTGATTGGCTGTGCGCTCCTGAGCTGTCAGTCAGGCTGCGCACTGTAGATACAATGTAGCGCATAGGCGCTCCATTGTATCCAATGATGGAAACTTTGCGGTCTGCGGTAGACCGCGAGGTTAAGTGGGGTCACTCCTGTGGTTGTGGTTTAACTCTTTCACACCCCTTCACACTGATAAACATGCACGGATCTCACGGATCCGTGCATGCCTATCAGAACACGGTAAAAAAAAGCAGGTCTATTTTAAAACTGCTTTTTTTTTATGATTTGTATTTTTTCACGGCAGTGTTTGGCTATTGCCAGCAGTGTTTGTGAATTCAAATTTTTAGTAAATTACAGAGTTGGATAAAATAACAGGCGTATTTGACCGGTGGTGTATTCATTCGTATTTTTTTCTTTGACTTCCAAAAAAATACGAATGCCCTCATCACTGCCGAGATTTGAGTTTAGTAAATTCCCGAGATGACACTTTGATGAAAAAACACCAAATCGGTCAAAATCTGGAGCTTAGTAAATATACCCCCATGTAACCAAAATAATTATTTTTTTAAGCATTCTGCTAATTTAGGAGTAAAACATTTTAAAGGTATAAAGTGAAAAGCATTGGAAAATCTACCACGACAAAGGACTTTTTTTTCGATCTGACACAGAGGTCAAAGTCGAATGATAGATGTGACTAAGGATGTTTTGGAATTCGTAGTGAAAGCAAGGGACCTAATTAAGCTTGCTGAGGTACTTTATATTGAGCGCATAGAAAACATGTTGAAACATAGGACCCCATTTATCAACAAAGTTTAATATCAGTGACATATTTTGTTTAGTATCACTGCAACACTAACAAATATTCAGCTGGTATTCAACATAACTTAAATCTCCAGCGAGGTCCAGCACTGTCTCCCTCTTCACCGGCGTCTTCTGCTCTGCTGCTAGCAGCCTAACGCTGCCAGCATCGGGCTACTGTGTTATGCTCATGTGCAACCTTCAGTGTCTGCATGTGCATGACTCCTTCCCCCAGCGGGGACCCAGCAGAACTCAGAAGGCTTGCAGAAGCCAGAAAACAGTGCTAGATCCCCATTGCCGGCAATGGAGACCATATCGCTCTCATCAGCTATTGATGGCAAGAGCAGTACAGTGGCAAACATCGGTAAATGTAGTTTGCCACTGTTTGAGGAATACTGAAAGTAGGAATGATAAATATGCCCATACTGGGTTTGGTATGATACGCCGGTAATCGAACTGCCGGTGGCCACATGACCGACACTGGCATCCCGACATTGAAGATTCGGATGGCATAGGGGGTAAGTATTTTTACCATTGCCCTCCCCCACCCCCCACCCCCCCCCCACCCCACTCCCCTACTCTATCCCTAACCCTCCTGTTGTGGCGGCTAGGGCTAACCCTGGGGGGGGGTGGCAGCTAGGGCTAACCTCCTTTATGCCTAACATTAACCCCCCCATGACTAGCCCTAACCCCCCTACCCCCACTCCTTGGGCTCTAACCCTAACATACTCCCTGATACTTACCTTCGGGATACCTCCCAACTGTCCCGATTTTCACAGAGCAGCGGTAAATAGCCGCTGCGCGCATGCGTACAGCGTCTATTCACGGAGACAACAGGGACTAGGGGCATGGCGCATGGCCAGCAGCTCACAGAGCGCTGGCCATGCCCCCATAGTGATGGAAAATGAGGGCAGGGCATGCAATAGTGGCATTACTACAAAGTCACGCCCATTTTACTGAGGTCATGCCCCCTTTTCCAGGTGGCCATGGCTATGTTGCGCAGGAGTCTCGCTTCCTTCCTCCTGAAAGTTGGGAGGTATGCCTTCAGGATGTTGGCACTGGCAGTCAGCCTTCCGTGGCCGGTGTCCCAGGCGGTGTTGGGATGCCGACGTTGGTCACATGACCGCTTGCATCCAGCCCATCAGGATGCTGACTGCAATTTACTTTGTAAATTTATAGTCGTTCTGTTACTCTCCAGTGCAATCTTTTTGATCTTACTGCAACCCATGACACTATAGCTTCGCACTCATCTGAGTATTAAGCTGTTTAAATGTACAAAATATAGCATAGTGAAATATATATAATACAATCCATGAGTAACCTGAAGCGAGAGATAAGCTCATTATATTGGCTATGCACAATTACACAAACACAATGCTAGGATATATAACAAGACCACATGGCGTGTCTTGTGAAATGACAGCGTGTTTCTTCCTGCCAGTGAAACAGCCCAAGTATACATTTATCTTACAGCTGACATTCATTACACTAGAGATCAGTCAGTAGTAATACACACGGTAAGCGCACATTAACTACTGTAAAACACCCTAATTGTTAAGAAGGAAATTAATCTGATACAATTGAGGAAATAATTTGCTTAAATAAATATTATGAAACATTCATCTGAAAGAAAGCTAATTCTATTGATCTGAAAGAGTAAATGTCAACATGATAAAACTTTTATTGGTGGCAGGGAAACTATATAATATCTTGGCAAAACAGCATGATCCTCACAATAAGCAAAAAGCAGGAATCACAATATGACAATTGCACTCAAATAAAGAATGAGGAGAGTTTTGGGAAGGTTTCTTAACTCCAAGTTTGGAGCAATGTCTGCTTAAAGTTATTTTGCAGCATTTGTGTGGGAGATGATCTAAATATATAAGATCCAAAAAGAGTAGTCAACCTGATTCTTTTGAACTTTTAAAAATGGATGTAATCTGTTCTCTGTAGTCTGTTTTAAACTTTTAAACAATGTATTACTATGCCAATTCCTAGCAATGCCTTTGATATGTAACAAAAGAATGGGAGTAGAGATTCCAGCACCAAAGGTTAACGGAGGATCCAGGGGATAGGTCGACAGTTACTAGGTCGACACCATATGTCGACATTGAGAAAATGTCAACATGACATTGATTGACATAGCAAAGGATCGACCTGGGTTTTTGAAAAAAAATATTTTTTTCTCTCCATACATTACCATCCGCATGGACACTTATTTGGGTTCCACGTGCTAAAACGGAGAAAATGAAACCAAAATTAACTTTATACACTCATGTCGACTTTTTCATGTATTGATTTTTCCCCTGTCAACCCTATGTCTATGTTGACTTTGTTCATGTAAAATTTTTGGTGTCGATCTAATACCTGTCGACCTTGTATACCACACCCAGATAACGTAGTGTAAAAACTAGAGATGAGCGAGTCCGGTTCTTCGACAACTGGACCCACCCGTACATTTGCGAATCCAAGGGGGAATCAGAGTCCGGCTCGGGTTTTCTCACCTGACTTGGATCCCAAAATGAGGCAAAACGTCATCTTCCCGCTGTCGGATAATGGGGGTAATTCTGAGTTGATCGCAGCTTCAAGTTTGTTAGCAATTGGGCAAAACCATGTGCACTGCAGGGGAGGCAGATATAACATGTGCAGAGAGAGATAGATTTGGGTGTGGTGTGTTCAATCTGCAATCTAAATTGCAATGTAAAAATAAAGCAGCCAGTATTTACCCTGCATAGAAACAAAATAACCCACCCAAATCTAACTCTCTCTGCAAATGTTATATCTGCCCCCCCTGCAGTGCACATGGTTTTGCCCAACTGCTAAAAAATTTCCTGCTGCGATCAACTTGGAATTACCCCCAATCACGGGTTTTGGATTGCATATAAAGGTCCCTCTGATTGAAGCTATTTCACTCCAGTGGTGGTGCTTGTGCTGTGCTGTTCGTCTAGGGGCTGTCCACCCAGGAGCTTGTGCTGTGTTCGTCCAGGGGCTGTTCTGTGTCCATCCAGGGGCTGCTGTGTCCTCTAGGGGTTGCTGTTGAGTGTGTCCTTCCAGGGGCTGCTGTGTCCATCCAGGAGCTGCTGGCTGTATCCATCCAGGGGCTGCTGTTGTCTGTGTCCATCCAGGGGCTGCTGTTGGCAGTGTCCATCCAGGGGCTGCTGTTGGCAGTGTCCATCCAGGGGCTGCTGTGTCTACCCAGGGGCTCTGCTGTGTCCATCAAGTTACAAAAATTGTTGGTTTTTTTGTGCTATACCCCAGTGTGATATTCATTTTAGTACTGTGACGCTGCAGGCCGTGGCACAGTGTAATATTTCATACCATTACTGTGATGCTGCAGGCCATACCCCAGTGTACACAGAACTGTACTGTGATGATGCAGGCTGTACCACAGTGTAATAGTCATACAAGTACTGTGACACTGCAGGCTGTACCGCAGTGTAATATTCATACAAGTACTGTGCCTCTGCAGGCTGTACCCAGTGTATACATAACAAATACGGTGATGCTGCAGGCCATACAGCAGTGTAATATTTCATACAATTACTGTGACGCTGCATGTCATACCCCAGTGTGTATCCATAACACAAGTACTGTGATGCCTCAGGCCGTACTCTTAGTGTGTATCCATCACAGAAGTACTGTGACACTTCTGCCCATTACATTAGTATGTATCCATAACAAAAGTACTGTGACACCTCAGGCTATACCCTTAGTGTGTGTCCATAACGCAAGCACTGTTACGCCTCATCCTGCACAGCAGTGTAATATTCATACAATTACTGTGACTCTGCAGGCCGAGCCGCATTGTAATATTTCTAGGGATGTGCACCTGAAATTTTTCGGGTTTTGGTTTTGGGTTCGGTTCCGTGGCCGTGTTTTGGGTTCGAACGCGTTTTGGCAAAACCTCACCGAATTTTTTTTGTCGGATTCGGGTGTGTTTTGGATTCGGGTGTTTTTTACAAAAAAACCTAAAAAACAGCTTAAATCATAGAATTTGGGGGTCATTTTGATCCCATAGTATTATTAACCTCAATAAATATAATTTCCACTCATTTTCAGTCTATTCTGAACACCTCACACCTCACAATATTATTTTTAGTCCTAAAATTTGCACCGAGGTCGCTGGATGGCTAAGCGACACAAGTGGCCGACACAAACACCTGGCCCATCTAGGAGTGGCACTGCAGTGTCAGGCAGGATGGCCCTTCCAAAAAATACTCCCCAAACAGCACATGACGCAAAGAAAAAAAGAGGCGCAATGAGGTAGCTGTGTGAGTAAGCTAAGCGACCCTAGTGGCCGACACAAACACCTGGCCCATCTAGGAGTGGCACTGCAGTGTCAGGCAGGATGGCCCTTCCAAAAAATACTCCCCAAACAGCACATGACGTTCATTTTAATGAACATCATCTTCTCCACATTTTCTGGAAGTAACCTCGTACGCCGATTGCGGACAAGATGAGCGGCGGCACTAAACACTCTTTCGGAGTACACACTGGAGGGATTGCAACTTAGGTAGAATAAAGCCAGTTTGTGCAAGGGCCTCCAAATTGCCTCTTTTCCCTGCCAGTATACGTACGGACTGTCTGACGTGCCTACTTGGATGCGGTCACTCATATAATCCTCCACCATTCTTTCAATGGTGAGAGAATCATATGCAGTGACAGTAGACGACATGTCAGTAATCGTTGGCAGGTCCTTCAGTCCGGACCAGATGTCAGCATCAGCAGTCGCTCCAGACTGCCCTGCATCACCGCCAGCGGGTGGGCTCGGAATTCGTAGCCTTTTCCTCGCACCCCCAGTTGCGGGAGAATGTGAAGGAGGAGATGTTGACAGGTCGCGTTCCGCTTGACTTGACAATTTTCTCACCAGCAGTTCTTTGAACCCCTGCAGACTTGTGTCTGCCGGAAAGAGAGGTCCAACGTAGGTTTTAAATCTAGGATCGAGCACGGTGGCCAAAATGTAGTGCTCTGATTTCAACAGATTGACCACACGTGAATCCTGGTTAAGCGAATGAAGGGCTCCATCCACAAGTCCCACATGCCTAGCGGAATCGCTCTGTTTTAGCTCCTCCTTCAATGCCTCCAGCTTCTTCTGCAAAAGCCTGATGAGGGGAATGACCTGACTCAGGCTGGCAGTGTCTGAACTGACTTCACGTGTGGCAAGTTCAAAGGGCAGCAGAACCTTGCACAACGTTGAAATCATTCTCCACTGCGCTTGAGACAGGTGCATTCCACCTCCTTTGCCTATATCGTGGCCAGATGTATAGGCTTGAATGGCCTTTTGCTGCTCCTCCATCCTCTGAAGCATATAGAGGGTTGAATTCCACCTCGTTACCACCTCTTGCTTCAGATGATGGCAGGGCAGGTTCAGGTTTTTTTGGTGGTGCTCCAGTCTTCTGTACGCGGTGCCTGCACGCCAAAAGTGGCCCGCAATTCTTCTGGCCACCGACAGCATCTCTTGCACGCCCCTGTCGTTTTTTAAATAATTCTGCACCACCAAATTCAAGGTATGTGCAAAGCATGGGACGTGCTGGAATTTGCCCAGATGTAATGCGCGCACAATATTGCTGGCGTTGTCCGATGTCACAAATCCCCAGGAGAGTCCAATTGGGGTAAGCCATTCTGCGATGATCTTCCTCAGTTGCCGTAAGAGGTTTTCAGCTGTGTGCGTATTCTGGAAAGCGGTGATACAAAGCGTAGCCTGCCTAGGAACGAGTTGGCGTTTGCGAGATCCTGCTACTGGTGCCGCCGCTGCTGTTCTTGCAGCGGGAGGCAATACATCTACCCAGTGGGCTGTCACAGTCATGTAGTCCTGAGTCTGCCCTGCTCCACTTGTCCACATGTCCGTGGTTAAGTGGACATTGGGTACAACTGCATTTTTTAGGACACTGGTGAGTCTTTTTCTGACGTCCGTGTACATTCTCGGTATCGCCTGCCTAGAGAAGTGGAACCTAGATGGTATTTGGTAACGGGGGCACACTGCCTCAATAAATTGTCTAGTTCCCTGTGAACTAACGGCGGATACCGGACGCACGTCTAACACCAACATAGTTGTCAAGGCCTCAGTTATCCGCTTTGCAGCAGGATGACTGCTGTGATATTTCATCTTCCTCGCAAAGGACTTTTGGACAGTCAATTGCTTACTGGAAGTAGTACAAGTGGTCTTCCGACTTCCCCTCTGGGATGACGATCGACTCCCAGCAGCAACAACAGCAGCGCCAGCAGCAGTAGGCATTACACTCAAGGATGCATCGGAGGAATCCCAGGCAGGAGAGGACTCGTCAGACTTGCCAGTGACATGGCCTGCAGGACTATTGGCTTTCCTGGGTAAGGAGGAAATTGACACTGAGGGAGTTGGTGGTGTGGTTTGCGCGAGCTTGGTTACAAGAGGAAGGGATTTACTGGTCAGTGGACTGCTTCCGCTGTCGCCCAAAGTTTTTGAACTTGTCACTGACTTATTATGAATGCGCTGCAGGTGACGTATAAGGGAGGATGTTCCGAGGTGGTTAACGTCCTTACCCCTACTTATTACAGCTTGACAAAGGCAACACACGGCTTGACACCTGTTGTCCGCATTTCTGTTGAAATACTTCCACACTGAAGAGCTGATTTTTTTGGTATTTTCACCAGGCATGTCAATGGCCATATTCCTCCCACGGACAACAGGTGTCTCCCCGGGTGCCTGACTTAAACAAACCACCTCACCATCAGAATCCTCCTTGTCAATTTCCTCCCCAGCCCAAGCAACACCCATATCCTCATCCTGGTGTACTTTAACACTGACATCTTCAATTTCACTATCAGGAACTGGACTGCGGGTGCTCCTTTCAACACTTGCAGGGGGCGTGCAAATGGTGGAAGGCGCAAGCTCTTCCCGTCCAGTGTTGGGAAGGTCAGGCATCGCAACCGACACAATTGGACTCTCCTTTGGGATTTGGGATTTCGAAGAACGCAGTTCTTTGCTGTGCTATTGCCGCAAGTCTTTTCTTTTTTCTAGCGAGAGGATGAGTGCTTCCATCCTCATGTGAAGCTGAACCACTAGCCATGAACATAGGCCAGGGCCTCAGCCGTTCCTTGCCACTCCGTGTCGTAAATGGCATATTGGCAAGTTTACGCTTCTCCTCAGACGCTTTTAATTTTGATTTTTGGGTCATTTTTTTACTGATCTTTTGTGTTTTGGATTTTCCATGCTCTGTACTATGACATTGGGCATCGGCCTTGGCAGATGACGTTGATGGCATTTCATCGTCTCGGCCATGACTAGTGGCAGCAGCTTCAGCACGAGGTGGAAGTGGATCTTGATCTTTCCCTATTTTTTTAACCTCCACATTTTTGTTCTCCATATTTTGCGCACAACTAAAAGCCACCACAGGTATACAATGTAGATAGATGGATAGTATAGTATTACTTATACTTATGGACGACGAGTGACGACACAGAGGTAGGTACAGCCGTGGCCTACCGTACTGCTGCTTAGTGCTTATATATATGATATACTGTATAACGGACCAGGTGGACACTGTCAGCAGACTGCTAAACAAACTAGTATGAAGAAAGAAAAAAAAAAACACCACAGGTATACAATGTTGATGGATGGATAGTATAGTATTACTTATACTTATGGACGACGAGTGACGACACAGAGGTAGGTACAGCCGTGGCCTACCGTACTGCTGCTTAGTGCTTATATATATGATATTATACTGTATAACGGACCTGGTGGACAGTGTCAGCAGACTGCTAAACTAGTATGAAGAAAGAAAAAAAAAACACCACAGGTATACAATGTAGATGGATGGATAGTATAGTATTACTTATACTTATGGACGACGAGTGACGACACAGAGGTAGGTACAGCCGTGGCCTACCGTACTGCTGCTTAGTGCTTATATATATGATATACTGTATAACGGACCTGGTGGACAGTGTCAGCAGACTGCTAAACTAGTATGAAGAAAGAAAAAAAAAACACCACAGGTATACAATGTAGATGGATGGATAGTATAGTATTACTTACACTTATGGACGACGAGTGACGACACAGAGGTAGGTACAGCCGTGGCCTACCGTACTGCTGCTTAGTGCTTATATATATGATATTTATACTGTATAACGGACCTGGTGGACACTGTCAGCAGACTGCTAAACTAGTATGAAGAAAGAAAAAAAAACACCACAGGTATACAATGTAGATGGATGGATAGTATAGTATTACTTATACTTATGGACGACGAGTGACGACACAGAGGTAGGTACAGCCGTGGCCTACCGTACTGCTGCTTAGTGCTTATATATATGATATTTATACTGTATAACGGACCTGGTGGACACTGTCAGCAGACTGCTAAACTAGTATGAAGAAAGAAAAAAAAAACACCACAGGTATACAATGTAGATGGATGGATAGTATAGTATTACTTATACTTATGGACGACGAGTGACGACACAGAGGTAGGTACAGCCGTGGCCTACCGTACTGCTGCTTAGTGCTTATATATATGATATTATACTGTATACCGGACCTGATGGACAGTGTCAGCAGACTGCTAAACTAGTATGAAGAAAGAAAAAAAAAACACCACAGGTATACAATGTAGATGGATGGATAGTATAGTATTACTTATACTTATGGACGACGAGTGACGACACAGAGGTAGGTACAGCCGTGGCCTACCGTACTGCTGCTTAGTGCTTATATATATGATATACTGTATAACGGACCTGGTGGACAGTGTCAGCAGACTGCTAAACTAGTATGAAGAAAGAAAAAAAAAACACCACAGGTATACAATGTAGATGGATGGATAGTATAGTATTACTTATACTTATGGACGACGAGTGACGACACAGAGGTAGGTACAGCCGTGGCCTACCGTACTGCTGCTTAGTGCTTATATATATGATATTTATACTGTATAACGGACCTGGTGGACACTGTCAGCAGACTGCTAAACAAACTAGTATGACTATGAAGAAAGAAAAAAAAAACACCACAGGTATACAATGTAGATGGATGGATAGTATAGTATTACTTATACTTATGGACGACGAGTGCACTGACGACACAGAGGTAGGTACAGCCGTGGCCTACCGTACTGCTGCTTAGTGCTTAATTATATATATAATATACTGTATAACGGACCTGGTGGACACTGTCAGCAGACTGCTAAACAAACTAGCATGAAGAAATAAAAAAAAAACACCACAGTGTTTTTCAGGCAGACAAACGTATACTGGACTGGTGGTCACTGTCAGCAAAACTGTGCACTGTACTCCTGCTATAACTGCTCCCCAGTCCCCACAATTAGGCAGTGTGAGCAGTGCACTCAGCACAGATATATCATGCAGCAGTGCAGTCACTGAGTGAGCACAGATATGGTGGAGCGTTTTTTTTCAGGCAGAGAAACAACGGATTAAACTCAAAACCCTGCACTGTACTCCCTAACAGCTGCTCCCCGTCCCCAATCCTCCCCACAATTAAAACTAAGTCACTCAGTTTTTTTTTTTCTAATACAACGGAGAGGACGCCAGCCACGTCCTCCCCCTATCAATCTCAATGCACGTGTGAAAAATGGCGGCGACGCGCGGCTCCTTATATAGAATCCGAGTCTCGCGAGAATCCGACAGCGGGATGATGACGTTCGGGGCGCGCTCGGGTTAACCGAGCAAGGCGGGAGGATCCGAGTCGCTCGGACCCGTGTAAAAAAAAGGTGAAGTTCGGGCGGGTTCGGATTCCGAGGAACCAAACCCGCTCATCACTAAATATTTCATACTAGTATTGTGACACTGCAGGCCGTACTGCAGTGTAATTATCATACAAATACTGTGACACAGCAGGCTATACCCCAGTGTAATATTCATACGAATACTGTGACGCTGCAGGCTATACCCCTGTGTATCCATAACAAGTACTGTGACGCTGCAGGCCATACCGCAGTGTAATAGTCATATGATTACTGTAATGCTTCAGGCCGTATCCCAGTGTATACATTACAAGGATTGTAACCCTGCAGGTCATGCCGCAGTGTAATATTCATACAAGTACTGTGATGCTGCAGGCTGTACCCAAGTGTGTATCCACAACACAAGTACTATGATGCCTCAAGCCGTACCGCAGTGTAATATTCATACAAGTACTGTGATGCTGCAGCCCGTACCCCAGTGTTTCCATAACAAGTACTGCGACCCTGCAGGCCATACCGCAGTGTAATATTCATACAAGTACTGTGACACTGCAGGCTGTACCCAAGTTTGTATCCATAACAGAAGTATTGTGACGCCTTGGGCTGTACCCTTAGTGCATATCCATAATGCAATTACTGTGATGCCTCAGGCCATACTCTAGTGTGTATCCATAACACAAGTGCTGTTATATCTCAGGCTGACAGACTGTACCCTTAGTGTGTATCCATAACAGAATGTACGGTGATGCCTCAGACTGTACCCTAGTGTGTAGCCATAACACCAGGGCCGTCTTTTCGTATGGGCTCAATGGGCACTTGCCCAAGGGCCCCAGGAGTATAAGGGTCCTAGACTGATAGCTGAGGGTCCCCTCTTTCCAGGGGTACCAGATTTTTGAAAATCGGACTTGGGGAACCGGAGATATCCTACTTCAAAGTAGTGGTCCCAATCCAAGCCTGTTAATTGCTCTTCCCAGCCAGATATCTCGGGTTCTTTTTAATTTATAGTTTTTTGGAGGGTATATACCAAAAGCTGGGACTCTCCCCTTTCTGTGGACACTGGCAGCTTGTCTCTACTATGCCCAGAAATAGAGATATCAGCCTTCCAGCAGCTGGTCCCTGCTCCAGCTCCACACGCCTGGTATGCATTTTTTTATTTTCTTTAATGGATTGCTCTGGCTCCTGAACTCTGATACCCAAGTCCCAAGCATCTCCTAACAGGAGGGACTCTAGTGTTTTATCCCATTCAAAGCTAAGAAATCTATTTCCAGGAAGTGGAGATATCTGCAGTCCAGCAAGCTGCCCTCCCACCAGAAAATGATGAATATTAAGCACACTCCACTATCCACCCCTCTCCTACGTATTATACACCCCCTACCACCCTGGAAGTCATGTACCAGGGCCCCTTCATTCAGCCCAATGCCCCTTCTACAATTTAGTGTTCTCCCTCCCGCCCCATCTCCCACCATCTGTGCAGTAAAGTAGTAATTAGCAGAAATTACTGCTCCAGGTCCTACATGCTGAGCGGAAGATAGAACACCCGCTACTGCCCACAGGAAATCAAAGCTGCCGCTGATAGCACCTCCCACCACTGGAGGATGGGTAAGGGCCCCAGTGCATTGTTGTGCCCAGGGGCCCACATTGCTGTTAAGATGGCCCTGCATAACACAAGTACTGTGACATCTCAGGTTGTACCCCAGTGTGTATGCATAACAGAAGTACTATAATGCCTCTGGCCATACCCCAGTGTGTATCCATAACAGAAGTACTTAGACGCCTCAGGCCATACCCTTAGTGTGTATCCATAACACAAGTACTGTAATGCCTCAAGCCGTACCCCATTGTGTATCCATAACACCAGAGCCATAACTAGACATTTTGGTGCCCTGTGCCAGAAAGAGAATTGGTGCCCCCCCCCCCCCAATATGGAAAATAGAGACAGTGCGCACCGAAGGCATGCAGCAAAAAATATAGGTGAGTGGCCACAGAATAATACTAATTCCCATTACACCACAAAGTAGTGCCCATTAGTCACATTACATCTCAGAGTAGTACCCCTTATACACATTACACAGTAGAGCTGCTTACACACTTACACTGCAGTAGAGCTGCTTATAGATGTTACACCACAGTAGAGCTGCTTATACACGTTACACCACAGTAGAGCCCCTTATACATGTTACACCATGGTAGAGCCCCTTACACACATTACACCACAGTAGAGCCACTAATACATATTACACCTTAGTAGAGCTCCTTATACATGTTAAACCACATTAGAGCTGCTTACACATGTTACACCTCAGTAGAGCTGCTTACACTCATTAGACCACAGTAGAGCTGCTTACACACGTTACACCACAGTAGAGCTGCTTAAACACTTTACACCACAGTAGAGCCCAGAGGCGTACCTCTGGGAGGCAACGGAGGCATCTGCCGCCGGGCTCCTGCTCTGAAGGGGGGCACCTCTCCTCCCATTCCGTGACACCATTCAATTAAGTTAATTGATAGCTACCGCTATCTCTTCAATGGCCGACTTCCTCACTGGTCCCTGCACCTTACAAGTCACATCCTCTTTATTATAGATACACATTTTACAAGTGTCATACCCAAGATTAGAAGCTACAACTTAGTACACTGGAAGCAGGCACCTACTGATGAAGCTATTTGCTCCTGTGTAGGAAATATGAGAATTTTAACTATATGAAGTTACTACTCTGACAATTACACATATGTTCATATAGTTAGAATTCTCATGCTTGCTGCACAGGAGCAAATAGCTCTATCAGTAAAGTGTCTGCCGTCAGTGTAACAGGTAATGGCTTCTAATCCTGGGTATGACTGCTAAGAATTGTGTGATTTAAAATAAAAGTCAATAAAAATAAGAATTTACTCACCGGTAATTCTATTTCTCGTAGTCCGTAGTGGATGCTGGGTACTCCGTAAGGACCATGGGGAATAGACGGGCTCCGCAGGAGACTGGGCACTCTTAAAAGAAAGATTAGGTACTATATCTGGTGTGCACTGGCTCCTCCCTCTATGCCCCTCCTCCAGACCTCAGTTAGGGAAACTGTGCCCGGAAGAGCTGACATTACTAGGAAAGGATTTGGAATCCAGGGTAAGACTCATACCAGCCACACCAATCACACCGTACAACTTGTGATAACTATACCCAGTTAACAGTATGAACAACAACTGAGCCACATTCAACAGATGGCTCATAACAATAACCCTATAGTTAAGCAATTAACCGGTGAGTAAATTCTTATTTTCTCTGACGTCCTAATGGATGCTGGGTACTCCGTAAGGACCAAGGGGATTATACCAAAGCTCCCAAACGGGCGGGAGAGTGCGGATGACTCTGCAGCACCGAATGAGCAAACTCAAGGTCCTCCTCAGCCAGGGTATCAAACTTGTAGAATTTTGCTAAAGTGTTTGATCCCGACCAAGTAGCAGCTCGGCAAAGTTGTAAAGCCGAGACCCCTCGGGCAGCCGCCCAAGAAGAGCCCACCTTCCTCGTGGAATGGGCTTTTACTGATTTAGGATGCGGCAGTCCAGCCGCAGAATGTGCAAGTTAAATCGTGCTACAGATCCAGCGAGCAATAGTCTGCTTTGAAGCAGGAGCACCCAGCTTGTTGGGTGCCTGCAGGATAAACAGCGAGTCAGTTTTTCTGACTCTAGCCGTCCTGGAAACATAGATTTTCAGGGCCCGGACTACGGCCCTCATTCCGAGTTGTTCGCTCGCAAGCTGCTTTTAGCAGCTTTACAAACGCTAAGCCGCCGCCTACTGGGAGTGAATCTTAGCTTCTTAAAATTGCGAACGAAAGATTTGCAATATTGCGAAAAGACATCTCTGTGCAGTTTCTGAGTAGCTCGAGACTTACTCTGCCAGTGCGATCAGTTCAGTGCTTGTCGTTCCTGGTTTGACGTCACAAACACACCCAGCGTTCGTCCAGACACTCCTCCGTTTCTCCAGCCACTCCCGCGTTTTTCCCAGAAACGGTAGCGTTTTTCCCACACGCCCATAAAACGGCCTGTTTCCGCCCAGAAACACCCACTTCCTGTCAATCACATTACGATCACCAGAACGAAGAAAAAAACGTGAGTAAAATTCCTAACTGCATAGCAAATTTACTTGGCGCAGTCGCAGTGCGAACACTGCGCATGCGCACTAAGCGGAAAATCGCTGCGATGCGAAGAAATTTACAGAGCGAACAACTCGGAATGACCCCCTACGTCCAGCAACTTGGAATCCTCCAAGTCCCAAGTAGCCGCAGGCACCACAATAGGTTGGTTCAAATGAACGCTGATACCACCTTTGGGAGAAATTGGGGACGAGTCCTCAATTCTGCCCTGTCCATATGGAAAATCAGATATGGGCTTTTACAGGACAAAGCCGCCAATTCTGACACACGCCTAGCTGAGGCCAAGGCCAACAGCATGACTACCTTCCACGTGAGATACTTCAACTTCACGGTCTGAAGTGGCTCAAACCAATGTGATTTTAGGAAATCCAACACAACGTTGAGATCCCAAGGTGCCACTGGAGGCACAAAAGGGGGCTGAATATGCAGCACTCCCTTAACAAACGTCTAAACTTCAGGCAGTGAAGCCAGTTCTTTTTGAAAGAAAATAGACAGGGCCGAAATCTGAACTTTAATGGATCCCAATTTTAGGCCCATAGTCACTCCTGACTGTAGGAAGTGCAGAAATCGACCCAGCTGAAATTCCTCTGTTGGGGCCTTCCTGGCCTCACACCAAGCAACATATTTTCGCCATATGCAGTGATAATGTTTTGCTGTCACATCCTTCCTAGCTTTTATCAGCGTAGGAATGACTTCATCCGGAATGCCCTTTTCCATTAGGATCCGGCGTTCAACCGCCATGCCGTCAAACGCAGCCGCAGTAAGTCTTGGAACAGACAGGGCCCCTGCTGTAGCAGGTCCTGTCGGAGCGGCAGAGGCCAAGGGTCCTCTGAGATCATTTCTTGTAGTCCCGGGTACCAAGTTCTTCTTGGCCAATCCGGAACGATGAGTATAGTTCTTACTCCTCTCTTTCTTATTATCCTCAGTACCTTTGGTATGAGAGGAAGAGGAGGGAACACATAAACCGACTGGTACACCCACGGTGTCACTAGAGCGTCCACAGCTATCGCCTGAGGGTCCCTTGACCTGGCGCAATATCTTCTTAGCTTTTTGTTGAGGCGGGACGCCATCATGTCCACCTGTGGCCTTTCCCAACGATTCACAATCAGCTTGAAGACTTCTGGATGAAGTCCCCACTCTCCCGGGTGGAGGTCGTGCCTGCTGAGGAAGTCTGCTTCCCAGTTGTCCACTCCCGGAATGAACACCGCTGACAGGGCTAGCACGTGATTCTCCGCCCATCGAAGAATCCTTGTGGCTTCTGCCATCGCCATCCTGCTTCTTGTGCCGCCCTGTCGGTTTACATGGGCGACCGCCGTGATGTTGTCTGACTGAATCAGCACCGGTTGGTTTTGAAGCAGGGGTTCTGCTTGACTCAGGGCATTGTAAATGGCCCTTAGTTCCAGAATATTTATGTGTAGGGAAGTCTCCTGACTCGACCACTGTCCTTGGAAGTTTCTTCCCTGAGTGACTGCCCCCCAACCTCGGAGGCTTGCATCCATGGTCACCAGGACCCAGTCCTGAATGCCGAATCTGCGGCCCTCGAGAAGATGAGCACTCTGCAGCCACCACAGCAGAGACACCCTGGCCCTCGGGGACAGGGTGATCAACCGATGCATCTGAAGATGCGATCCGGACCACTTGTCTAACAGATCCCACTGAAAGATCCTTGCATGGAACCTGCCGAAGGGAATTGCTTCGTAAGAAGCTACCATCTTTCCCAGGACTCGCGTGCAGTGATGCACAGACACCTGTTTTGGTTTCAGGAGGTCCCTGACCAGAGATGACAATTCCTGGGCCTTCTCCTCCGGGAGAAACACCTTCTTCTGTTCTGTGTCCAGAATCATGCCCAAGAACAGCAGACGCGTCGTAGGAATCAGCTGCGACTTTGGGATATTCAGAATCCAGCCGTGCTGTAGTAGCACTTCCCGAGATAGTGCTACTCCGACTAACAACTGCTCCTTGGACCTTGCCTTTATAAGGAGATCGTCCAAGTACGGGATAATTATAACTCCCTTCTTTCGAAGGAGTATCATCATTTCGGCCATTACCTTGGTAAATACCCTCGGTGCCGTGGACAGACCAAACGGCAACGTCTGGAATTGGTAATGACAGTCCTGTACCACAAACCTGAGGTACTCCTGGTGAGGTGGGTAAATGGGGACATGTAGGTAAGCATCCTTGATGTCCAGTGACACCATAAAATCCCCCTCTTCCAGGCTTGCAATAACCGCCCTGAGCGATTCCATTTTGAACTTGAACTTCCTTATATAAGTGTTCAAGGATTTCAAATTTAGAATGGGTCTCACCGAACCGTCTGGTTTCGGTACCACAAACATTGTGGAATAGTAACCCCGTCCCTGTTGAAGGAGGGGAACTTTGATTATCACCTGCTGAAGGTACAGCTTGTGAATTGCCGCCAGTACTACCTTCCTTTCCTTGGGAGCAGCTGGCAAGGCTGATTTGAGGTAACGGCGAGGGGGAGACGCCTCGAACTCCAGCTCGTATCCCTGAGATACCACTTGTAGAACCCAGAGATCCACCTGTGAGCGAACCCACTGGTCGCTGAAGTTCCGGAGACGCGCCCCCACCGCACCTAGCTCCACCTGTGGAGCACCAGCGTCATGCGGTGGACTTAGTGGAAGCAGGGGAGGATTTTTGTTCCTGGGAACTGGCTGTCTGGTGCAGCTTTTTCCCTCTACCCCTGCCTCTGGGCAGAAAGGACGCGCCTCTGACCCGCTTGCCTTTCTGAGGCCGAAAGGACTGTACTTGATAATACGGTGCTTTCTTAGGCTGTGAGGGAACCTGAGGTAAAAAAGTCGACTTCCCAGCTGTTGCTGTGGATACGAGGTCCGAGAGACCGTCCCCAAACAATTCCTCACCCTTATAAGGCAAAACCTCCATGTGCCTTTTAGAATCAGCATCACCTGTCCACTGCCGAGTCCATAATACTCTCCTGGCAGAAATGGACATTGCATTAATTCTAGATGCCAGCCGGCAAATGTCCCTCTGTGCATCCCTCATATATAAGACGACGTCTTTAATATGCTCTATGGTTAGCAAAATAGTATCCCTGTCAAGGGAATCAATGTTATCTGACAGGGTATCATACCAAGCAGCTGCAGCACTACACATCCATGCTGAAGCAATTGCAGGTCTCAGTATAGTACCTGAGTGTGTATACACAGACTTCAGGATAGCCTCCTGCTTTCTATCTGCAGGCTCCTTTAAGGCGGCCGTATCCTGAGACGGCAGTGCCACCTTTTTTGATAAGCGTGTGAGCGCCTTGTCCACCCTAGGGGATGTTTCCCAACGTAACCTGTCCGTTGGCGGGAAAGGGTACGCCATTAGTAACCTCTTAGAAATCACTAATTTCTTATCTGGGGAACACCACGCTTCTTCACACAATTCATTTAACTCATCAGATGGGGGAAAAGTCACTGGCTGCTTTTTCTCCCCAAACATAATACCCTTTTTAGTGGTAACCGGGTTAATGTCAGAAATGTGCAACACATTTTTCATTGCCGTAATCATGCATCGGATGGCCCTTGTGGACTGTACATTTGTCTCATCCTCGTCTACACTGGAGTCAGACTCCGTGTCGACATCTGTGTCTGCCATCTGAGGTAGCGGGCGTTTTTGAGCCCCTGATGGCCTCTGAGACGCCTGGGCAGGCGCGGGCTGAGATGCCGGCTGTCCCAAAGCTGTTACGTCATCGAACCTTTTATGCAAGGAGTTGACACTGTCGGTTAATACCTTCCACATATCCATCCACTCTGGTGTCGGCCCCGCAGGGGGCGACATCACACTTATCGGCTCCTGCTCCGCCTCCACGTAAGCTTCCTCATCAAACATGTCGACACAGCCGTACCGACACACCGCACACACACAGGAAATGCTCTGACTGAGGACAGGACCCCACAAAGTCCTTTGGGGAGACAGAGAGAGAGTATGCCAGCACACACCAGAGCGCTATATAACAGAGGGATTTACACTAACACAAAGTGAATTTTCCCCCAATAGCTGCTTATATCACCTTTTGCGCCTAAATTTATGTGCCCCCCCCTCTCTTTTTTACCCTTCTTGTAGTGTATACTGCAGGGGAGAGCCTGGGGAGCGTCCTTCCAGCGGAGCTGTGAAGAGAAAATGGCGCCGGTGTGCTGAGGGAGATAGCCCCGCCCCCTCCGCGGCGGGCTTCTCCCGCTTTTTTAATAATGTTAATGGCGGGGGATTAGGCACATATACAGTTTATAACTGTATTATGTGCACATTTGCCAAAAGGTATACTTATTGCAGCCCAGGGCGCCCCCCCAGCGCCCTGCACCCACCAGTGACCGGAGCGTGTGGTGTGCTGTGGGAGCAATGGCGCACAGCTGCAGTGCTGTGCGCTACCTTATTGAAGACCGGAGTCTTTAGCCGCCGATTTTCTCCTGGTTCTTCCGTCTTCTGGCTCTGCAAGGGGGACGGCGGCGCGGCTCCGGGAACGGACGATCGAGGTCGGGCCCTGTGTTCGATCCCTCTGGAGCTAATGGTGTCCAGTAGCCTAAGAAGCACAAGCTAGCTGCAAGCAGGTAGGTTTGCTTCTATCCCCTCAGTCCCTCGTAGCAGTGAGTCTGTTGCCAGCAGATCTCACTGAAAATAAAAAACCTAACAAATACTTTCTTTTCTAGTAAGCTCAGGAGAGCCCACTAGGTGCATCCAGCTCTGGCCGGGCACAGATTCTAACTGAGGTCTGGAGGAGGGGCATAGAGGGAGGAGCCAGTGCACACCAGATATAGTACCTAATCTTTCTTTTAAGAGTGCCCAGTCTCCTGCGGAGCCCGTCTATTCCCCATGGTCCTTACGGAGTACCCAGCATCCACTAGGACGTCAGAGAAATGTGTATATATATTTATTTAAATATAAGGGGGGGGGGTTGCCAATATTTATCTTGCCTCCGGGCAACTGGGACGAACTTACGCCACTAGTAGAGCCCCTTATACACGTTACACCACAGTAGAGCTGCTTGCACACGTTACACCACAGAAGAGCTGCTTATACATATTACACCACAGAAGAGCCGCTTACACATTATGATAGGTAGAGCCCCCTCACCTATCTGATCGTGACCTCCCTTTTAGTGGCACTATGGAAAAGCAACTTGAGTTGGCATCAGCTGGTATGGGCAGTTGGCATTCTGTCCCTTTAGCATCAGTACATTTCTGGACAGAGGAAATGTCCACCTTGGTTTGATGGTTTAGGGGAGTGGGTTTGCAGGTGGTGACCTCCATATATTGTTAGCAACCCCATGTTGACTGTGTGAAGTGATAATTGGACAAGATGTCTTACATCCGGGTGTTAACTGTTTTTGGTGACCACCCAAAGTTAACATTGGGTTATAGTTTGTTGGGCTTAGCATCCATGACTTCCTAGAGTGTGTGCCAGGCATAGTATTTTTGACCTTGTATGCAGGTGGGGCACCTTGTCTATGGCATTGAGTAGCCTGATAAGCACCTCATCCTAAAATATTATACAATGAACAGCAGGGCATTTGGTGTTATGTGAATACAGGGGGTTATTCAGATCTGATCGCTACTGTGCGTTTTCGCAGAGCGGGCGATCGGAGATTAACTGCGTATGCATATGCACTGCAATGCGCATCGCCAAACAACAACAGGAATCGCTGGTCAGCGACAGGCTGATGCGAAAATTCTAATTGCACAGCCATTCGTATGCTGATTGACAGGAAGAGGCCGTTTGTGGGTGGTAACTGACCGTTTACTGGGAGTGTTAGAGAAAACGCAGGCGTTCCCAAGCGTATTCAGGGCGGGTGTGTGATGTCATCTCCAGGTCCAATCGGCCCATTCTGATCACACTGTAGAAGTAAGCCCTGGGCTGCACACACACTGCACACACATGGTAAATCGTTCAATGGTGATTGAGCTGCAAACAAATTTGCAGCTGTTAGCTGACTGAGGGTTTTTTTAGCAGCTCGGCCTACACATGCGATTGCACACTTGCACTCCCCTTGGCGGCGACTATCTGATCGCAGGACAACAATTTTAGCAGACCAGCGTTGGAGATAAGCCTCCTCTAGCAAGTCCCTTCAATCGTCTGTATGATACCGGTTGGTTACCAATGCATTGGGAATCCCAGGAAGCAGACAACACACGCAGTTATGTCCACCAAATGAGACTGAGGGCCGTTTATTCAGCAGGGCGTTATATAGAAAAAAAGGTACTTGCATGAACACTTGATACACGTCACATTTCAAATCAATAGTGCATCTCTTCTCATAACTCCTCTCAGGCTGACACCCTCCTACGTGTCCTTCACAAGAAGTCTAAACACACAGAAACTGTCTAATAACATGTTTTCAAGACTTATAGCTACAACCTTGCTTCGCACAGAACGTACTAACTATGAAATGTCAGCATTATTATGATTTATTAGCAAAGCATACTTCTTCTTCACTACATCATGGCTGCTACTTAACAAAATGGCTGATACTGCTTAAGCTCAATACATCTATCTCCCTCACCAGCGATCAGATCTGAATCACCCCCACAGTTTTGTGGGGTCCTCATGAGGTGAATTTTGACTTGAAGTGACACTCACATACTGCTGCCAAACACACACACACACACACACACACACACACACTACCAAATTCACTGCTACCAAAACACACACACTGCTGCCACACATACATACACACACACTGCTGCCAAACATACACACACTGCTGCAAAACACACACACGCAGACACTGCTGCCACACACTGCTGCCATCTTGTATTAAAGAGGCCTCCCCCACTGCAGTGCAGCAGCACTTCGCTACACTACAACACATTTGCCACACATACAGTGCAGCTTGATCCAGAAGCCTTACTGCGGGACTGAAGAAGAGACTGCATCATGAGCCAGCTCTCAAAGTCCCAGGGAAACTGCCTGCTCACTGAGGAGATTCGAGAAGCAGCTGCTACGTCACATGGCTTAGCTGCCTGGGGGGTTGAGAGGCGTTGAGCGGTGCTGCGTTGCCTTGCTGTCTGTCTTCAGGAGGAGGCATTGCTACCAAAGAAGAAGGATCTGGGAGAGGCATGAGCCTGCAGCAGAGAAGCTAGCTGTGTTATGTATGTAACCGAAGCAGAAGTCGGGCGCACCTCACTGCAGCCAGCGCTGTAGCTAGCTGCGGTGGTTATGGGGCTGCCAGGCATTGAAGGTGACAATAGTGCGGCACAGCTCTGTGGGTTCTGTCAGTGCATATGTGCTGTGTACAGGCCGTACCCCAGTGTGTATCTATAAAAAAAAACTGTGACACCTCAGTTTGACAATCTGTTTAAATAAGAGTGGATCCACACTAGTGACTCTATTTAGAGAGGTGTCATCATCTGAGTTTGCTGCTATTAGCGTAAATAGGAATCGATTCCTGTGGTTTTAATATGTGTTAAGTCAATAAATTGTAATTTTTTAATTTTTGAAGCAAACCGTCTTTTGTATATATATATTACAGCCAGCGCTGGTACACTTTATTTATTTTTCCTTTTGTTTATTGGAGGGTTTGACCACCCCCTTACCAGCTGCTGCTGACTGCGCACTTACTTACTCTTCCTACTTATTTTTTTTTTCCCAAATACATTCAACTGAGGAAACTGTTGCCCAATCAATAATTGCACAATGCAGTGAAAGAATGTTTGTAAAAGTCCACTCAGCATAAAATACAAGCGTTAACAGCTCTCTACATGCAAATTTATTATGCCAGGACTGTCCAGGTTCAAGGACCCAGAAAGGAATGCAGACTCGTATAAGGCTAGCATAGACCCGAGCCTGGATTAATAGTTTTCACCCCGCCTCTCGGCACCCCTGGTAGCCAACAAAATCTGTTACAAAGACCTTCTTCTGTTCAAGTGTCGTCTGAATGTGCAAGAACTGAGGCACCCAGTCACATTTAAGATGCTGCATTTCTGTACAGTGCATCCAGTGGCGGTTCTTGCCACGGGCAAGCAGGACTTTTGCCCGGGGCGCCGCCTTCCGGAGGGCGCTGGCGCCATCCGGAGGGCGCCGCACCGTGGCAAGATCCGCCACTGCTGCCCGCTGTGTCCCCCGTCCGCCTCCGCTGCCGTCCCCGTCCTCGGCGCCTCCTGTGAAGGGAACTAGACGCTATGCGTCTAGTTTCCCTTCGTGGAGAGTAACTGCTGAGCGGTGCGCGATGACGTCATCGCGCACCGCACAGCAAAGGTCCTCTCCACGAAGGGAACTAGACGCATAGCGTCTAGTTTCTCTTCGTGGAGAGGACCTTTTGCTGTGCGGTGCGCGATGACGTCATCGCGCACCGCTCAGCATTCAAGCGGCGCTTTCAATGTACAGGGGGCGTGACTCACCACGCCCCCTGTATTAGGCCACGCCCCTTTCCTGCCCGGGGCGCTCTGCGCCCTTGAACCGGCCCTGAGTGCATCTGTAAATGCACCATTGACTCATCATTGGCCGCACCATCAAAACTTGCTCTGAGTATGGCCTCCCATGTAAGTGTGCGTCTCTGTACACAGCTGCTTTCAGCGACATGCCCCTGACACTCTCATAATACACAACGTTATAATGCGTCAGCTTTGCTACCTCTCAGTCGCCTCCCAGGAACTCCCATAAAAAAATTCCCACAACCTGCATCCGAATCTGTACTGTGGCTCTTTGCGCAGACAATCAGTACATGTGCTGTGCAACTCGTGCTGTAGGAAAAACATTGGCCATTTGCGTGCATATTGCCTCTTTGGGGTTTTATGCATGTTGCCAGGGGTTTCATGCGCTGTGTCATGCTTTTTGTCAAGGGTTTTATGCTCGGATCCATGCTTGTTGCCACAGGGAATGCTTGTTGCCTAGGTGTAGCTAGGGATGGACATCGACCATCGATGATTCAAAATCATCTATGGTCTATGACCGATGTCAAATACTTTTACCATTGATGGGGGGGAACCAGATGGTTTCTTTCCATCAATGGTTCAGTGCTACCGAATAGTTTTTTTTCTCAAAGTGTCAGGGCCCCCTGACACTCACTAAGCCACGCCCCCTTGTTCGCCCGCATTCGCATCATTCTGCAAAAGTCCACCGGCCGAACGTAGTTCAAGGAGGAGGGAGGGGGAGCAGTGGCATGCCCAGGAAAATTTCCGGGGTAGCCAGTCTACACAGCGCAGCTGGCCCCGGACATTTTCCAGGCATGCCGCTGAAGCGGTTAAATCTGATATTTTTCTGTTTCAAACACATACATACACACACATAAAATATATACAAAACCATGTTTTCACACCCCTTGCAATGATACGCAATAGGCCCTTCATGAATTTCAGCTCCAGGCCCATGAGGATCTTAATCTGGCACTGGATAAAAGGGTTTGTGCCCCAAAATGTTGAACAAAACTAGTATCCTCCAGTTTTTCATTAGTCCCCGAGTGCCAGGCACAAGTTTACGGTGTATGTATTATGTATTGGAGAGTTGGGGGACCGGGGCACGTTGTTTAAAATATTTGAGTGCTGGTCATTATTGGATACTGTATCAGATACCCGTCTACATGCTGGAACAGGATCGAGACAAGGCACCGTGATTTTTCAGTAAGTTCTAACCACAACTCACTGCACAGTATTTTATTGAGTTGCTACATGTGGTGAAAATTCACAACATATCTACCAATCCTACAATGGAGGACACTAGTGTTTTCCCTAGCACTTTATTACCTCTGTGTGACATGCTAAGTCTCTCTGACACGGATGCTGAGAAAATACTGTTTACGGACAATTTAAAAACTGCAGCTGACAGCGAATACGTTTAACAAATCTTCACACAGCTAATGCGGTTAAAGAAGAAAAAAAACAGATTAAAAAAAGAAACAGATCTTTACTTGCATGGAGTCATTTTACCAGACTACTATCGGACATAAAAATCCCAAGGGGCTTTAGGATTAGAAACACCCCAACCATAGAGCTTTATAATTCAGATTTTTGCATACGTTGGGCCGCAATCCTTAATAAGTGTTCATTTGATTTACCGTAACTCTACTGGTGGTGGAGCAATCGGGACAAGAACTTAAGAGTATTCAAGAGAAAATACAATTGCTTGAAACTACACATCTTGACAAATTCAAAGCAGATACCACGAATACTTGGTTAAACAAATTGAATGACCAGGTGGACAAATACAAATCGTACAGTAGCTTATAAAATGTAAGCAAAATAAATTACACATAGTGAATAAGGACTATGCAGAATTGCGTGTATACAGTTGGGCGTACAACAGGGGCTCACAAAGGGATAGAAGAGCATGGTTTAGATCTCGCCCCAGAAAATACATGGGAGACACCAAGAAATCCAGCGATGGAGCTTCCTCTAATGAACAAGACCCGAGTGAGATTAGGGGTTCTAAGAAAAAAAACCCTGTAGGGGTTAGAACATGCGCTAGATGAGAGGGCTCAGGAGACAAAATAACAGAAGAGGAGGCCAATGGGATACAATATAAAAAGGAACTCTAGAAGGAAAACTAAGTTTTCAACCAGAAGTGGACATCTGGACATCTTACAGATGCAGAACAACAAGAACTCATTTTTGGTTTATCCTTTGTACCCACTCAGAAACCCAATTTATTTCAGTCCAAAGTCAATCTGTATAAATTTAATAGAAGATTGCATATAAAAGAATTTTTGGATGACCGCTGGACGGGATGCTGGCGGTCAAAATACAGACGTCAGAATCCCGACAGGGTTGAGTATGCTATACAAACCCCCCTCCCCTACCCCTCCTGCAGCCTAACTTTAACCTCCTACCTTAGTGCCTAACCCCCCTGCCCTGCAGCCTAAACTACCCCCCCTTACTGCCTAAACCTAACCTCCTACCCGGTGGTGCCAAACCCTAACCCCATCTGGTCACAGCCTAACCCTAACCTCCCACCCCCCGCAGCCTAACCCTAACCACCCCGGAGTTACCTAAACCTAAACCCCCACTCCTAAACTGAGTGCTGCGCTTCTTACAACAGTCGGGACACCGGATGTCGGAGTTCCGGCGTTGGTCTCCTGACCCAGATGGTATTCCAATGTTGGGTTTCTGACGGGTGTCAGGAACCCGGCATCGGTATTTCGACTGCCGAGATCTTAACCGTATCCCGATACCAACACTTCTGTGGGTAGAGGTTTACCTTTAAAGAAAAAAGTCACCCTTCGAACCACAGTCGCACAATTTAGCAATCAAACACTTCACTACATGTATGGAATCATCTATAGAACAACTCAAAACCATATACAGTTGTGGCCGGAGGACCGATCGGCCACATGGTTAATGGCGGCCACGGCAAGTAAGGGGTTAACCCTTAAGTGCCCAGTGCCATTTTGACGACAATAGACGCTTGGCGCCACGGTTAAATGTACTTATGACGCCAGGCGCAGACTGTTTAAAAACATGTTTAATGATGTTTTTTAACATGTCATATGTAATGCTCTGTGCACAGTTGTAGGATTGCATGTTTAAATGTATTTATATTTAAGATGTGGTCACATGTACTGTATTTTAAAGGGAAAAATAGACTTACTATATGTGACTGAATAAGGATCCTCTATCTTCTGTGACTAGGAAACGGTATGCTAATTGCCCTCTCCTAGCAGATCAGGTGAATGACAAAACCTTTTTGATGTTGGACAGTGCCCGGCAGGTAATGGCTGGGAGTGTGAGTTCCTTCAACAAAACTGTTAATCACGGCGGATTTCCTTATACCATATGGAAAGTCAAGTGTCAGATAGGGTTTGGAACATGTATTTCATTATGTAGCTGGTTTGATTGATATACGAATCCTGAATGGTATATGCAGGAAAAGGATGAGGAACATTTGTTTGGGAAATCAAATACATATATCACATAGCTTCAAAATATGGTTTGTATCAACTACCAGGTGGTAAGGAATGGAGTTTAAATGACACCAAGAGCCAAATGTAACAGAGTGAGAGTTTCAGAAAGTGAGAGATTTGGTAAGGTTATAAAAAAAATTTTAAAGTGGCAATCATTTACACTGCAAAACCAGGTTGATTTTGCTGTGTAAATAATTGCCACTTTAAAAAAAGCTGCAAAACCTTACCAAATTTCTCACTTTTTGAAACTCTCACTCTATTACATACGGCCCCAAACTTTGTGTGTGACAGGAGGGAGGAAATTGCTTTATGCACTTATATCCTTTTAAAAACGAGATTTATGGTAAGAACTTACTGATGTTAAATCTCTTTCTGCGAGGTACACTGAGCTCCACAAGGATTAACATCGGGGTGTAGAGTAGGATCTTGATCCCAGGCACCAACAGGCTCAAAGCTTTGACTGTTCCCAAGATGCACAGCGCTGCCACCTCTATAACCCCACCTCTGTGCACAGGAGCTCAGTTTCGTTAACCAGTCCAATGCAGTAGCAGGTACTAGAGACGACAATCGCTTGTTGCCAGTTACACCACACACTCACCACAGGAGAAGGTGTCAGCGGCTAATCCACACAAACCCAAAGAAGCTAAGTGTGTCAGGGCAGGCGCCTTGTGGAGCCCAGTGTACCTCGCAGAAAGAGTTAACAATGGTAAGTTCTTACCATAAATCTCGTTTTCTGCTGCGGGGTACACTGGGCTCCACAAGGATTAAAATCGGGGATGTCCTAAAGCAGTTCCTTATGGGAGGGGACGCACTGTAGCGGGCACAAGAACCCGGCGTCCAAAGGAAGCATCCCGGGAGGCGGAAGTATCGAAGGCATAGAACCTTATGAACGTGTTCACTGAGGACCACGTAGCCGCCTTGCACAACTGTTCAAGGGTTGCACCACGGTGGGCCGCCCAAGAAGGTCCAACTGACAGAGTAGAATGGGCTTTGATGGAAGCAGGAACCGGACGACCAGCCTGTACATAAGCATGTGCAATCACCATTCTAATCCATCTGGCCAGGGTCTGCTTGGAAGCAGGACAGTGACGTTTGTGAAACCCAAACAGTACAAAATGAGACTCAGATTTCCTAATGGAGGAGGTTCTCTTCACATAGATACAGAGAGCCCGTACCAAATCCAAAGATCTCTCTTTGGAAGACAACCCAGGAGAATTAAAGGCCGGAAACACAATCTCCTGGTTAAGGTGGAAGGAAGACACCACCTTGGGTAAATAACCCGGCCGCGTTCTAAGAACCCCCCAGTCATGTGAAAAATCAAATGGGGAGACTTACAGGATAAGACACCCAAGTCCGAGACCCTTCTAGCTGAAGCAATAGCCAGCAAAAATAGCACCTTAAGTGAAAGCCACTTAAGGTCGGCAGAGGCAAGAGGCTCAAACAGAGACTCTTGCAAGGCCTCCAAAACCACCGACAGATCCCAAGGGGCAACAGGCGGCACATAAGAAGGCTGAATCCGCAACACGCCCTGAGTGAATGTATGAACATCAGGTAGGGTAGCAATCTTTCTCTGAAGCCAAACCGACAAGGCAGAAATATGAACCTTGAGAGATGCCAGACGAAGGACTAAGTCCAGGCCCTGTTGCAGGAAGGCCAACAGTTTGGCCGTGCTAAACTTGAAAACATCATGATTGTGAGATGCACACCAAGTAAAGTAAGCATTCCAGACCCTATGAAAAATTTGAGCAGGAGCCGGCTTATGGACCTTCAACATAGTTTGAACAACCGCCTCAGAAAAACCCTTGGCCCTCAGGACGGAAGCTTCAAGAGCCATGCCGTCAAAGCCAGACGGGCCAAGTCCTGGTAAACACAAGGGCCCTGAATGAGAAGGTCTGGTCGTTGTGGATGTAGAAGGGGACGATCTAGCGAGAGGCCCTGTAGATCGGAGAACCAGCGCCGTCTGGGCCACGCTGGAGCGATCAGAAGGTTTCCTCCTTCTTGTCTGAACTTCCGTAATACTCTGGGTGGGAGTAACACTGGGGGGAACACATACGGCAGCCGAATGTTCCATGGGATTGACAGAGCATCCACGAACGCTGCTCGAGGATCCCTTGTCCTTTTCCGAAGACCGGAACCTTGTGATTGTGTCGAGACGCCATCAGGTCCACATCTGGAAGACCCCAATTGTCTACGAGAAGTTGAAACACCGGAATGAACACTGCAGATATGGCCGGCAGATGGCGTTCTGTGCAAACTGGAAGGCGGGGGTAGCAAGTCTGCGCTGTATAGGACTGAGACAGCTGGCCGTGTGGAGAGTGCCAGAGCTCCCTAAGGGCTCAGTACAAAAGTGCAAAATGGAAAAGGCGGTGTGCTCTCTACAATGGCGCTGGTCTCTCTTACGGTCACCTATGTATGTGGATAATACCCAGGTGTGAAAGTGTATGTTGAAACACACTGGTATGGTAAATAAAATTGAATTTAATACAATACTAACATGCAATGTCTAAAAACAAGCAATACATAAAAAAACACAAGTGGACTGGGAACAGGCCATGGGGGGAATGTGATCCTACCGATGCAGGTGGAGGAGCCGCAGGTGTCAAATAAAGGCAGGGTACTCCGGGAAATACCCTGCTGGTGGCTCCTCTGATCGAATTCCCTTCCAGGCAATCAGGAAAACAGTCCGCCAAACGTCCAGAGGGGTGGGCAGCTCCACAAGGTATCCCCAACGCGTTTCGGGACAGCCTGGTCCCTTCTTCAAGGCAAGAACAGAAGGCGTTCTGCCCACTGAAGAATCCGCGATACTTCCCTCATTGCCATGCGGCTTTGAGTGCCGCCTTGATGATTTATGTATGCCACCGTGGTGGTGTTGTCCGATTGTACTTGAACAGGTATGTTCCGTATTAGCTGCTGGGCCATTGTCAATGCATTGAACACTGCCCGCAGTTCCAGGATATTTATCAGGAGTAGAGACTCCTCCTCGGTCCACCGACCCTGAAGAGAGTGTTGTTCCAACACCTCGCCCCAACCTCTCAGATTGGCAGCCGTCGTCATCAGCAGGACCCAGTTGGATATCCAGAAGGGACGGCCCCTGCTCAATCGATGGTCCTGAAGCCACCAGCTCAGTGACAGGCGGACCTCCGGAGACAAGGAGATCATGTGAGATCTGATCCGGTGAGGCAGGCCGTCCCACTTGGTCAGAATTAACTTCTGCAGAGGGCGAGAATGGAATTGAGCATACTCCACCATGTCGAAAGCCGACACCATGAGACCTAGCACTTGCATTGCCGAATGAATCGACACTTGCGGACGAGATAGGAAGCATCGAATCCTGTCCTGAAGCTTTAGGACTTTCTCCTGAGACAAGAGCAACCGTTGGTTGTGAGTGTCCAATAACGCTCCCAGGTGTATCATGCTCCGAGCAGGAACCAGGGAGGATTTCTTCCAGTTGATCAGCCACCCGTGGGCTTTCATGCACAGGACCGTCAGATCGAGATGACACAGGAGAAGTTCTGGGTAATTTGCCAGGATCAACAAATCGTCCAAGTAAGGTAGGATCCTGACCCCTTGACGGCAGAGTGTAGCCTTCATGACCGCCATTACTTTGGTGAAAACTTGGGTAGCTGTTGTCAAACCAAAGGGTAACGCCCGAAATTGGTAATGAAGATTGCCCACCGCAAACCTGAGGTACTGCTGATGAGACACTGCAATAGGAATATGCAATAGGAATATGCAGGTAGGCATCCTGTATGTCCAGGGAGACCATATAGTCCCCAGGCTCCAAGGCAAGAACAATAGAGCGCAGTTTCAATACGAAACTTGGAGACCCGCACATACTTGTTCAAGGACTTCAGATTGAGAATGGGCCATGAGGACCTGTTCGGTTTCGGGACTAGAAACAGCGGTGAATAGTACCCCTTGCCTCTCTGAGCCAGAGGCACCTGTACTACCTGTACATTCCCTCCTGTGGACAGGAGGGAATGTACCACCGAATGCAGAGTGTTTGCCTTTGTCGGGTCCAGAGGACCATCTGTCAGGCAAAATCGATGAGGGGGACGATTCTTTAAAGATACGGCGTAACCTCGAGTGACGACATCTCTTACCCAGGTATTGGAAGTGGTCTTCAACCACTCTTGGGCAAACACTAGAAGTCGGCCCCCCACCCTGGGATCCCCCAGAGGGAGACCATCCCGTCATGCGGCAAGCTTGTCAGTTTTGGAAGCAGGCTGACGGGCAGCCCAGGCTCGTTTCGGTCTGGGCTTGGCAGGTCTGGAAGTACGAGTTTGCTTTGGGTACGCCTGACCTTTTGCTTTACCTAGAGGATGAAAAAAAAATATTCGTCCCCGGATTTTCCCAGGACTCCTGACGTATGTCAGCCAGGTGTTGAGAATGAGGTAAAACTTGTTTAACCACCTTCTTGCATTTAAATCTGTCCGGCTTTTTAGAGACAATCTCAGGCTCAGGTTCACCAGAGACCTGAAGAATGAGCCTGATAGCCTCAATCAAGTCAGGGACATCCACCATTGACTTCCCTTCCCCATCAGAAGCATCTGAGTCAGTGTCTGTGGGATCAGTATATGCACTATCCTCCTCAGAGGATGTGTCCGGGATAGCAGTGGATTGTGAGGAGGTAATGGCCCATTTAGAAGATGTCTTAGTCTTAGGTGGGCGAGAGTGACATTTAGATTTAGTCAGTGACTGGTTCAATTGCTGTAACTGAGTGGAGATTTGAATACAAGAAAAATAAACCTTCCTAATACATTCAGCGCAAAAAAATAAAAATATACGTTCCTGATGTGAGTACTTAGATTCGGATATCCCTTGTCCAAGTTCTCCAGGTAAGTATTGTCCAATAAATGTACTCCAAGTATATAGCATAAGACAAAAAAAAAAAAAGGACAACCAATGTGTAGTAAATTTTAAACCAAAACAGATATCTTTAGAGAGTAGTCTTCTACAAACTAGTGGACATCATGTTCTAGCGGACCCCACTCACTCGATTAAAGGTGAATATGTGCCCATAGGTATCTTTGCACTCTTATGGTAATCTTCTATTGTACCAATACACCCTTAAAGAGTGAAATGAGGATGAAGGTGGAACCATGTAGAATATGGAGCGTACCCCAAAACTCACAACAGGAAAGAGAGTATCAAGCACATCAAGGTATCTTTTTAGGGTGTAGAAATTTTTCACATACGGCGTCCCCAACTCACACTTGGTAATGTAAGGTGAATCCTATCAAGGTATCTTTTGTATGGTTGGTAAGTATCTTCACACCCGTCCTCAGCAGAAGATTCCTTAGTTTATCACAAAGAAAAATACAAGAAAGGGAGCCAATGTGTAGTGTGTATAAAACAGGGGATCCCTGAAATGGTTATACAGAAGTGTGTCCCCTTTGTAAAGGGTAAGTATATTGTATCCCATAATAGCGTAATATACTCTAAATGGAATGATTGGGCATACCCCCACACTCACTGGGACATCACAGATTTCAAGCACATCATGGTATCTTTAAAGTGCACGAAAGACTTCATATACTGCGTACCCCAACCCACACGTATAAAAGAGGAGCTGCTCCTATAAAGGTATCTTTGTATGGTGTGCCGGATATTCTTACTCCAAACAGCGATGTATCACAAAAGCACAGGTTTATTGGATTATGCAGAATCCATATACATAAAAAAGACCACACACGTGGTGTACAAACAACATGCAGAAGTTGATAGATGAAAAAAATTGATTAAAAAAATATTTATCCAATAAAAATGATCCAATAAAAACAAACAAGAAATATACAAAAATAGTCCATAAAAGTTTTTAAAAAGCAGCTACTCACACTCCTGAAGGCAATATATCAATGCGTTTCGGTCCTACAAGACCTTTATCAAGATAAGCTGGAGTGTGCAGGAGCTTAATATTTATAGTACAAGTAGCCAATCATAAGTCACAGGACATGACGTCATGTAATTAATAAATATTCTTTAACGTCATACAATAAACAAACAGTAATATTAACTATGCATAATGTTCCTTATTATTTAAAAGTATACATCAATATTACATTGTTTATATTCCGTTTTTACACTTCAATAAAGCTACATAGTGCCGCGCCAGGCGGAAGTTCCGGTCCCCCCGGGTGTTGATGGGAGATGTAGTTTTGTTCTCGTCCACATCGTGTAGTCATATGATGCTGTTCCCGGAAGTATAGTCCCGCGTCATCGGGGGAAGCCGGAACTTGATATTAGATTCATGAGGAATGTAGTTTACAGCCCACAGGCGGAACTTGAATATGACGATTCCGTCTGAGGATTGTGGGAAATGTAGTTAAAGTACTTTCAATTGCGGAGCAAAACCAGTTAAAACGAATAGGAAGTAATAATAGCTCAAGAATAAATTAAGCAACGAGGTCTCCCATAGCAATGTTAAAAAAAAAACTCAGGTTATGGAATATAGGAGTAGCACGCTGAGTGAAATGCCCGATATGGCAGCCACGCAGCTGCTACATGCACACACACATACATATACATTGTGACAAGAACACTGGGATAGTGTTTGAGGGCAGGTATGTCATACCCTCCAACATGACCCGCCCCACTAGGTACAAAATGCTCTGTTTCTGGACTTCCCTCTTAATTTATTATTGCAATCACCTGTGAAGAAACAGCTTTCTTATCATTTAACTAGTTCAACACAGGTGATGGAAATCATAAATTAAGAGGGAAGTCCAGGAACAGAGCAATTTGTACCTAGTGGGGCGGGTCATGTTGGAGGGACTGGTATGTTTGTCCCAGGTTCTTGTCTTACATGTATTAGAAAAATGAAAACTTCTAGGAATATGTTTTGTTTTGTTAGAACCTTTTCAGTTTGTTGGAAAAGCTGGGTAAGGGCCCTGAAAGAAAGATGGGGCAAGTTCCAGACATTGGGCCCAGTTCGGGTCTTTGGCCTCACAGAAGGCTAATCAGGCTTTCAGCTGTGTAAGAGTGTTATAGAGCTGCTGGCCTGATTAGGGTGTACAGACTGCCTGGGAAGACTGCAGGATCTCTGTGAGAGAAACACGCTTCCTGATACAAGTGAGCTATACAGTGTACTGGAGAACTCTGTGATTTTTTGTTTAGTGATAGTTAGGAACATCTTGTGTTTAGTTAGTGCCGGACAGGCAAGGTATTTTCTTTTGCTGTTTGTTTTACTTTCTGTATAATAAAACTGTCTGGGGCCAGTTGTACCGGAAACTGGACTTGTGTGGTTCCTCAGCTGCTGCAGGCTGCCATTTATCCCAGGAAACGGCACCTTGTACCCTTACAGTGTTACAACTTATACATATATATATATATATATATATATAGTCACAAGCGTACCATGCAGAAATATACCATAAAACTGCACTGGACTAGCAATACAAAGTAATACTCAGTATAGCTATATATGTTAACAATAGATATAACAAAGCACAGTAGATACTGGATGTATATCACAGGGCGTTTGCAGGGGCGGATTGGCCATAGGGCTCACCAGGAAGATTCCTGGTAGGCCGGCATGGCTACACCGTATGTTATACCTCTTGTGCTGCCCATGTCGGGCCATTTCTACAAAATTTGACAGGGTCACTTTTAGTTCCCAATCCGCCCCTGGTCTCAGACACAACTGTAACAAAAGATGCACAGAAGGCCACAACTGTGTACAATCAGGCCGTATGAGGAGCGATCTCGTCCCCTCAATAGAGCCCACCTCCTCATCAGACCGCACCCCCATTAGGGCGGCGGACATAAATTTCCTAGGCTGGTTTTCCATCCCAATCCACCCCTAGGCGTTTGTACCACACAGCCCTGAATGTATGCACTCTTTCTTAACTAACACTGTCCCATGACAGGTAGAATACTTAAGTGTCCTGTAAAATGCACAGCGCTGGCGATCAGGCAGCTTTACAGAGGAGGATTTGCCACAGCAGTCCCAGGAACAGCTCAGCTCCATTATGATGGTGGCTGACAGGGAGTGAGGGAGAGATATGCAGCTCCAGGGCGAGAACATTCACTCAAATGGTGCCCTGGGGCTAGGGGGGGGGCGGCTACGGGTTAGGCCTTCTCCCCCTGCTGGCTTCCCCACCGGGCGCTGCGGGCTATGTAAAAACAGGGTTTTAATGAGAGGAAAAACCCCACCTGTGCCCAGTGTCCCGGTGACTAGTGGAGCGGCTGCCCGATTACAGTGTCCACGCCAGCGCGCGCAGCCCGCCTCCCACGGCCGCGCCGGATCACGGGTAACAGCGGGCCAAAGAGACTCCTTACCTCCCCTTGTACCATTACCTCGTGATCCTGAAGGGCAGCGGTGGGTGTGTGACTGACAGGAAAGACACCGGAGCCTCCACTGTAGTTACCCGGTAACCAGGGCGCGGGAGTATACAGTGGCCCTGGGGGAGTGATGGAGCTGCAGCAGAGTATGTCTTATGACATACATAAAAGCTGAAGTCTTTAAAGTACTTCTTCTTTCTTCAATTTAAGCTAAAATATTGGCTGCAAAAGCAGCCCCCCTGTTGATTGGCTGCATACTGCATGGCACCAACTTACAAACTGAGCTCCTGTGCACGGAGGCGAGGTTATAGAGGAGGCGGCGCTGTGCATCTTGGGAACAGTCAAAGCTTTGATCCTGTTGGTGCCTCGGATCAAGATCCTACTCTACACCCCAATAATAATCCTTGTGGAGCCCAGTGTACCGCGCAGCAGAAATGTAATTTATTTATTTATATTTTGTAAGATATCCTGATTGGATGGAAAGGACTCAGGGGAGAACTAAACCCTGAGAAGCATTGTGGTTTTACTGTATAAAAAGAGGAGGCCTGTGAGCATCCAAGTGTATTACACCATTTGCACTCTGCTGTAAGCATATACTGTATTGCTGAGTTCTTTTCAGAACTATTTTGGGCAAATAAACATCATCTGCCTCAAGAAGACCACTTCATCTTGCAGGGCTAAGCGAAACCTAGCTCCATTTTCCGGCTGTCCAGGGTGCACCCAGCGTCTCCAAGATCTGCCTCCAGCCAGCTACCGGGTAGAGGCCTAGTCAAGCGACTAGTAGGGATTTGTCAACACCACACAGGTGTGTTAAGACAGTGTGTCAACACATACAGAGCAGAACCATGGTTCCAGATGCCACGGCAGGTTAGGAGTCTAGTGGTGGCAACGTAGTACCCGCCCACTGCGCAGTGGGTGGAGTCAGTAACAGGTGGTTACTGACGGTAAACAGGAATCCCCTATGTGGCCAGGTCCCGTGTGACCTAAAACTCCATTCTGTGACTGGGGATGGGACGCGAAGCGGTGTGGGCTCTCGTACAGGACCGTCCGCTCACAACAGTACAAACAAGAGAAGAAGAATTTATCGAAACAGAAACAAGCTCTAAAAAACCTAAGCACCTATCAAGATATTACCATATGCCACACAGACACAGGCGGCGGGGTTGTGATACAGGACATTACAGCATATAGAGAAGTCTAACTAAATGACAAAAAGACCTACAGACTATTATCGGGTGACCCTAAGATAGAATTGGCCAAAATCCTGTACCAGATAGGAGAAATGGGAATTACATCAAAGAAGGATAGAGATTTGATATATATTGAAGAACCACAGATCCCAGCATTTTTTATACTTCCAAAACTGCGTAAGGATCCCCTACGACCACCAGGGTGACCAATTATTGCAGCCTGGGATTCTTTGTATTATAAATTAGCTAATACTTAAACTTCTATCTACAACCAGTGGTCATAGGGATTTCAAAATTCCTGAAAGACACCACCACTTTTTTATTGAAACTCAAAGAGTTTTAATAATAATAATAATAATAATAATTGTATTTATATAGCGCTCTTTCTCCAATAGGACTCAAGGCGCTTAACAGATACATAGCATAATATAGTACAGAAAATAATGAAGTACATTTTCATAAAATATAGAAGCATGAAGATACTAAAAGGGACATTGTGGAAATGCTTGAGTACACAGAAAAGTCTTGAGTCTACTTTTGAAGGATTCTATAGTTGGGGCCTCTCGCACTGTGCAGGGAAGTGAGTTCCATAGAGTCGGAGCCGCATGACTCGACCCCCAGATGAATTACGGTAGATTCTAGGTACTGCTAAACGTCCTTCATCTACAGATCGCAGTAATCGAGTGGGACAGTATGGGGTCAGAAGCTGTTTCAGGCACCTTGGGCCTTGGTCATGTAATGCTTTGAAACTCAGTAAGCCAATCTTGAAGATGATTCGCCATCGTACAGGCAGCCAGTGAAGGGAGTAGAGTATGGGTGTTAAGTGGCTAGAATGGGGCTGGTTGGTTAATAGCCTGGCAGCTGTGTTTTGCACCAGCTGTAAGCGCTGCAATTCTTTTGCTGGTAGACCAAGGTAGAGGGCATTACAGTAGTCTAAACGAGATGATACAAATGCATGTATGACTTTTGGCATATCATCTGAGGGAATTAAGTGCTTGATTCTGGCTATGTTCCTCAGGTGAAAGAATGAGGATTTGATTGTGGCTGATATCTGATGTTTAAGTGTCAAGCCACCATCCAGGACAACGCCAAGATTCCGCACACGATCACTGGTCTGTAATTCTGAATCCCCGAGTGTAAGTCCAGTTGGTTGGCTATGCTGCAGTCTTGTCCTTTGATGTTGCGGTCGTATCATAAGGACCTCTGTTTTATCCGGGTTCAGTCGCAGCCAACTGGCGCTCATCCACTCCTGTAGTTCATCTAGACAGCCATTTAGGGTTGATATTGGGTTATCAGTGCCCGGAGCAAAGGACAAGTACAGTTGTGTATCATCTGCATAGCAGTGGTAGACCAGGCCATGGCGCCTGATTATTTTGCCCAATGGGAGCATGTATACTGCAAAAAGCATGGGGGATAGTATAGAACCTTGTGGGACACCACATGGCAATGGCACTGGTGGTGAGGAGTATAATCTAGATGATACTCTCTGTGACCTGCCTGTGAGAAATGATTTGAACCAGCTTAGGACTGTGCCATCCAGACCACAGAAATGTATCAGTCGCTCAATCAGAAGCCCATGTGCTTAGGACTGTGCCATCCAGACCACAGAAATGTATCAGTCGCTCAATCAGAAGCCCATGGTCCACGGTATCAAATGCTGCCGATAGATCCTTACGGGAGTCATGCATGCTTACTGTGTACCACCGATGTGGAAGGTCTATACACCTGCATACAGCACAACAGTGGCCTTAACGTGGTACGCAGATGGTAAACCATTAACCCCCTCTACATTGGCCCCAACTTGGACTTCTTTATGATGCTATTAGAAATTACGTTACCTAGGAATTACTTTTTATTCAATTCCAAATTGTTTCTGCAATGCTTGGGTTGTGCTATGGAGTCCTGTGTGGCTCTGAGTTTCGCCAATATTTTTATGGCAGAGGTGGAAAGAGATCTGTTCCTCACCAACGAAGTATCCACTAAATACATCATATATTATTGTCGGTACATTGACAGTATTTTTGTCCTATGGACTGGCTCTGCAGATGAATTTGATGATATGATGCAAGGGGTTAATACCATGGACACCGCTGTGAAGTTCACTTGGGAGAGCAGTCCCGCCACCATGCATTATCTTGATGTGTCTGTTTTAATAACAAGTGATTTAGAAACTGGCACTCCTTTATGTACTAAAGCCACAGGCAGGTACACGCTGCTACACACAAAAAGTGACCACCCAGCGTCCACAAAGAGGGGTCTCCCTTTCTCGCAATTCGTCCGTATTGGACGACTTTGCAGTAATGAAGATGATGATATGAATCAAATGGATAGCATGTTAAAAAAACAGCAAGGATATCACATCACAAATCACTAAAACTAGCAAAAACTTAAGTTCGTTGGTTATCAGGAGATAAAGCCTTAAATGCAGCCAGTAGAGAAAGAGAGTTAATGAACATCAAAAAAGTCGTGTGGCCTCAGGATTCTTGGGCATTAGTAGCCAGGTAGTCAAAATGGCCAGACAAGTGTGGCCATTCTTCATATTAGATTCTCATCTTACTGCATTACAAGGACATTCCATCCTTCCATCACACAGAAGATGCCGAAATATCAAGGACTCATCTCACCCGTACAGTGGGAACCTTAAATGTACAGGTTGTACTACCTGTGGGTTTTTAGACACAGGAGACGAGTTTGTTCACCAACATACATGCAAGACTTATAAGATCAGATATGCCCTTAAATTTTCTTCAAAGTTTGTCGTTTACTACATCAGATTGCCCATGTGGGCTTCTGTATGTAGGTAAAACGAAAAGACAACTAATAGAGAGAATGGCCATGCACAGGTCGAGTATTAGAGCAGCCCTAGAGGGTAAAGCCTCGGAGCATCCCGTTGCCCGGCATTTTGCTGAACATAAAAATGGTTTAGCAACTTTAAGATATAAGATGATAGATTTCGTCCCAGCAAGGACAAGACGTGGGGACAGGGACCGTAAATTTCTCCAGAAGGAGGCATTCTGGATACACACTTTGAAGACTGTAAAACTCTATGACTCAATGATATTTTGTCCTTTACCCCTTTCTTGTGAACATTGGTTCTTGAATAGATGATTTATTTGTTATTTCCAGTTACTGGTTTATAAAAGTAATCGCAGAAACATGTCCCGTTGATGTTAATTGGCCACAACGATCATGCCACCATAGAGTCCTGGGTTCTTTGATCTTAGGCATCCTTTAGGGCAAACTGGCGCCATATAGCATTTTATATGCTAACACTGCATAGGTGTTTATGTAAGTAAGAGGGACCATTTATATAGCACCAGTAGCAAGTCCTATTGTGACCAATTTTTAGTATATATAATATACCATCAGGAGTGTGGAGTTTGTGCTTGCCATGGACGTACCAGACAGCCATGTTACCCCACATCTAAAAAAATGGTGTCAGCACAGGACAAATTATCTGCTAGGAAGCAATGAAATGTATTGTTTATTGCAACATTGTATTTTGATACTGTTTTCAA